>NW_003314293.1:1136430-1176344 GCF_000143415.4 Selaginella moellendorffii | reverse complement strand
CTTACTAAATATGGAATGGTGCTAGATTGTGAATTTGGATACGGGACGAACACCATTGTGTTCAAACCAATCTCTACATTCCGTAGATATGCCAAATGAGCAAATCTAGACACTTTCCATAAATGGCATTTAGGACCGAAATGAGACTAACACAAAGGGTATGATAGCGAGGGTGTTTGGCAGACACGGTAAGTTATCATCTAGCAATATTGAGGGACCAAGCTCAATATCGCAGGGGTTCCCAACACTAGCAAGTGCAAGTCAACTCTTCACCGTGCCAAGTATGCTTGACTAAATGACAACGTAGGATTTCCTTCCTTAGTGCCCTTCCGGTCTAAGTGCACATGTGATGACCAGTTTCTCAACTAGCTTAGGCGGAGACTGATAACGAGTCCAACAATACCAACCTTTTGCCGTCATGGCAGTAAGGAAAGAGTGTTCGTAAGGACTGGCCGACAGGTAACTTCCGATACCTGAAGTTACATTTGCGACAGTGCAAGACATAACGAGACGAGAACTCCTTACCGGGCTAAGTATGTTTAGCTAATAACATATAGGAATTCTGTCCTTATGCTCATTCGGTCTAAGTACACTCGAAATGCCCAGTTAACTCCACTAGCACAAGAGGGACTGATAAAGGGTCCAGCAATACCGACCTCCTGCCATCATGGCAGTAAAGAAAGAGTGTCCATAACGACTGGCTGATAGGTAACTTTTGATACCTAAAGTCACATTTGTGACACTTCCTCATCCTCATCTCCATCATCACTTGCATTGCCATCATTGCCAGCAAAACCAAAACTTCCACTTAGTCTAGTGTAAAGGTCTCCTTCCCTAGAAGCTCCAACTCCTAAGGGCATTTTATCTTCCATGCCTTTGGAATTCTCGCAAACATTGTTGGGTACATTCCTCCATCCATAACACCCTTTGCAACAAGTCGAGTGCAAACTGGTGCCTCAAATGGCATGTCTTTATATCAAAAATACCTGTAAATAATATTTATTTTAAAAAGTCTTAAAAATCATGTTATATCTGTAAGTTGCATGTCGCATGAAATAAAGTTGATCATGTTAGCAATCATAAGTTGTTATGCTTGTAGACTTCTCTGGCAGCCACCCCTCTTTAATCCCTTCCAAAGATGTGTTAGTGTAGGTGTTGAAAGACATGAATGCACCATCTGGATCATCACCAATGTGCGGTGCCAAGAACTTCTCACCTTCACTTATAGTTTGCATGATGTAGACAGCCCTTTGTATCATGTTCTCAAATAATTCTGGTAATCCTTTCTCTTTGTTCATCAAGTAAACATTAAGGAACTCTAGAGTCTCTATGTATTGTTTATATGGAAGTTTTGTTTTTGCAATATTGTAAATCATGTCATTTGGAGTTTTGTTCACTGTAATAGTCTCTAGATGCTCTATTTCGTTAAAGTGGGATTTATTCAGTAAAATGGGACTAGATACAAATTTTCAAGTATTTGAAAATGACGTGAAATTATATGTTTTTTGTCCAGGGGCTAGACATATCTGGGGCATGGTGACTAGCGTGGTGACTTTATGTCCAGACTGAGTCCATCTGGTTGTATAATAAATCTCATTGTCAAGGTGAACAAGCCGAATCTGAAGCTAAAGAAGAGCGATGGCATGCGCGCACACACTATTTGTTTGTTCATTGAGCGTGTGGTGAGCTTTCCAAGATGAACGTCATTCCTATTAGCCAGACATATCACTTAATGGTGAGAACATTTAGATATTATTCAATGTTATCTTTTTCTAACGAATCTAATTGTGAAGGTGTAGCAAGAGGCATTGCTAGTCTGGAGAAGTCATTTAACTCATTTGACCCTTAGTGTATTTTCATGAAACTAAATAACATTCATATTATTAAGGAATTTCTCTAGTACCTTTTTTTTACGACATAGAGGCTTGCATTTCTTTCAAAGGTGATTTAGTAAAAGGCCTGAGGGCACATGCCATTCTATTTCTCAAACCGGTATTAAGATATACTAGTGCAAAGGGAAAAAGGTATTTGGTGATCAAGTAAATGGCATGAGGGCACACGCCATTATAAGCCTAAGCGCTAGTGAACACCTCCTTTTTGGTACTCTCAGCGGTACTATCATCCTTCTCCGGGTCAGTTGTTTTGCTTTGGATTGTTGTCTCTGACGTTACTGGGGCGTTCTCAATAGTTGTTAATGTTGTCGTTTGTTCAGAAAAATGATCACCTGGAGTATAGTACGGGGAGTTTGGAAGACTTATATATTCTACATCTTCACCTATCTCCTTCTCCGTCTCCTTTTCTGCCTCACTTACAGATTTTGTGCTTGCCATGAGAACGCTCTTCACCCTAAAATATGGAGTTCGTTGTGTTATAAAAGGAAACCAACACACACGCTGCAAGGGAATGATGGTACATAAAGCACGTAAGCCCACAATATGGGTTTATGTGCCATTAATATGGGCCGCACGCCATATTATTAGATTTATGCACGTGTGATTGGTAAATGCATATGTCACATCATCTCAGGCCACATGCCATCACGCCTCCTCTGATTCAGATTCGGATTGTTCACCTTGAAATAAAATACATTAGAAACTTAGTAAAGGAATATTAATGAATCTCACCTTGAACCCGGGTTATGAATGCTCTTGCTGCATCTCTTGCATGGTCTGGCAAGGTGATGGTGGCACTCTGCTTCCACATCCAACCATGCACAACATTATCCACCGATATGCTCATGCTGGGATCCCTTGGATTCAGCACCCATCTCTTTTCTAGGCAATCCTTCGTATATCCAGAACTTGGCTTGAACCACTCCACAGTTACATTGAAGGAGTTAGTTTCCGCGTCCTCCTTTGCATCAGTGATGCAGCGCCCCACCCATATCATTTGTTTTTTATTACTGGGTCTGACAAGCACGACCATTCCTTTGTAGACCTGTACTGGATTGAATGCTGAATCCGGCTTCTTGTTCCTCAGCCCACAATAGTGATCCTCAACATCGTTATCTGTCACTGCATTTCCAGAGGACATTGTTCCGCTACTATCTGGTGCTCTGGGTTCTGGCCAAAAGGACTCTTCCAATTCTTCATATACAACCGGCCCATTTTGGATAGCAGATATAATCTTCTCCCAGTATTCGAACAAAGGCTTGCACCTCTGAAAATAGGATTCTCCACCAAACACCAACCCCCTCTTCCAGAAGGCAATATGCTGTCTAATCCCGGCCACTATACTTTCCTGGTCTTTGAGTCCATCCGGGTGCATCGGCCGTGGGGAACCCTGAGGAATCATAGGTTCCCCAGTTATGGGATCTCTCTTGAAGAGTTCAATGCCGTCCACTGGCAGCCACACTGTGTCCCATTCTCTCATCTTGTACCTCATCACTGGAGCACCGTCACACATGCTGAAATGAAACTGAAGAGGCTTGGAGTGGCCAATCAGCATTTCGGATCCGTCCCTGATGTAGCCTCTTACAAACCCCTTAAAGTCTGGAACCTCTGTCAGAAGTGCAGCTTCAACAGTGCCTTTGATGCAATTTTGGAATTCATCGTAGAGTTGTGGGAGGGTGAGGACATTGGATCGCCGGAGGGACTCTGCCAGGTGACTGAACATGGCATCGACGTCTTCATGAGTGTGCCCAACCATGAGAAAGCCAAGTGTAACCGTTTCAAATATGCCTTTGGCAACAAGCATCGCCAAGTACGCGAAGACGTACATGTTTTTGTTCTCACTGCCAGCATTGTCTGTTTGGAGCAGAAGATGGGGTGGAAGGCCACATCGGCCGCAAAAACTTCCTTGAGATTCTGCTTCGTTTGGATGAGGCTGTGCATTCACCGGGCGACCAGCCTCGTCGGAATGGCATGAGGCCTCACGTGATAACCCTACAATCTGACGGCCAACATATTCACTGGGATGGCATGGGGCCCCACGCGATACTGCAAGCCTTTGCTCCTCCTCCAGCTGAACCCTGTATGGGGTTCGATCGACAAGGGCCTTATGCAAGGGTTGGCCATTCAGCTCAGTCTGCGCACTTTGCAGAGACCTTAAGTGTTTTGCTAGGGACGCAATCATCATGTTTGCACCCCCGCCACCCCATAGAGGTACAAAGAAGTTCCCATAGTTCTGGGCACCATGCCCATGAGCGATTATGCCAAACAAAGACACAGGCAGCTGCATGGATGAAGAGATTGCCTTGGGGGCAGGATTGAGTCGAGGTAAGCACATCTTTTTCTGGTCCATTTTGTCGTGGATGATGCAGAGGTAAGAGTCAGGTCTCTCCATGGAGAGAATCCTGTTATGATAATATGCAGTCCTGCAGCTTCTCTGCTCGATGTTGTGGTCGAGCCGCCTTCTAACCAACGTCTCTCGCTCTTGAGCGCTGCAAGAATTCTTCGACAAAGCCATTTTGATAGCAGTGCACTCGTCACACTTTGAAAAGCTGGAGTACTTTCCTATACTCACATCCCTGAACCTGTTGCTCCACAATCTACTAAATCTAGATTGGCTCAGCTTCCTGTAGCCATTACTCTGGAGTTCCCGATTCACATCTTCCAATATGGCCCCCTTGGTATACATGGAAGGGAGAACTCGTTGGGTGTCTCATGTTCCATCTTCCAAGAGGTGGGTTTTATGTGGTTGTTTCTTGCTACATGTCTCGACAAACATCTTGAAGATTGCCTCTCCATATACAACATGACCCCTAGTTTTGTGCGTACCGTCGTTCCCATGGACTGCCTGTTGAACCCTTTGTTCCTCGAACTCAGTTTTGATTCTGTAGAATGTGGTTCGAGGGACTCCATAAATGATTCTCCATGCCTTCATGCAGACCAAACCCCTCTGGAAGACCATGCCCCCCACCTGATGTTCTGAAGCATCAACAGATGACCGTAATGCCTCATACACAAAATTGCGAGCTGCCTTCCAGGACAATGTCTTGTATCTTGCTCTCTCCTCTTCAATAGCATCCCAATCAGCATGTTGACAGCACCTCCTCTTGCAACAAGCAACTGTCGAGACCATTCGAACCTCCATCGCCATTTTCTGCCTTTTCGGTTCGTTGCTCAGATCCCTTTGGTTGTGCTTTAGGAAGGTGTACTTTCTTTTCCCATGAAGAGATGTTCTGTCATCAGTTGTAGTGGTGTTTGATTGTGAATCCTTCACATTCTCAAACACTAAGTGCCTCAATTTCCACCGCACAATGCTTCTAATAGTCAGACTGTTTTCTTCTGTGTCAACAACCTCTAAAATCGCAACTCCAATATCATCCGAGCCCAATTCTTGATTAGCAACCGCATCTCTTGGATCGACAACTGTGGCTAAGCCCTCAGCTACCACCTCCCCCTCGGGGTTTTTTAGAAACACCTTCGCCTGAATCCATGTAGCACGGTTCTTAAGATCCACGGAGGGAACATGCGTCGCACTTGCGTTGTCCCCAACATCTGTTTTCTTCTGAAGATTTTTTAAGGCAACAACAACATTTACCCCGACAACCATCTCTCCTCGTTCAATAGCGACCACATTCCCATCGAAGACAGTCTCTACTGATACAGCAACATTGCCTTCCCCAAGCCTTTGACAGTGTATAACAAAGTTCCGATCCATAGACACAAGTGTCCCTTTTGCAACTCTCTTCCCACCATTCAAAATGTAAACCTTTTCCCCAACCCTGAAGGCCATTCTGAAAGTGCAGAAAAGAAGTTAAGACCATATAAAAAATGATTGGAGAATGTCCTAAATCATAACATACCAAATAACCTCAATAGCATGAGGCCACATGCCATTATTCAAACATGCTATTGACACCCACGTGAAATTTTGCATTCACAAAATTGGCATGAGGCCTCATGCCATCTTGATATACACACAGCTGCAGGCAAGTAAAAACATACATGACAATACGCTAGCCATGAAATTGCAAGGGCCTAAGATGGCATGTGGCATGCCATTTCTAAATGTGGTCCTAAGCCATTCCATGGTGAATATACCAGGAAGCACAAGTGCCGAATATCAAGAGGAAACGGTAGCCACACCAAAGACAGTGCCACTCGCAACACCGCAACTACTCGTAGTGCCGCTCGCAACACCGCAACTGTTCGTAGCGCCGCTCGCACAAACTGCCACTCGCATAAACTGCCGCCCGCAATGGCGCTCGCAATGCCGCAACCGCTCGTAGACGCATAAACCACAGCCCACAACGCCGCTTACACAAGCAGCGCTCGCTGCGCTCAGCGGAACCAAGAACACGGCGCACAAAAATGATAGACCTAGGAATGAGTTCGAGAATTCAAAAATAACACACGCTTGAATGTCACATCAAATCCTCTGACAAACCAGATCTTATGACTCCTCTGACAAATTTCAAATTGAGTAGCTTCTAGACTTTGCTGTCGGAGGTTGAACTTTGTCACATCATGTCCTTGCCTCGATCCAGTTGTGCCATGTCAGTGATTCGAACTTTGCCATGCCATGTCAGCGATCCGCACCAAGATTATTCGCCGTGTAAAGGAATAATTATGCTGTGTGTGTACGTCCATTTATGGCAATATAAGGCCACACGCCATTCAAAGAATAATGCTAGTCGAGCATTTTTTGGTGCATTTTTGGGTTCAAAATTGCATGAGCCCACACGCTATAAAGTTTACCTATACCAAAAATAGAAACAGCTTTATTTACTTGGGAATTTAAGTGGTTGAGGCATTTTTAAACTTACAAACACATGCCCTACTTACATTCCTTTGGTTGCTTAAAATTCAAAAATATTATAAACCTTTCTTTTTGCATTTTCAATGTTTTAAATTATGGTTTTTGATTTTCGCAGGACCAGCCTAGTAATCTATTTGCATCCCGTCATGTTTATAGCTAGCTTTCGTTTGTCCCCTTCGCTAGCCCGAGATACATCTGCTCGGCATCTGCCTCTTACAGCATTTGCCCAGAAAGGGCATCTTTCTTCACGCAGCATTTGCCACATGTTTAGGGTTTAGGGTTTAGGGTTTAGCAATTCAGTAGCTTGATAAACATGCAAATACAGAACTTGATGCAAAATCCTTTGATATGTCACAATGCCCCTAGGACCATAAACACATTTCAATAGAGAGGGTCCTTTCATTTCATAACTCCTTACGTAGATCTTGGTGAAACCAGAGTTAGTGAAGTTAGTTTCTTGTGATCCCGCATCTGATTGTGATGTCCCTTTGCAGTGTCGATGGAAAGGTCAATGCACACCAAACTGTAGAATCTTGGAGCAAAATAACAGTCGGATCTATGGCAAATGCCCCTGAAACATTGTAAGGCTTGTGTGGTTTCATGTGGTGTCCGATCGAGATGCTTCTTTTCAGGATCATCAAGAAAGACATTGTATACCATTCTGTAAAATCTAGTTGCGATCTAACGGTTGGATCTCCAGAAAACTCAAAAAAATCTCGCGTGTGTCAGAATATCCTAAGAATATACTCCTATGTGCCCCTGAAAATGGCATGCGGCCCCACGCCATTCAAGAGATAACGCCAGATGACGCCGAGAATTTTTTGGTGCATTTTTTAGGTTCAAAATTGCATGAGCCCACACGCTATAAAGTTTATCTTTGCCAAATAGAGAAAAGTTTATCTGTGTCATGTGAGGTAGTTACAGTCCTTTGTGCTTGGCATCTGCCTCTTGCAGCATTTGCACTGAAAGAGAATTTTTCTCCATTCAGCATTTGGCCCTGAAAATGGCATGTGCCCACATGCCATTCAAGGAATAACGCCACAGGACGCCTGGATTTTTGGGTTTAAAATGCTTAGGGTTTTTTGGGTTTTTCAAAATATTTTGGGTCCAACGTTTTTTGGGTTTCTTTGGTTCAAAATTGCATGAGCCCACACGCTATAATATTGATTTGAGAGAAAAATAGAAACAGATAGAATTTCTTTATTTAGCTGAATATCTGCCATTTTTGGAAATACAAGATGCTTTGGAATATCCAATCATGCATGGTATAAATATAGCGAGGGTATTAAATGATATCCCAATCATGATCTTTCTTTTGGATTTCGTATGCATGCAGTCCGAGGAATGATGACGTTGCGGATTTCTTTTGGATTTTGCGTGCTTGCATGGGCACGGCAATCCAGAAATTAATGGTGGCGCCCAAGTCCGAGGAATGATGACGTGGCGGGATTACCAACCGTTGTGACATTTCGCGCGTGTGAGGTTAGGTTTTGCATTTTGCTTCGTACTCGCGCTCGCGCTCCCGCTCGCATCGCGCTCCCACTCGCGATCACGCTCACTTCTCTACAGGTTTCTCGTGTGCATCGGCGTCCACTCGCGCTTGCATCACACTCGCGCTCGCATCGCGCTCGTGTGCATCGGCGTCCACTTCAAGACACACCCAGTTTGTAACTTCGCCACCAACTCCGCCGCCCACTCCGCCACCCACACGCAGCCCACTTGGCGTCCCGGGAGATTTCAGCGCCACTCTCCAACTGTAAGTGGCAGAGTAGCCTTGCTGCTACGATCCGCTGCACACACAGTGCACATTCGCCAGTGAGTCCGGCCTCGATTGTCACGGCCTCAATTTGGCTTCAAATGGTAAGTCTTTTAGGCCAAGTAGAAAATGGCATGAGGCCACATGCCATTCAATAGCAACATTGGCATGCACCGATTGGGCTCTCGAGTGCAGTCCGGTTACAGATGGCGTGTAGCCTCACGCCATCTTAGGATGCAGCCTCAAGACATCTGATGCAGTGGTGAATGGCGTGTGGCCTCACGTTATTTCCAGCTGCTAGTTTTTCATCTGTCAGCTCTAATTGTTGTGCATTTCTAAACAGGCGAGGAATTGCGTTCTTCTTCCAGCCACTGTCAATGTAGATGCAGAGAAGGGGGAGGAGCTCACCAGTTGGACTTTCGGGATGGAAGGCGAGGATCTGATGCTGTACAACACAGATGGTGGGAGAAAAGAATGCATGGGGATCCTCATCCAAGTGACAGACACTCCATGCAGTTCCATGCAAGAATATGGACTGGCACTTGTGGTAGAGATAGCGTCCGCCTTCAAGATCCACCTTGCACATCCTAGCGGCTTCCCGGAGGGGGGTAGCGGCTATGAGGAATTCCTAGAGGGAGCTAGGGAGAGGTTGTCCACGAGGCCCACAATTTCGAAGACGCTGCGGGTCTATGAAGATCATATGGAATCCACGGACCTCACCTACGGCGATGTTCAAAAACTATATTCCAACATTGAGCCGTTGAGAGTGCCTCCAGTTCGCGAAGCGAAGGGGAAGGGGGTCGATCTGGAAACTACCCCGAAGCAGAAAAGGGTGGTCAAGCTCAAGCCGACGTCCGACTCTGCTGCTCCAAAAAAGAAGCTACTCAGTGATGCCATTGCCTCGGGTTCGAACACTACACCCACCAAAAAGAAGAGCGGCAAAGAGCAGAAAGAGCAAAAAGAGGCAGCAAAAATCGTCGCAGATAATAGTACTTGTTACTATTCCAACAAAGTATATACAATCGACGTGAGCCGTATCGACATCCAAAGCAAATACAACCACAGGCTAGTATCTGATGAGTGGGTGGAGAAACTGAAGCAGAAGATGCTGGCAAGTCCAGTAACACCCGACATCGCAGACATGATCCCCTACTACCAAACAATGAAGGGCGAGACGAGGTTTCCAAACTTGATCAATAGGAAGGTGTTGGACGATTAGAACATCCGGTTCTATGCCATCTTCGGGCAGCATTCTAGCTTGGCGATGCAAGAGATAGTTCTGGATATTATGGTGGGCAAGGAGGTGAAGAAAGTCTTCAAGACAAGAGTTGTCAGCCTGATAAAAGGCAACTCGCCCCTCCGATCTATCATATCCATCTCCCACGCGCAGAATGTCAAGCAAGAAACGTGCTACAAATCGGGTCTGCACGAGACATTGGCACGAACACGGAAGCTCTAGGTTCAACTGAAGAAGCCACAAAAACCAGGACAAGGACATGCACTAGCAACTAGCGCCTGGCAGGTAAGCCTCGTTGCATGTGGCATAGCATGTGGCCTCACGCCATTTCCATTGCAGGAATTCTCGAGTCTTCTCTCGAAAACACTGGGGGTCAATGATACACTCAGCATCCATAACATTCTACTCACGACAAAAGTTGTTTTTGACAAATGGGTAGATGTGCTGAGGAGGTACCATGACGGGGAGTTGCTAAACTCAATGGGTGTGGAGGACGGCCGGAAGCCCAATGATTTGAAGCTCAACGCCTTGCGTTTCTCGCGGTCTCTAGACGACGACGACCTTCTGACAGTGGCTAATGCTCTTCTACGTGGTGAGGTAGTCTTCAACAAGACCAAAATGACTCTCGGCCATATTGTGACATACGAGGACTTGTGCACGACTCTGAGAGCTCGTGCGCTATTGAAGGATTGGATCTTCGAGCAAGTGGCCGTGGAGAGGGTGAGCATCGACACCACGCAAGAGATGATGGAAGAGCTGGAGTTGTCAAATGAAGACATCGACGAGTACGTGAAGGGGGCCCCCAAGTTCATGGATCTGCTGCGGGATGCCACGAAAAGTAAAGCTGAGAAGTTGGATCAGTATCCAAATTTCATTAAGAGGGATGTCGACCGCCGGCTTCAGAAACAGCTCGACCCCGCAGCAGAGGCCTATCGAGAACCTTACCGGGTATACGTGAATTCGGATGAGGATCAAAGGTGGAGGAGCATCGTTTCCCGCGGAGATGAGCAGGTCAAGAACATTTTTTGTGTGATGGACTTCACAAACGAAGAGATCACTCATGCAGACGAAGTCAGCTCCATCATTGACTTAATGGTGGGACTTGCGAAGGTGGAATCTTCAGTTCACTATATGATCTACGACTCCGAATCCTATCACAAGTTCTGGAAAGCCTTGAACGAGGTGAAGGCTCGGTTGAAAGGCAAGGAGATGCGGGAGATCCATGGGATAATGGCTAAGAAGAAGATACCGACGAATGTCCACATCTTCACACTCGCCCTTGTTATTGGTCCTACAGCAGAGTGGGACTGGAGTGACTTCTCAGCTTCGTTCGACAAGGCCGATCGAATTGATCTTAGGGAGGTCAATTTACCCGTGCCTGAGGAACTGAAGACGGCTATGGAGCTTTCGAATCTAGAGAAAGCTCCAGGTGCAGCATGGGAAATGCTCAGCTGGGTCTTCAACGCAATAGCGGGTGACACCAAGGGCAAATGCGTTGTCGAGTACAACTGCGGCGGACTATTCTTTCGAGCCGCACTACTCAAGGGTGTCCCGTGTGTTGCGGTGACAAACTCCATTGAAGAGGTGACTTCAATGGAGCATATAATTACAGTTGCCAAAGAAAAACAGTATCTTCTCTGTGAACCTGGTGAGTACGCACTTTAAGTTTAAATGTTATCTCACAAGCTCTGTATGTAGGAGCGTGGCCACCCCCAGATGCTGAAATGGCGTTAACCGCTACTGATGTTAGGCCGAGCTCACAACCTGCACAAGGTAAGGTCACGTGAGGCCTCACGCCATTTTGATTATAGATCGTTGTGAATATTCAGACACGAGGACTGAAAAGCGCACTGGTGGCGCGTCAAAGAAGGACAAACAGACAAGCAATAGGAAAAAAGGAGGTACAAATTATATTTGCAATGGCGTGTGGTCTCATGCCATTCCTTGCAAGAGACACTTCTTCAAAGGCAAAACAGGCAAGCACCAGCCAAGCTCAAACTGACAGTGGTCATAAAAAGCGAAAGCACGTTGGACAGTCGTCGGGATCAGAGGCGTTTGATTCGAAAAGGAAGAAGGGCAACGAAAAGATGATAGGTAATGCCTCGTGGTTATGGCGTGTGTGCTCATGCCATTCATTGCAGATCAAGGGCTGAGTGAAAGGAGCTAGTCACCACCTCCTGACTCAGATTCCTATGGCGGACTCCCCTTCCCCAATCTCAATGGAGAGGTACAATGGGTGAGGGATGCTTTTCAAGTCAGGTCCACGTCTTTCTCATCTCGTCGTCTTCGAAGGGTGCAAGAACGTGCAGAAACCATGTTAAGACAGTCGGGTGAGGATACGGTCCTAGGTCAAGCACTAAAACAGGCTATGGATGTCTTGTATTTTGAGATGGAGACTCGGCCAGATGATTTTCCCAAGATGGTCCTTGAAAAACAAGCCATCCAGCCTGAGCAGCCTATGGAAGAAATGCAGGAGGGGGATGAGGAGCCAGAGAAAGATAATGAGTAGGAAGAGCAGAAGGACGAAGAGGAGGACGAAGAAGAGGAGGACGAAGAGGACTTGGATGGTCCTCACAATGGTGACGATCACAATAACGACGATGACGATGATGACGACGATGGGCAGCCTGAGGTGGCCAAAGAGTAGCGGAGGAAGGTCATACAAGACAAACCATCAGGTAAATAATAGTACATCCATTCCTAACCTTTTACCATTTCTAACATTGTCCATGTAGGTCGCAGAAGAAATGGTAAGTAGAGATTATTCAGTTGAATTAAGATACAAACTCTAGCCTTTAGTATCGAGGAAGGATAGTGCCAAGCAAGGGTCCAATCCTTCAGAATCAGCAGTGCGCCCAATAGCAGTTGATGGTAAATACAGTATAGTCGATTCAATGTGCTAATGAGTTTGTTTTTAGTAGCCAGTAGGGAGGATACCATCTCAATCGAAGGGAGATATTTGGACATGCATATGGATCCGCCAGTGGACTCTACTTGCCTGCAAGAGTCATCAGAGCTGGTGGAGGCTACTATCCATATCAATGCCAAGCAAGCTGACCACGCTCCACTTGATGCTGCCCATACCACTGAGTCAATCTTGTCCATGTATCCAACTGACGGTGACCAGGCGCCATTGCACCCGCATGAGGCCGCCCCAGCCGCCGAGCCGGTCGTATCCTCATTTCCAACAGACTCAACGTGTGCCCAATCGTCTGACTACGCGCCGTTGCAACCTCCCTACACCGCCCCTGCTGCCTGTTCGGTCATGTCCACTTTGCCAACGGAGGCACCAGCTGAAATGGCGTGTGATCACACGCCATCGGAACCACCCCATGCCACTATTGAGCCAGTTGTACCAGAGTCTACAGCTGAAATGGCATGTGCCCACACGCCATCGGATGCGATTGACCCCACATTGCAGAGGAGAGTATTTCCGCCCTGCACGTTTCCTCGACCAAAACCCTCTAAACGACCATCGGGAGCACCATTCGCTAATATTGTAGATGGTAAAATTGACTTGTACCATTTTTTATGCTGACGCATTTCATTTCAGAGTCACGGCGAAGGTACTGTATCGTTTTTGATCTGAACGGTGTCCTTTTCTCCCATGAGCGTGGCTCGTCCTCGAATGTCACTGCACCCTCCAAAGCCTGCAGTCGCAAGTTGGTTAAAAGAGACAGATTCACATTAATCACATGGGAGAAACTGCGGGATCTAATAATGACCATGCGACACTTAAAACAGAGGGCCGGGTTCAATTTGCAATTGGGAGTTTGGACATCCATGATGCGCCACAATGCATTAACGTTGCTACAGATGATGCACGATCAGACGCGAGTAATATTACCATTTGACTTTCTCCTAACGCAGGAGGATTGCTTGACTATGGTCCATGTGAGGGGTAGCAAGCCCATCTTCGTCAAGCCAGAGGCTGTAGTGATGAACCGGACTGCTAGGTCAAGTGAAATCCTCATCATCGATGACTCGCCGATTAAAACTGCAGCGAACACGCACACATATGCAGTGCACCCCATCTCTTGCAGTATGGAAACTAGGGAGAAGAAACCGTATGTTCTGGGGGACCTTGCAAAACGGCTTGAAGCGATGGTGATAGAGAACCGGCCAGTCCAGGAGGTGGCTGCAGAAATCAACCAAATGGCAGATGGAACGGTATATCAAAAGCCATTTGATCGGACAGACACCAGTCATCATTTATGGCATGTATATTGTCTAGCCAAGCACTATCCGCATCTCCATAATCTGCTCAACCGGATGGGTTCTTCGACCACTGAACATGAGCGTGGACGTATTAGAGAAGAGATGGCATTACTATTGGGTTTAAATCCTGATAGTGTGGAGAGTGATGAAATTCCAAGATTATTGTATAGGCATTGGAGGCAAAAAATAACAGTCTGAGATGGCATGTATTTATTTAAAAATGTAACTTATTATGGCATGGGGTTCCATGCCATTGTATTAATATTAAAAGACAATTCTTTGAGAGGATTTGCATTATACTAGAAGTGTTATAGCATGTTATTGGAAGTCTACGAAATTGTGTTATTAATAAGGGGAAAGTAAAGATTGAATGGGGACTTGGGCTCCACCTAGACTCGGAGCAACTGAGCCAATATTAAAAGGATGGAAAGAAATTGGATGACGATGACAAGGAGAAGAGAGAGGTGAAGCAGTAGCAGGGGGAGGAGAATTATTGAGTAGACATTTCCTTGTTTAAAATAAAATGGCATGTGCCTCAATGCAGTTGAATTTTGTTATATTTATATACTATATAAAGGTTTGGAAACCTTATTTTACAAGTGGGATAATGACAATTCCCACTTTAACGAAATAGAGCTTCTAGCCACTCCTTCAGCCTACGATTGTTTGTAATGCATACTAATTTCTTCAACTTTGAAGACTTTGCATGCTAAATTTTATGCTCAATTTGTACAAACTCAGCCGAGAGCTCTTCCCGACTCTTCTCTAGATATGCAACTTTGTAAGCATCTTACTTGACTTTCACCAAAGGCTAAAAATCAAAACAATAAAAACAGGCCCTTATAAATTGAAAGGGAAAGACATACCTTGCACCACATAGCGAGCATAAAATTGATTGGGTGTTATATCAAGTTGTATCGAGTGTGTGAGTGCCAAACAAGTGTTGTGAGACATTACCATAATGTTGGCAGATGTCATCCTCACTCAAGTTTGCCAAAAATTGAAATTAGTCAATGTCATGGACAAAGTTTTGCTTTTGAACAGTGAACTGCCCAAGCCTACATCTAAACATGACAAAACAAGTTAAAATGGAGTTAGAGGTAAAATTATAAAACTTACACATTAATCTTTTGGTAGGCCAAAATAAGTCTGTTGACATCCAAAAGTCCCCTTCCATAGATATGACCAACTGGAATGTTGATATGTTATACGGGATCATCGTAAAAATGATTGTCGATACACTTTATCTGAGCCCTATATCAGTGATTACCATTAATAATTTGGAACATTGTCCCCGCAAGCTGTCGAGTCTCAAGATATCTAATAAGCTTGGATGGAGGATATGTCTATTGGCACATCAACAAAAACACAATTGTTTAGAGATCCACCACTTCCACCACCATTGCCTCCACCATCACCACCTCCACCACTGGCATCACCACCACCACCACATTGCCATCGCCACCACCACTGCCACCATTGCCACCACCACTGCCACTATTGCCTCCACCACCCCCACCATCACCACTGCCACCTTCACTAGCCCACCACTAGGACAAATTCCAGGGACTTCCTCCTCCAAATAGAATCCTAGCTATTCACAATCTCAGATGTGACAATAATGACCTCTATTGTTCCTAGCTTGCAAGAAGAGACTAGAAACATACTAATATTCATTGCAATGCCATTTTGTTTGAACAAGTTGTATATGTTTGGGTTGACATATTTGGATGCTGTGCAGTGGCGGTTCGTCTATTGCAAACAGCAAAGGGGGATTTCTCTAATCAAGTCACAAGGGCTTGGCCACTTGAGCGCTTCAAGTGTTTAGTGAATTGCTTTTTCCCTTGTCCACATAGTAGTCTCTTGGAAGTGCTTGTCCACTACGTTGTCAAGAAGATCTACAACTCTTTCAACTTTAAGCTGTTCCTTAAGTTCTCTATCGTGAACACTGCTAGATTGCCCAACTTCAGGGATTTGTGCTGATGGTGGGCCAGTGAAGGTGGCAATAGTGATGGTGGGGGTGGTGGTGGTGGTAGCGGGGGTGGAGGCAATAGTGGCAGTGGTGGTGGCAATGGTGGCAGTGGTGGTGGCAATGGTGGCAGTGGCGGTGGTGATGGCAATGGTGGTGGTAGTGGTGGTGGTGGTGGTGGTGGTGGTGGTGGTGGTGATGGCGGTGGTGGAGGTGGTGCTGGTGGTGGTGGAGGTGGTGATGGTAGAGGTGATGGTGGTGGAGGCGGTGGATCTCTAAGATATTGTGTCTTTATTGATGTGCCAATGGACATATCAATCGTAATTTCGTCACCAATGCCTAATTGAACTTCTTGTGTCTTCTTGGCTCTAACCACCTTTTTAGGTGGTACAATTTTCTTCTTTTGCAAAAGAAGAAATTTTGTTAGTCAAACTAAATAAAGATAATAAAAAATTCAAACAATTAAAGAGAAATAAAAAAAATATCAAGTGGGCCCAAACTCCACCTCGGGCACTTTGGCTGCCAGGGGGGAGGTTATTCAAATAACCTTAGTCCTTTCGGCCCCTAAAGTGCTTGAGGTCGAACTCAAGCCAGCAATCTCAGGCACTTCGGTGGCCGCTAGGGCCACTGACCAATAGAGCATCCAACATCCCAATGTTAGAACCAGTACACAAAATAGAGCCAAATGAAGTTTGGTACTATTTCAGCATACCAGTGGCCTAACGCAAGGATATAAGTACTCCATCAACTATTATAGTATAAAACTTGGGCTTAGACCCAAGCTGGACATAAAACAAGGATAGGCACGCAAGTAGAAGCTAGACTATATTTTTAGTTGATCAGCCATGCTTGACCTACCCACTATCCTTACTATACAGTTGAAACCCCCCACATATATGCACATGTAATGACCAATTTCTCAACTAGCTTAGATGGAGATTGATAAAGAGTCTAGCAATACCGACCTCCTGCTGTCATGGCAGTAAAGAAAGAATATTTGAAAGGATTAGCTGATAGATAACTTTCAATACTTGCAATCACATTTGCGACAACCGTAAAGGGGACAGATAGAAGTCTAGCCCCAATGATGGAGTGAGGATGAACAAATACAATAGTGGAATGAGGATAAATGACATGGATTGTTGAGTGAGGATAAGCATAACAAGTCTGAATAGAATATCTAGCCCCAACATAATGAAGTCGAATGGATGCAATAGTGGAGTAAAGCCAAACATAAATGGCATAGTGAAGATGAATATAGCAAGTTTGAATGAAGTTTGTGCTTTAGAACTTTCTTTCCTTCAAAAAGTGGATCAAGAAAATATAGAGGAAAAATGGAGTGAATTCAACCTCCCATATGCAATGCTAGACAAGGATGAAGGTCATTAGTCTAAGTTAATATAGATTTTAAATATTGACCGAAAGGAAGATACAAAGACAGATTTGCTTATGGTCATAAGTCTGAGTTAAGAGTTATATCAAAGGATTATCAGCAAGCAAACTTAAAGGCAAAATGTATCATTTATTGCAATGGCATTGCATGGACTATAATGTTTCTTAAAGTCTTTCAAAGTTATGGCTTCAAGGTTGCTTTAAGCATTTGGTAGCTACATATGAAGTTGCAACTAATTCATCAAGATTCAATCCCCACCAAATCCCTTTTTGTCCACAACCGTGTTTGCCAACACTACTATTGGGTCAAGGCCCACAGGCCCAACCACTATGTCCCACTAACCTTTAGGACTTCCTCACTATGTGACTGTATCTTTAATCTCTACACTAGAGGATTGCTTTTTTTCCTTTCTATAGTTCAGGACTTTAGGACAATATTTCGAAACACCGTGGCCTTATGCAAACCTCATGGGTACTCTCTCTGCCTTTTGCCTTTGGGTGCCCTAGCCATTGGGTAAAGTGAAGTTTTGATGAGCCATGTCAGGTATCCAAGTAGGTGATGCCACTCATACATGGATTGGGAGCATCGACCATTCAATCTCCCAAGGGAGATAGAGCTGGCTCTTAAACACTTCACTAAACTACCCCGTTTGTTTGTCTGTACTCACTTTAGCTTTGGAGTCCTCAGTAAATATATCATCACCTAACACATGGGTATAGTCTTCCTTGGTCATACTGGCCTTTCTTGGCCAAACTAATTCCACTGGAGTCTAACCCCCACACTCTCCCTATTATACTTTTGGAACCCTTTGTAGTCCCCCCCCCCCGTGCCCCCCGGGAGACGATTGCCTTGGGCTTTCACCCCTAGTCTGTATTAGTATTCAAACTCAAACTCAAACTCAGACTTGGACTCAGACTCAGACTCAGACTTGTTCTTGGACTTGGTCTCCATTTTGGACTCGATCTTGGTCTCGGTCCCAGTCTCGGTCTCGGTTTCGTTCTCGGGTTTATCTTGAACTCCATGTTGGGTCCATCTTGAACTCCATCTCGGACTCCATCTCGAATTCCATCTTAGGTCCATCTCAAACTCCATCTCTGGTCTATCTCGGACTCCATCTTAAGTCCCCTTGTGTCTCTTTTCTAAAGACTCACTTATTACCCACTTTGTGCTTATTCCTCGAGCACTTTATTAGGAGAACCACTCCCAATTTTGACTTTTCAAGTCGGAGCTTTTAGTCCAAATGTGTTACATTTGTTTGGTTTCTGCTTCAGCCACTACTACGTGGTGCCCTTTCGGTTCCATTTTAGGGCTTAGGGATTTGTGTCTCACAGTTTATAATCGCCCAACAAAAGCTTTAAATGTTCCACCTAACTTATAGTCATCATTTTTTCATTTGGCAGAGTGGTGTAAGGTCTGTAAATATATATATATATATATATATATATATATACATGTATTACTTTGCCTAAATAATATGCTGTGAGTGCATGGAATATGGAAAGGAAATATAGAAAATATTTAGCCCAAAAACCCTAGTTTATATACAGGAGCAAGTGGGCCAGATTGAAACCAATCTGATGGCTACCAAAATTTCACTATACTAATATTAATATATGGCATCGTAGCTGTATACTTAGACCTCATAATGCTAATTATAGTATTATAGCATATGGATTATCCATTTAGGACTTTATCTAGGTTTAAACCCTAGTTAATATACCTATTTCTATATCCTGAGCACTCACAGTACATGTTTAAATGAAATAAAAAATACTTTTGAATATAAAAATAAAATTAACAATAGTTTTTAATTTATTATGGATATAAATAATATTAATGTTCAACTCAACACTTTCCTTTTTGAGTGCTTGGAATATGGAAAGGGAATACAGAAAATATATATATCAATTAGCCCAAAAACCCTAGCTTATATACAAAAGCGAGTGGTCCGAATTGAAACTAATCCAACGGCTACCAGAATCCCACTACGCTAATATTAGTATACAACATCGTAGCCATACACTTGGCCCTCACATCATCCCCTCCTCTTGGAATAATGGAAGACCATCAAGGTTCTCTTGTAGATAGGTGGAAGAACGTCAAGAGGAGGCATTGGTGGATTTGTAGGTGGTATTAACTGCTCCTAATCCCTTTGTATGAAGCGTTTCAACTGCTGCACATGCACAATCTCTGGAGGATCGACTTACTGAACATCATGCCAAACCTCATAAACTTGTGGTCCAACTTGCCGCAACACCCGATACAGTCCTTTCCACTACGCAAGGAGCCCCTTAGATAAACCACGTACCATAAGATGCGGAAAATGGATTAACACTAAATCATCCACTTTGTACTCCATAGGTGGACGATGATGGGAGTTGTAGCGCCGTTGTTGTCCCACTTGTATGCGGCCTAAATGTTTGGCAGACTCTACTAGGACAATTGGAAGAATGCTCATCAAATACTGATCCCATGACCTAGCATTGACGGCTTGTGGCAATTGCAAAGGTAAACCCAGCTCCGTTAGTAATATTGCATCATGACCATATAGGAGTTTATATAGTGAAACACCAATAGAACTCAGCACCCCTGTGACATATGCACACCGAAGAGACGGCAAATAACCATCCCAATTCGAATGCTGAAAGTTCACATACTTCACAATCATCCCTTTGAATGTCCAAATGAGCCGTCCCACCAGACTGTTTGATTGTGGATGATAAGCACTCGTGAAAATGTAGTGTATCCCCAACCAAAATGTCAAAAAAGCTCTATTTCGTTAAAATGGGAATTGTCATTATCCCACTTGTAAAATAAGGTTTCCAAACCTTTATATAGTATATAAATATAACAAAATTCAATTGCATTGAGGCACATGCCATTTTATTTTAAACAAGGAAATGTCTACTCAATCACTTCTCCTCCCCCTGCCACTACTTCACCTCTCTCTTCTCCTTGTCATCGTCGTCCAATTTCTTTCCATCCTTTTAATATTGGCTCAGTTGCTCCGAGTCTAGGTGGAGCCCAAGTCCCCATTCAATCTTTACTTTCCCCTTATTAATAAAACAATTTCGTAGACTTCCAATAACATGCTGTAACACTTCTAGTATAATGCAAATCCTCTCAAAGAATTATCTTTTAATATTAATACAATGGCATGGAACCCCATGCCATAATAAGTTACATTTTTAAATAAATACATGCCATCTCAGACTGTTATTTTTTGCCTCCAACACCTATACAATAATCTTGGAATTTCATCACTCTCCACACTATCAGGATTTAAACCCAATAGTAATGCCATCTCTTCTCTAATACGTCCACGCTCATGTTCAGTGGTCGAAGAACCCATCCGGTTGAGCAGATTATGGAGATGCGGATAGTGCTTGGCTAGACAATATACATGCCATAAATGATGACTGGTGTCTGTCCGATCAAATGGCTTCTGATATATCGTTCCATCTGCCATTTGGTTGATTTCTGCAGCCACCTCCTGGACTAGCCGGTTCTCTATCACCATCGCTTCAAGCCGTTTTGCAAGGTCCCCCAAAACATACGGTTTCTTCTCCCTAGTTTCCATACTGCAAGAGATGGGGTGCACTGCATATGTGTGCGTGTTCGCTGCAGTTTTAATCGGCGAGTCATCGATGATGAGGATTTCACTTGACCTAGCAGTCCGGTTCATCACTACAGCCTCTGGCTTGACGAAGATGGGCTTGCTACCCCTTACATGGACCATAGTCAAGCAATCCTCCTGCGTTAGGAGAAAGTCAAATGGTAATATTACTCGCGTCTAATCGTGCATCATCTGTAGCAACGTTAATGCATTGTGGCGCATCATGGATGTCCAAACTCCCAATTGCAAATTGAACCCGGCCCTCTGTTTTAAGTGTCGCATGGTCATTATTAGATCCCGCAGTTTCTCCCGTGTGATTAATGTGAATCTGTCTCTTTTGACCAACTTGCGACCGCAGGCTTTGGAGGGTGCAGTGACATTCGAGGACGAGCCACGCTCATGGGAGAAAAGGACACCGTTCAGATAAAAAACGATACAGTACCTTCGCCGTGACTCTGAAATGAAATGCGTCAGCATAAAAAATGGTACAAGTCAATTTTACCATCTACAATATTAGCGAATGGTGCTCCCGATGGTCGTTGAGAGGGTTTTGGTTGAGAAAACGTGAAGGGCAGAAATACTCTCCTCTGCAATGTGGGGTCAATCGCATCTGTGGGCACATGCCATTTCAGCTGTAGACTCTGGTACAACTGGCTCAACAGTGGCATGGGGTGGTTCCGATGGCGTGTGATCACACGCCATTTCAGCTGGTGCCTCCGTTGGCAAAGTGGACATGACCGAACAGGCAGCAGGGGCGGTGTAGGGAGGTTCCAACGGCGCGTAGTCAGACGATTGGGCACACGTTGAGTCCGTTGGAAATGAGGATACGACCGGCTCGACGGCTGGGGCGGCCTCATGCGGGTCCAATGGCGCCTGGTCACCGTCTGTTGGATACGTGGACAAGATTGACTCAGTGGCATGGGCAGCATCAAGTGGAGCGTGGTCAGCTTGCTTGGCATTGATATGGATAGTAGCCTCCACCAGCTCTGATGACTCTTGCAGGCAAGTAGAGTCCACTGGCGGATCCATATGCATGTCCAAATATCTCCCTTCGATTGAGATGGTATCCTCCCATGCTACTAAAAACAAACTCATTAGCACATTGAATCGACTATACTGTATTTACCATCAACTGCTATTGAGGAACTAAGACCGATATCACTTGGGCGCACTGCTAATTCTGAAGGATTGGACATACGTTTCGACCCTTGCTTGGCACTATCCTTCCTCGACACTAAAGGCTAGAGTTTGTATCTTAATTCAACTGAATAATCTCTACTTACCATTTGCTCTGCGACCTACATGGACAATGTTAGAAATGGTAAAAGGTTAGGAATGGATGTACTATTATTTACCTGATGGTTTGTTTTGTATGACCTTCCTCCGCTGCTCTTTGGCCACCTCAAGCTGGCCATCGTCGTTATCATCGTCGTCGTCATTATTGTGATCGTTACCATTGTGAGGACCATCCAAGTCCTCTTCGTCCTCCTCTTCTTCGTCCTCCTCTTCTTTGTCCTCCTCTTCGTCCTTCTGCTCTTCCTGCTCATTATCTTTCTCTGGCTCCTCATCCCCCTCCTGCATTTCTTCCATAGGCTGCTCAGGCTGGATGGCTTGTTCTTCTAGGACCATCTTGGGAAAATCATCTCGCCGAGTCTCCATCTCAAAATACAAGACATCCATAGCCTGTTTGAGTGCGTGACTTAGGACCATATCCTCACCCGACTATCTTAACATGGTTTCTGCACGTTCTTGCACCCTTCGAAGATGACGAGATGAGAAAAACGTGGCCCTGACTTGAAAAGCATCCCTCATCCATTGTACCTCTCCATTGAGATTGGGGAAGGGGAGTCCGCCATAGGAATCTGAGTCAGGAGGTGGTGACTGGCTGCTTTCACTCAGCCCTTGATCTACAATGAATGGCATGAGCACACATGCCATAACCGTGAGGCATTACCTATCATCTTTTCATTGCCCTTCTTCCTTTTCGAATCAAACGCCTCTGATCCCGACGACTGTCCAACGTGCTTTTGCTTTTTATGACCACTGTCAGTTTGAGCTTGATCTGCAAGAAATGGCATGAGGACCCACGCAATAACCATGACGCTTTACTTCCCATCCTTGGAGGCTCTGTCGTGCCTTCCGCATCCTCAGGTGCCTGCTCCTCAATTCCCTTTCGCTTTCGTTTCTTATGCGCCCGTTCTACAGAAATAGCATGAGGACATACGCGATAAGCACACAAATGCTTTTACCCTTCCTCCTCTGCCCTGGTCGGTTGTCCATCTCTTTGTCTACAGTGTCTGAAAGCTGTTTTGCAGGTAGCCTAATTCGAGGTTCACGACGTCTCCTCGGCACTTGAACTGTATATTATTGCATCAACACATGCAACATCCCATAATATTTTTAAGTTACCTTTCATAAAGTTTTCCATTGGTTCAACTCGTTCCCCTGAAATACAAACTTAGATAAGTGCATGGGGCCATATGTCATGATCGTACCTGTTTCGGAACTCTCCTTATCACTCTCCGAGGCCTCCCCCTCCTCCACTGGAGGCACGTTGTTCCGTTCGATTTCCTCAACGCGATCTGCAAGAACATTAGTTAATTGCGTGGGGCCACACGCCATCAAACCTTCAGGTTCTTGTCGTGAGGTCTGCGCTGCTTGCCCTAGTCTCTTTGGAATTTGAGCTGCAAGAAGCAATGGCATAAGAATTCACGTATAACAAAAATGATTGGTACCTCTCGTCCGTTGTACTTGGCTGGTGCTTGTTTGTTTTGCCTTTGAAAAAGTGTCTCCTGCAAGGAATGGCATGAGACCACACGCCATTGCAAATATAATTTGTACCTCCTTTTTTCCTATTGCTTGTCTGTTTGTCCTTCTTCGACGCGCCCAGTGTGCTTTTCAGTCCTCGTGTCTGAATATTCACAACGATCTAAAATCAAAATGGCGTGAGGCCTCACGTGACCTTACCTTGTGCAGGTTGTGAGCTCGGCCCAACATAGGTATCTTCAACAGAAGCTATTAACGCCGTTTCAGCATCTGGGGGTGGCCACGCTCCTGCATACAGAGCTTGTGAGATAACATTTAAACTTAAAGTGCGTACTCACCAGGTTCGCAGAGAAGATACTATTTTTCTTTGGCAACTGTAATTATATGCTCCATTGAAGTCACCTCTTCAATAGAGTTTGTCACCGCAACACACGGGACACCCTTGAGTAGTGCGGCTCGAAAGAATAGTCCGCCGCAGTTGTACTCGACAACGCATTTGCCCTTGGAGTTGGAAGCAGGTGACCCACCCGCTATTGCGTTGAAGACCAAGCTGAGCATTTCCCATGCTGCACCTGGAGCTTTCTCTGGATTCGAAAGCTCCATAGCCGTCTTCAGTTCCTCAGGCACGGGTAAATTGGCCTCCCTCAGATCAATTCGATTGGCCTTGTCGAACGAAGCTGGGAAGTCACTCCAGTCCCACTCTGCTGCAGGACCAATAACAAGGGCGAGTGTGAAGATGCGGACATTCGTCGGTATCTTCTTCTTAGCCATTATCCCATGGATCTCCTACATCTCCTTGCCTTTCAACCGAGCCTTCACCTCGTTCAAGGCCTTCCAGAACTTGTGATAGGATTCGGAGTCGTAGATCATATAGTGGACTAAAGATTCCACCTCCGCAAGTCCCACCATTAAGTTAATGATGGAGCTGACTTCGTCTGCATGAGTGATCTCCTCGTTTGTGAAGTCCATCACACAAAAAGATATTCTTGACCTGCTCATCTCCGCGGGAAACGATGCTCCTCCACCTTTGATCCTCATCCGAATTCACGTATACCCGGTAAGGTTCTCAATAGGCCTCTGCTGCGGGGTCGAGCTGTTTCTGAAGCCGGTGGTCAACATCCCTCTTAATGAAATTTGGATACTGATCCAACTTCTCAGCTTTACTTTTCGTGGCATCCCGTAGCAGATCGATGAACTTGCGGGCCCCCTTCACGTACTCGTCGATGTCTTCATTTGACAAGTCCAGCTCTTCCATCATCTCTTGCGTGGTGTCGATGCTCACCCTCTCCACGGCCACTTGCTCGAAGATCCAATCCTTCAATAGCGCACGAGCTCTCAGAGTCGTGCACAAGTCCTCGTATGTCATAATATGGCCGGGAGTCATTTTGGTCTTGTTGAAGACTACCTCACCACGTAGAAGAGCATTAGCCACTGTCAGAAGGTCGTCGTTGTCTAGAGACCGCGAGAAACGCAAGGCGTTGAGCTTCAAATCATTGGGCTTCCGGCCGTCCTCCACACCCATTGAGTTTAGCAACTCCCCGTCATGGTACCTCCTCAGCACATCTACCCATTTGTCAAAAACAACTTTTGTCGCGAGTAGAATGTTATGGATACTGAGTGTATCATTGACCCCCAGTGTTTTCGAGAGAAGACTCGAGAATTCCTGCAATGGAAATGGCGTGAGGCCACATGCTATGCCACATGCAACAAGGCTTACCTGCCAGGCGCTAGTTGCTAGTGCACGTCCTTGTCCTGGTTTTTGTGGCTTCTTCAGTTGAACCCAGAGCTTCCGTGTTCGTGCCAATCTCTCGTGCAGACCCGATTTGTAGCATGTTTCTTGCTTGACATTCTGCGCGTGGGAGATGTATATGATAGATCGGAGGGGCGAGTTGCCTTTTATCAGACAGACAACTCTTGTCTTGAAGACTTTCTTCACCTCCTCGCCCACCATAATATCCACAACTATCTCTTGCATCGCCAAGCTAGAATGCTGCCCGGAGACAGCATAGAACCGGATGTTCTGATCGTCCAACACCTTCCTATTGATCAAGTCTGGAAACCTCATCTCGCCCTTCATTGTTCGGTAGTAGGGGATCACGTCTGCGATGTCGGGTGTTACTAGACTTGCCAGCATCTTTTGCTTCAGTTTCTCCACCCACTCATCAGATACTAGCCTGTGGTTGTATTTGCTTTGGATGTCGATGTGGCTCATGTCGATTGTATATACTTTGTTGGAATAGTAACAAGTACTATTATCTGCGACGATTTTTGCTACCTCTTCTTGCTCTTTCTGCTCTTTGCGGCTCTTCTTTTTGGTGGGTGTAGTGTTCGAACCTGAGGCAATGGCATCACCGAGTAGCTTCTTTTTTGGAGCAGGAGAGTCGGACGTCGGCTTGAGCTTGACCACCCTTTTCTGCTTCGAAGTAGTTTCCAGATCGACCCCCTTCCCCTTTGCTTTGCGAACTGGAGTCACTCTCAACGGCTCAATGTTGGAATATAGTTTTTGAACATCGCCGTAGGTGAGGTCCGTGGATTCCATGTGATCTTCATAGACCCGCAGCGTCTTTGAAATTGTGGGCCTCCTGGACAACCTCTCCCTAGCTCCCTCTAGGAATTCCTCATAGCCGCTGCCCCCCACCGGGAAGCCGCTAGGATGTGCAAGGTGGATCTTGAAGGCGGACGCTGTCTCTACGACAAGAGCCAGTCCATATTCTTGCATGGAACTGCATGGAGTGTCTGTCACTTGGATGAGGATCCCCATGCATTCTTTTCTCCCACCATCTGTGTTGTACAGCCTCAGATCCTCGCCTTCCATCCCAAAAGTCCAACTGGTGAGCTCCTCCCCCTTCTTTGCATCCACATTGACAGTGGCTGGAAGAAGAACGCAATTCCTCGCCTGTTTAGAAATGCACAACAATTAGAGCTGACAGATGAAAAACTAGCAGCTGGAAATAACGTGAGGCCACACACCATTCACCACTGCATCAGATGTCTTGAGGTTGCATCCTAAGATGGCATGAGGCTACACGCCATCTGTAACCGGACTGCACTCGAGAGCCCAATCGGTGCATGCCAATGTTGCTACTGAATGGCATGTGGCCTCATGCCATTTTCTACTTGGATTAAAAGACTTACCATTTGAAGCCGAATGGAGGCGTGACAATCGAAGCCGGACTCGCTGGCAAATGTGCACTTTGTGTGCAGCGGATCGTAGCAGCAAGGCTACTCTGCCACTTACAGTTGGAGAGTGGCGCTGAAATCTCCCGGGACGCCAAGTGGGCTGCGTGTGGGTGGCGGAGTGGGCGGCGGAGTTGGCGGCGAAGTTACAAACTGGGTGTGTCTTGAAGTGGACGCCGATGCACACGAGCGCGATGCGAGCACGAGTGTGATGCAAGTGCGAGTGGACGCCGATGCACACGAGAAACCTGTAGAGAAGGTAGATGAGCGCGAATGTGAGCGTGATTGCGAGTGGGAGCACGAGTGTGCGAGCGCGAGTACGAAGCAAAATGCAAAACCTAACCTCACACGCGCGAAATGTCACGAGAGTTGGTAATCCCGCAACGTCATCATTCCTCGGACTTGGGCGCCACCATTAATTTCTGGATCGCCGCGCGCATGCATGCATGTGAAATCCAAAAGAAATCCGCAACATCATTCCTCGGACTGCATGCACGCGAAATCCAAAAGAAAGATCATGATTGGGATATCATTTAATACCCTCGCTATATTTATACCATGCATGATTGGATATTCCAAAGCATCTTGTATTTCCAAAAATGCCAAATGTTCAGCTAAATAAAGAATGGTATACAATGTCCTTCTTGATGACCCTGCAAAGAAGCATCTCAATCAGACACCACATGAGACCACACGAGCCTTACAATGTTTCAAAGGCATTTGCCATAGATCCGACCGTTATTTTGCTCCAAGATTCTACAGTTTGGTGTGCATTGACCTTTCCATCGACACTGCAAAGGGACATCACAATCAGATGCGGGATCACAAGAAACCAACTTCACTAACTCTGGTTTCACCAAGATCTACGTAAGGATTTATAAAATGAAAGGACCCTCTCTATTGAAATGTGTTTATGGTCCTAGGGGCATTGTGACATATCAAAGGATTTTGCATCAAGTTCTGTATTTGCATGTTTATCAAGCTACTGAATTGCTAAACCCTAAACCCTAAACATGTGGCAAATGCTGCGTGAAGAAAGATGCCCTTTCTGGGCAAATGCTGTAAGAGGCAAATGCCGAGCAGTTACACGGCAAATAATCTTGGTGCAAATCGCTGACATGGCATGGCAAAGTTCGAATCACTGACATAGCACAGTTGGATCGAGGCAAGGACATGATGTGACAAAGTTCAACGTCCGACAGCAAAGTCTAGAAGCTACTCAGTTTGAAATTTGTCAGAGGAATTATAAGATCTGGTTTGTCAGAGGATTTGATGTGACGTTCAAGCGTGTGGGCTCATGCAATTTTGATCCCAAAAAATGCACCAAAAAATGCTCGGCGTCATCTGGCGTTATCTCTTGAATGGTGTGGGGCCGCATGCCATTTTCAGGGGCACATAGGAGTATATTCCTAGAATATTCTGACATGCGCGAGATTTTTTTGAGTTTTCTGGAGATCTAACCATTAAATTGCAACTAGATTTTACAGAATGGTATACAATGTCTTTCTTGATGACCCTGCAAAGAAGCATCTCGATCAGACACCACATGAGACCACACGAGCCTTATAATGTTTCAAAGGCATTTGCCATAGATCCGACCGTTATTTTGCTCCAAGATTCTACAGTTTGGTGTGAATTGACCTTTCCATCGACACTGCAAAGGGACATCACAATCAGATGCGGGATCACAAGAAACCAACTTCACTAACTCTGGTTTCACCAAGATCTACGAAAGGAGTTATGAAATGAAAGGACCCTCTCTATTGAAATGTGTTTATGGTCCTAGGGGCATTGTGACATATCAAAGGATTTTGCATCAAGTTCTGTATTTGCATGTTTATCAAGCTACTGAATTGCTAAACCCTAAACCCTAAACCCTAAACATGTGGCAAATGCTGCGTGAAGAAAGATGCCCTTTCTGGGCAAATGCTGTAAGAGGCAGATGCCGAGCAGATGTATCTCAGGCTAGCGAAGGGGACAAACGAAAGCTAGCTATAAACATGACGGGATGCAAATAGATTACTAGGCTGGTCCTGCGAAAATCAAAAACCATAATTGAAAACATTGAAAATGCAAAAAGAAAGGTTTATAATATTTTTGAATTTTAAGCAACCAAAGGAATGTAAGTAGGGCATGTGTTTGTAAGTTTAAAAATGCCTCAACCACTTAAATTCCCAAGTAAATAAAGCTGTTTCTATTTTTGGTACAGGTAAACTTTATACCGTGTGGGCTCATGCAATTTTGAACCCAAAAATGCACCAAAAAATGCTCGACTAGCATTATTCTTTGAATGGCGTGTGGCCTTATATTGCCATAAATGGACGTACACACACAGCACAATTATTCCTTTACACGGCGAATAATCTTGGCGCGGATTGCTGACATGGCATGGCAAAGTTCGAATCACTGACATGGCACAGCTGGATCGAGGCAAGGACATGATGTGACAAAGTTCAACCTCCGACAGCAAAGTCTAGAAGCTACTCAGTTTGAAATTTGTCAGAGGAATCATAAGATCTAGTTTGTCAGAGGATTTGATGTGACATTTAAGCGTGATTTTTGAATTCTCGAACTCATTCCTAGGTCTATCATTTTTGTGCGCCGTGTTCTTGGTTCCGCTGAGCGCAGTGAGCGCTGCTTGTGTAAGCGGCGTTGGGAGCTGTGGTTTATGCGTCTACAAGCGGTTGCGGCATTGCGAGCGCCATTGCGAGCGGCAGTTTATGCGAGTGGCAGTTTGTGCGAACGGCGCTACGAGTAGTTGCGGTGGTGCGAGCTGCGCTACAGTACCACTTCATGCCATCTTGGGGCTTGCAAGTTCATCACTAGCATATTGCCAATAGTTTCTTTACCTGCCTGTAGCTGTGTGTTTATCAAGATGGCATGAGGCCTCATGCCATCTTTGGCCCCGACTAGCCTATTCCCATATTCCTTTTGCCTCGCTGCAACTGTATATATTTTTGTATGGGTGACTAGTCACACACACAAAAATATATACAGTTGCAGCAAGGCAAAAGGAATATAGCAACAGGCTAGCAGGGGCCAAAGATAGCATGAGGCCTCATGCCATTAGTGGTACCACTAATGGCATGAGGGCTTATACCAATTTTGTGAATGCGAAATTTCACGTGGGTGTCAATAGCATGTTTGAATAATGGCATGTGGCCTCATGCTATTGAGGTTGTTTGGTATGTTATGATTTAGGCCATTCTCCAATCATTTTTTGTATGGTCTTAACTTCTTTTCTGCACTTTTAGAATGGCCTTCAGGGTTGGGGAAAAGGTTTACATTTTGAATGGTGGGAAGAGAGTTGCAAAAGGGACCCTTGTGTCTATGGATCGGAACTTTGTTATACACTGTCAAAGGCTTGGGGAAGGCAATGCTGCTGTATCAGTAGAGACTGTCTTCGATGGGAATGTGGTCGCTATTGAACGAGGAGAGATGGTCGTCAGGGTAAATGTTGTTGTTGCCTTGAAAAATCTTCAGAAGAAAGCAGATGTTGGGGACAACGCAAGTGCGACGCATGTTCCCTCCGTGGATCTTAAGAACCGTGCTACATGGATTCAGGCGAAGGTGTTTCTAAAAAACCCCGAGGGGGAGGTGGTAGCTGAGGGCTTAGCCACAGTTGTCGATCCAAGAGATGCGGTTGCTAATCAAGAATTGGGCTGGGATGATATTGGAGTTGCGATTTTAGAGGTTGTTGACACAGAAGAAAACAGTCTGACTATTGGAAGCATTGTGCGGTGGAAATTGAGGCACTTAGTGTTTGAGAATGTGAAGGATTCACAATCAAACACCACTACAACTGATGACAGAACATCTCTTCATGGGAAAAGAAAGTACACCTTCCTAAAGCGCAGCCAAAGGGATCTGAGCAACGAACCGAAAAGGCAGAAAATGGCGATGGAGGTTCGAATGGTCTCGACAGTTGCTTGTTGCAAGAAGAGGTGCTGTCAACATGCTGATTGGGATGCTATTGAAGAGGAGAGAGCAAGATACAAGACATTGTCCTGGAAGGCAGCTCGCAATTTTGTGTATGAGGCATTACGGTCATCTGTTGATGCTTCAGAACATCAGGTGGGGGGCATGGTCTTCCAGAGGGGTTTGGTCTGCATGAAGGCATGGAGAATCATTTATGGAGTCCCTCGAACCACATTCTACAGAATCAAAACTGAGTTCGAGGAATAAAGGGTTCAACAGGCCGTCAGATTGTAGGGTTATCACGTGAGGCCTCATGCCATTCCGACGAGGCTGGTCGCCCGGTGAATGCACAGCCTCATCCAAACAAAGCAGAATCTCAAGGAAGTTCTTGCGGCCGATGTGGCCTTCCACCCCATCTTCTGCTCCAAACAGACAATGCTGGCAGTGAGAACAAAAACATGTACGTCTTCGCGTACTTGGCGATGCTTGTTGCCAAAGGCATATTTGAAACGGTTACACTTGGCTTTCTCATGGTTGGGCACACTCATGAAGACGTCGATGCCATGTTCAGTCACCTGGCAGAGTCCCTCCGGCGATACAATGTCCTCACCCTCCCACAACTCTACGATGAATTCCAAAATTGCATCAAAGGCACTGTTGAAGCTGCACTTCTGACAGAGGTTCCAGACTTTAAGGGGTTTGTAAGAGGCTACATCAGGGACGGATCCGAAACGCTGATTGGCCACTCCAAGCCTCTTCAGTTTCATTTCAGCATGTGTGACGGTGCTCCAGTGATGAGGTACAAGATGAGAGAATGGGACACAGTGTGGCTGCCAGTGGACGGCATTGAACTCTTCAAGAGAGATCCCATAACTAGGGAACCTATGATTCCTCAGGGTTCCCCACGGCCGATGCACCCGGATGGACTCAAAGGCCAGGAAAGTATAGTGGCCGGGATTAGACAGCATATTGCCTTCTGGAAGAGGGGGTTGGTGTTTGGTGGAGAATCCTATTTTCAGAGGTGCAAGCCTTTGCTCGAATACTGGGAGAAGATTATATCTGCTATCCAAAATGGGCCGGTTGTATATGAAGAATTGGAAGAGTCCTTTTGGCCAGAACCCAGAGCACCAGATAGTAGCGGAACAATGTCCTCTGGAAATGCAGTGACAGATAACGATGTTGAGGATCACTATTGTGGGCCGAGGAACAAGAAGCTGGATTCAGCATTCAATCCAGTACAGGTCTGCAAAGGAATGGTCGTGCTTGTCAGACCCAGTAATAAAAAACAAATGATATGGGTGGGGCGCTGCATCACTGATGCAAAGGAGGACACGGAAACTAACTCCTTCAATGTAACTGTGGAGTGGTTCAAGCCAAGTTCCGGATATACGAAGGATTGCCTAGAAAAGAGATGGGTGCTGAATCCAAGGGATCCCAGCATGAGCATATCGGTGGATAATGCTGTGTATGGTTGGATGTGGAAGCAGAGTGCCACCATCACCTTGCCAGACCATGCAAGAGATGCAGCAAGAGCATTCATAACCCGGGTTCAAGGTGAGATTCATTAATATTCCTTTACTAAGTTTCTAATGTATTTTATTTCAAGGTGAACAATCCGAATCTGAATCAAAGGAGGCGTGATGGCATGTGGCCTTACGCCATTCCTAGGTGAGATGATACAAATAACAAGTATAAATTCTTAGTTGTTCTAGCAAATCTTACTTAAAGTTCAAGGTGAACAAGCCGAATATGAATTCATCGGATTGTTATAACAAATTGCGAGGTGATGGCATGAGGCGATACGCCATTTGAGAGTGGTAGCCATTCCTATATGAGGTGAGTGAAATATTTATTAGAAATACCTCATTCAATTGTGCACTTCTAAGTCTTGGTCCACTCAGTACTGTTTGCATGTTTCTATTTTAATTCTTTCTCTAAAATGTTATTTAGCATATGGCTTCATGCCATTGCTCTCCACAATCATGCATTGAATTTTTCTATCCTTGCATAATACTTCTCCATATATATAGCATGTGCGCACATGTGATATGGTTCATTAGGCCTGATATAGTGTGTGAGGTAAAACAAAGATGATGTGACATATGCATTTACATATGGCGTGTGGCCCATATTAATGGCACATAAACCCATATTGTGGGCTTACGTGCTTTATGTACCATCATTCCCTTGCAGCGTGTGTGTTGGTTTCCTTTTATAACACAACGAACTCCATATTTTAGGGTGAAGAGCGTTCTCATGGCAAGCACAAAATCTGTAAGTGAGGCAGAAAAGGAGACGGAGAAGGAGATAGGTGAAGATGTAGAATATATAAGTCTTCCAAACTCCCTGTACTATACTCCAGGTGATCATTTTTCTGAACAAACGGCAACATTAACAACTATCGAGAACACCCCAGTAACATCAGAGACAACAATCCAAAGCGAAACAACTGACCCGGAGAAGGATGATAGTACCGCTGAGAGTACCAAAAAGGAGGTGTCCACTAGCGCTTAGGCTTATAATAGCGTGTGCCCTCATGCCATTTACTTGATCACCAAATACCTTTTTCCCTTTGCACTAGTATATCTTAATACCGGTCTGAGAAATAGAATGGCATATGCCCTCAGGCCTTTTACTAAATCACCTTTGAAAGAAATGCAAGCCTCTATGTCGTAAAAAAAAGGTACTAGAGAAATTCCTTAATAATATGAATGTTATTTAGTTTCATGAAAATACACTAAGGGTCAAATGAGTTAAATGACTTCTCCAGACTAGCAATGCCTCTTGCTACACCTTCACAATTAGATTTGTTAGAAAAAGATAACATTGAATAATATCTAAATGTTCTCACCATTAAGTTATATGTCTGGCTAATAGGAATGACATTCATCTTGGAAAGCTCACCACACGCTCAATGAACAAACAAATAGTGTGTGTGCGCATGCCATCGCTCTTCTTTAGCTTTAGATTCGGCTTGTTCACCTTGATAATGAGATTTATTATACAACCAGATGGACTCAGTCTGGACACAAAGTCACCGCACTAGTCACCATGCCCTAGATATGTCTAGCCCCTGGACAAAAAACATATAATTTCACGTCATTTTCAAATACTTGAAAATTTGTACCTAGTCCCATTTTACTGAATAAATCCCACTTTAACGAAATAGAGCTTAAAACATGAAATGCCTCAGCGATAAATACAGGACCATTATTTGAAAGAATCTGCTCTAGACAAGAATGCTGGAACACCACTCGATTGAGGAGGAAGTATCCAATACCAGTTGTAGAGGCACTAGCAAGAGCACCAACTTCCACCCAATAAGTCAAGTAGTCAGAAGCAATAATAACATACTCATTGTCAGTAGTCGACCGTGGAAAAGGTCCCATAAGATCAAACACCACCAACTCAAACAGATGGGAAATTACAATAGACTCCAACCATCCTTCTACAGCACGAAGGGGAGTATTACGAGCTTGGCACCAAAAATAGTTACGTGCATACCGGATAATATCACGTTGCATCTCCGGCCAATAGAAAGATCTACACAGCTTCTCAATTAAACGACAATGTCCTATATGCCCATCTAGTACAGGAGAATCATGGTAGGCATGGAGAAACCGCGGAATAAAGACAAAAAACACCACCAACCGTAAATGATCATCAAAATCTATCCCCACAAAATAAAGAAAGCTATCTTCAAGGCGATATTGAGAATGTAAATGCCGAAAAGGCAAGTCATCAACAAGTTAAACCCATCTCAAAACCTTCAAATCCACGGCTCAATCTTTTGAGCCTCATAAACCTCATCAAGAGAAGGTAGATCTTGCTCTGTGCCTTGTGGACACTGAACTTCAAGTACAGCAACCGCCAACGGCACAAAATCTTTGTTTAGAAACTCCACAAATGCCAGAACAACAAATTTGTTAGAAACATGAGAAGAGAGTGGAGAAAGAAGAGGAGCTCGAGAAAGGGCATCAACATCAATCATAGAACTCCCTAGATGATGAACAACATCAAAATCATATATCTGAAGCTTCAAAGCCCATTGAGCAATACGACCAACTAGGTTCTTCCACTTCAATAATGAAGTAACAACAGCATGGTCACCTTCAAATAACGTCCGAGAACCATGTAGATATGCATAAAGTTTCTTGAAACCCCAAACTACTGCTAAACACTCTTTCTCTGTCATGGAGTAGTTCATTTCCATTAGTTGTAATGTACGGCTTATATACACAATGGGATGGCACTGACCAGGCACACTCGAGCTCTCTTGCATCAACACACCTCCAAGACCAATGTCAGAAGCATCCATGCGCAAAATAAAAAGGTCGAGTGTAGTTAGGATATGCCAAAAAAGGAGGAGTCATTAATAGCTCTTTAAGATCCACAAACACCCGCTCACAATCCGGAGACCAGATGAAAGACAACATTGATGACTTCAGTAACGCTTGCAACGGTGCAATCAAAAAGATGATCCACAAAATGACCGAGATATTGCACCTTGCCCAAGAAGCGCTATACATCATTCACACACTTTGGAGTAAGGAACTTTAGAATAGCCACAAGTTTGTCAAGATCAATTTATAAACCTTCACGAGAAATATAGTACCCAAGATAAGTTGTATCCTTGGGCCCAAATACGCACTTCGACCGCTTCAATTTTAAACCAACATCCCATAGCCGATACAACACTTTACAAACATTACAAATGTGCTTTTCCGATGTCCCCTCCGAATGAATCAAGATATCATCAATGAAGTCAGCAGTCACCTTCGGCATATCGCAAAGAACCTCGTCCATCATCCATTGGAAAGTTGCTGGAGCATTGTTCAAACCAAACGGCATCACCAAGAACTCGTACAAACCAAACGATATACAAAAAGTAGTCTTAGGAATATCTTCTTCGGCCATTGGTACTTGCCTGTACCCAAAAGCAAGATCTAGCTTAGTGAACCAACGACTTCACCCCAGATGATCCAAAAGATCAGTAGTGTGAGGAAGAGGATACACATCCGGGATCGTCACTTCGTTTAACGGATGATAGTTGATGCAGAAACGAATACTCCCATCAGGCTTCATCACAAAATGAGGTTCACATGCCCAAGGACTCCGTGACTTCTGAATAACACCCTTCTCCAACATCTCCTTGATGTTTGCATGTAAAATCTTAATCTCCTTGGGTGACTGACGACAAATAGGAACCTTGATTGGACGAACATCCCTAGTTGGAATCGGATGACATGTGGCAATCTTGGCTCCAGATGATAAGTCAAATTCAAAGAGATCAGAATACTCTTTCATGAGCCAGTCAACTGCCGCAACACAAAGATTGTTGGAAGGATCGGAAAAAGGAAGAGCAGAACAATACGGAAACATAGAAAGAAATAGTGGGGGGACAAAAATAATGGAAGTAAAGGGACGAAGAGGTATAAAAATGAGAGGAATAAATGAAATATAAGGAAATATGAGACAACGGGGAGAAACCTTAAAGTCACACTTGGCACGATTGTGCTGCAACCAATCCATACCAAGGATGAGGTCAAAAGTTTGACTCGGCACCACCCATATGACTACAACCTAAGCTCGAGATCACCCACATGCACAACTAGGTGCGCTTTATCCGGTGCACATGCATGTATACGGCCTTTGCCATAAAAAATGAAAATTGGCTCCACCACACGACACAAATGTAGACAGCAACGTGTGGCAATAGGTCGAGCAATAGAAGATAAACTTGAACCTATATCAACTAGCACAGAGAGAATAATTGGAGACCTCTTGTTATAAAAATGAGTTTGAAAAGTAAACACTAGATGAACTAGTGCCAAGTGAACCCCTTAATAATACTCTTGAAAAAAAAATTTCACTATACTAATATTAATACATGGCATCGTAATTGTACACTTAAACCTCACAATGCTAATTATAGTATTATTTTATGACTTTATCTAATCTATTCAATATTGTATATAAGGAGGGGTTTCAACCCTAATTAATATACTTATTTCTATATCCTGAGCACTCACAGTATATGTTTAAATGAAATGAAAAAAACTTTTGAATATATAAATAAAATTAACAAGCGTCTTCAATTTATTATGGATAACTCAACACTTTCCTTTAAAAAATATAATCTTTAACTCTCATTTAATTGTTTTAAATAAATTTAAAACAATAATATAAATTTCATAATATAAATTTCTTAAACATAGCCCTAACCTCCCCCCGATCGTGCCACGCGGGTGCCGGGCGGCGGCTGAATACCCTCTAACCTAACTGTTGGCGGCTAAGGATGGCGTCCTCTTCCGCGTCGCTTCAGGAGCTTGAGCGTTCCATCCGGGCTGTGGGCACTGAAATCGAAGAGCTGGGAGAGCAACTGAAGTGTGAGAAAGATCCTGAAGAGAGAAAGCGTCTGTGGGGGGCGAAGTGGCAACTGCGGGAGAAGGAGGAGCAGCTGCGGGAGAAGGAGCTTCTCCTGCTCAAATCTAATGGTACTTTTTCGCTATGCGCGATCTATTCACTCCTACTAGCCTTGCCCCAATCCAGCTGCTTTCCTCATCATCTACAGCTCTGCCGCAAAAGCCCCAAGTGTGCGTCTTTGTTTCGTTGCATTTTGCCGATCGCAAAAGCCAGGCGTTGCAATCCCATTTTAGACTCGAGGTTGCACTTCCATTATTTTGTATTTTACCCATTGTATGTGTTCTTAGTTTCTGATTTTCCCCGCCACCATGCATGCTCATTTTGTTTCTGCCGTTTTTTTTTCTCCGTTCTAAGCTTGTGCTTTTGTCTTGTGCAGCTCAAGAAATTCCAACTGCTGGTGAAGTATTAATCGAGGCTCTCCCCCGCGTAGACGCTTTTATCCAAAAGGCCCGGGAGTCTATCAAGCAGCTTGGAGCTGTGCCCACAGTGAAGGGGAAGCCCAGCCTACTTTTAGCGGGCTTGGGAACAAGCTTTCTGACGCAGTCTGGTGATCTGGGCAAGATGCTAGACAGTAAAGGTCCGGTGGTTTCTGTGGTGGGCACATCGGGTTCAGGGAAAACAAGGACGTTGCTGGAGCTTCTCTGTTCGAGAATTGGGCTTTACTTCGTAGCTGACATGCAGGGTAACTTTGGGTTTGAGGACTTAACATTATTGCGCAGCTTGGTTCTGGAAGGCGTGGCATATGACGTTCGAGCTGCTCTAGCTCAGTCGGTAGTACGAGCTTCAGTTTTAGCTCGGTTATTTCTACTTAAGCGTTGTCTTGAGGTGAAGTTCTCGGCACGGGAATGGTTGCTACTCCAGCTTCTGGGAAGTCAGTTTGTGCAGGTGGATATTTGCAGGGATTTAACGGGGTCTTTGCTCGTCAAGTTGGAAGCTCTAGGTGTAGTGAGAAGGCAGGAAACCTTAGAGGAAGAGATCAATGAGCAGTGGCAGCAGGTTATAGGGATGGCTACTGATGTAGTCGTTGTGTTGGATGAAGCGCAGGCGCTCTTCGAGTTGCACAAAGATCAGTTTAAGCCTTTTGGCGGAGGGACTGGGACGAGGAGTTCGTTCCATCAAGTGTATGAGGCACTTAGCCGGCCTTCCAGAGGTGTGACTGCCAAGCTGCTGCTCTCGGCTACTTGTTTGGCCGGATACAAGGAAACGGAGGTTTTCTCGCCGGCAATTGCCAAACAGCTGTTACGGGGTCCTGCTTTCTGTTCCTTCGGCAAGTTTCGAGACACGGGCGACATGTACAAGTACATGAAGAATTTTGTCGCTGTCGACGACACTGTTGATGAAGAGTTGCTCCAGAGGTTCGTAGGGAGATACAGACCACTGGCTCTGGTTCTTGAGGATTTTCTGGAAAAGCAACGCTCTCTCAATGAGTCGCTTAAGAGTGTCCGATCGATGCTCACGAAGGAGGACTGGGAAGGATCTTACGTCACGGTTTTGAAGCGCATCCAGGTCCAGATTCACGGTGTGGAGCTGATCCAATTGTGCCGGATGATATGTCTGACAATCCAATATGTTGGAAAGTACTACTGCACCAGGAAAGAGGAAGTCGAGCTGATTCACCATGGGCTAGCTTATTTGGATGCTGTTGATGTGGATAAGGGAGAGTTCGGGCTGGAAGGAACGATCGAGGAACCACTCGTGTTGGAAGCGCTTGAGTACTATTTCCGTGAGGACAACGCCCTTCTTCACATAATGAATCGTCTCAATTCACCATCGGCAGGATTCAACCTCGAGATAGCTGCAGCAGATGCTCTTTGCAGTTTTCTTTCGGCTGGCAAGTTCAGTAATCATCCTATCTTTGAGGGCGCGACTGCTTTACCAGACATCTTCTGCCAGCAGCTGAGGTTGTGGTCAGCAGACAGCCTTCGACTGGTGTGTAGTACCAAGGGAATGACGAGCTACCTCGCTGGTGGGGTGGGAACAGCAAAGGTTCTCCACCCGGAATTCCTAGCAGGTCCAGATCTGGTGATCCCACTGAAGACGGAAGACAACAAGGAGCTGATCCTCTTTGCACAGTTCAGACTCCTGAACTTTCTTGACAAGAAGAAGTTCGAGCAGGGCGTGTCGACGACGAACCCTGAGTTCATATTCAGGTCTCGCAAGGCAGCAAAACTGAGGGCAGAGTTCAAGGAGGAGGTTGGTAACCGCTGGTGGAAGAACGGCATTATCAGGTTGATGGTAGTGTATCCAGCAGTCTTCAAGAAGGAGCGTATGCCTCCTGCTGTTGAGGTGATTCCTGCTGCAGGCGGTGTTGGTCCCCAGCTCAAGATCATCATTCATGCTGGCAACGCAAAACAATTGTTTTCTCAGGAGTAAGTGGTCTTCATCTGTGTAGTGTGATTGTTGCTAACTTGTTTTGACAGTTTGGTAAAATTTCTAGGCGTGTACAAGGGTTTGAAAGTTGGAGAGCCCAACTCCTTGGGACGTGCAGTTGGTAAAGTGCTGGCATTGGACTTGCATCACTCTCTCATGGACAGGCCTAGGAGGAAAAGAGATTTCGATGTAGCCTTCACTGAACCGGAAGACTACTGGGGTGATGAGGAAGGAATGGAGTTGGATGTATAAACTGGCAACTGTAAACAGGTAATCTAGTGTTATTACAAGTTAAAGAGTAACTTGATTGATTTCACTTCTTCTCCTTCAGGCATGCTGGACAAAGGTGTCTTTAATTCTATG
>NW_003314293.1:1104380-1135423 GCF_000143415.4 Selaginella moellendorffii | reverse complement strand
GTGCTTTTGTGATTATTTTATGATAATTAGCTGAGTATTATCTAGTAAGATTAGGTAACTTTTTATTGCTATTGCATTGTATGTTACTAATTTATGCCATATTGTATAATTTTTTTCTTAGACTCATATGAGATGGATTTCAAAATGTACCATTTGTACACTCAGAAATACCTGAGTGGAATGGCCAGTCACAAAAACTATATAGTAAATGTAAATAATAAAATTCGTTTTTAAAAATTCAAGGATTATTTTGGAATCTATTACTTCTAATTAATATATTAACTTATGGTTGAAACTTAAAGTTACACTTTAAGTTCACAATATTAGCCTATCAATAGTTACTATGAGTTATTACTATATTACTATGGGTAATAAACAACCTCCTTTGGGTTTGCTATAACAAATAGACTAGTTTGTAAGCAATATACTTAACTTAGTTGTAAGTGTGGTTCCAAATGTATATAGTTGTAAATATAACCAACCATTTAAAACATTAATTTGGCTCATACAAAGTTTTATTCTGCGTCTTATTTAGGTTTAAGCCTAAGTTCCATGTTGCTCTAGTCAATGGGGTACCTACCTTAGACTGTCAGTATGCCAAAATTGTGTCAAACACTTTTTGACACTGTTTTGCATACAAAAGTTGGATATAGAGAGCTAGTGCTTACAAGGGATTTTAAGTGTATACTAAACCTTTGTTTTATAGTACATATGAATTTAGAGTTGAAATCAAAGCATATTTGTAGCGCACCTTATCTCTCTCCCCTTAAGCCAACTGGAAAAGGGGCAATTGCTTAATGAGAGAGCCCTTAGTGGCTATTTTATCCCCATTTATCCCCTAAGGGTTCAAGGATCTACGGTGACAGTATATCTAAATCTCATTTCATAATCACATGCACTACTCTTACCCCCCCTTTAGAGATGTCAATATCCTCATTGACTATTGACTAGCAACCCCTACTGAAACTAGCACCTCCATTTCCGCATTCAATTTACTAATTCTTTCATTGTATAAATCAGCTATTCCATGTGAGGCAACTAATCATCCACTCGTACTATAGTCCCACGGTGGATAGCTATTCCATGTGAGGCAACTAGCCATCCACTCATACTACAATCCCACGATGGATACCTTCATCCGTGGATACTCCACACAAACAAAAGGAAAGACGTATGCATGGATGCTCAATACGTACGATTTCAAATTTAGGGGTAGGAATATACCTTGCTCAAGGGTATACGTACGATTTCAAATTTAGGGGTAGGAATATACCTTGCTCAAGGGTATATTATATTTTTAAGTAACCACTAATTAATAGGAATCGAACCCATGCCATTTGCTCCAATACCACATGTAACGCACTTTATCTCTCTCCCCTTAAACTAACTGGAAAAGGGGCAATTGCTCGATGAGAGAGCCTTTAGTGGCTATTTTATCCCCATATATCCCCTAACGTTCCAAAGATTCACAATGACAGTATATCCAAATCTCATCCTATGATCATATGTGCTACAATATTGCACTATATTTAGTATTAAAGGAATTGTCTTAGTGGTTCCAATCCAATTGCATACACAAAGATTTTCAAAGATCCAAATTGATCTATATATGATTAGTTAGATTGCACTATTTGTTAAGAATGTTGTATGCATGTTTATTTATTGATAGAGGTATGTATATAACTGATGAGATGGCAAAACAAAATTATGCTGAAACACTAAAACATCTAGTTTAAATAAATCAATTTATAATAAATCAATAATAAATCAAGAAGAGGAAACTCTATGCTATAAAAGAGGCTAAGGCTGAGTGAAAAGAGGAAGAGCTTGGGCTAGATGCTATACCACAACATATAGCTTAAGATATTGAGATTGAGAATTTGTGAAAAGAAATTCACAAATTAGAAAAATAGAATAAAAAGATGAAGAAAAAAGTAGAGGCAAATAAAGTAGCTACACTTAAGCAATTAGAATCCTCTTCAATCTCTAAGGACAATGGAATTTTGTTATAATAGCAATTGTAACTAAATACCTTTAGGCAATATAAAATCCTCCTTTTGTACCATAAGAGTCTCAAAAAAAAAAAAAAATTTACTAAATAACCTTTACTATATGTTTTTTTAGATTATTCTCAAGTCATGGTTGTAATAGCATGCATCCTCAAAGGTGCCAAATTTATAACCAAGCTTTTCTCACTCATGATGCCTTATGAGAATGTTGCCAATGGAGAATTTCAAAATCAACTTGTTTAAATCTCTACACTTGAATGACAATAATTGAACTATCAAGCATAAGGTGGTAAAGATCTTGGAAACAAGACTTTAATATATGATTTTGAATAGGCCAAGACAATTGCTACAAACAAATGAAAAATCTAGTATATTTAAGTTAAAATATAAAGGGATAAGGCTTATAAACAAAAGTGCACTGTTTTTTTTAATTAGTTAAAAGTTTTGCAATATATAGAGTTTTTTAGTGGCCCATCCTACTCTATTCCCTTTAGCACATATGTCTAAGGATTGGGTTTCAATTTGTGGTTATCCTATGATATGTTACCATAGAGTATAAAGTGAAAACCACTATATTATATTTACATTCCCACAAAATAGAAAAAGAAGGAAGAAAAAATAGATTTATATTATGAAACAAACAAAAGATTTCTACTATATACTCAAAAATATGAGTATGATTTCTACTATATACTCTGCATATTCCAAAATCACTCCTTCAACTAGACAATTTCCATCCAGTTCTCTAATGAGCTTTTGGGGTTAAGATCTTCATGTATTTATTCCATTCGGTCCTATTGACAATTTATAGAAAATGTTTAAATTTGCTAGTGAGGCATATCTACAAAATGTAGAAATTGTCTTGAATACAATGGTGTTCTTCCCATATCTGTGAGACACAAAATCCCTAGGCCCCAAAGTGGAGCTGGAAGGGCGCCACATGGTAGTGGCCGAAGCGAGAGCCAAACGAGCGTAACACGTTTGGACCAAAAGCTCCGACTTGAAAAGTCAAGAGCGGGAGTGGAACTCCCAACGAAGGGCTCGAGGAACGAGCACGAAGCGAGCAAAAGGCGAGGCTCCAAAAAGGGACCCAAAAGGGCCAACACATGACACGTGGGAGTCCGAGATGGACCCGAGTTGGAGTCCGAAGTGGAGTCCGAGATGGACCCGAGTTGGAGTCCGAAGTGGAGTCCGAGATGGACCCGAGTTGGAGTCCGAAGTGGAGTCCGAGATGGACCCGAGTTGGAGTCCGAAGTGGAGTCCGAGATGGACCCGAGTTGGAGTCCGAAGTGGAGTCCGAGATGGACCCGAGTTGGAGTCCGAAGTGGAGTCCGAGATGGACCCGAGATGGAGTCCGAGATGGAGTCCGAGATGGAGTCCGAGGTGGACCCGAGATGGACCCGAAATGGAGTCCGAGATGGAGTCCGAGGTGGACCCGAGATGGAGTCCGAGATGGAGTCCGAGGTGGACCCGAGATGGACCCGAAATGGAGTCCGAGATGGAGTCCGAGATGGACCCGAGATGGAGTCCGAGATGGAGTCCGAGATGGACCCGAGATGGACCCGAGATGGAGTCCGAGATGGAGTCCGAGATGGAGTCCGAGATGGAGTCCGAAGTCGAGACCGAGACCAGGACCGAGACCGAGACCGAGACCGAGATCGGGACCGAGACCGAGACCGAGGCCGAGGCCGAGACCGAGACCGAGCCCGAGCCCAAGTCCGAGTCCGAGTCCGAGTCCGAGTCCGAGTCCGAGTCCGAGTCCGAGTCCGAGTCCGAGTCCGGAGCCTGAGAGGGTGAAAGCCCAAAGCGTTCGTCTCCCAGACCCTGGGGGGTTTGGTGAGCTCCAAAAGTATAGTAGGGGGAGGACTGCAGTGGAGCCAGTTTGGCCAGGAAAGGCCAGTTTGGCCCAGGAAGGCCGGACCCAGTGTTGGGTGATGAGCTGCCCACTGGGAAGTCCAAGACTAGAGTGAACACGGACCGACAAGTGGGGTAGCTTGCTGAAGTGTTCAAGAGCCGGCTCTAGTTCCCCCGGGAGATCGACTGGCCGATGCTCCCAGTCCAAGTGTGGGTGGCACTACCTACTTGGACACCTGTCGTGGCTCAATGGAACCTCGCTCTAAGCCCATGGCTAGAGCACCTAAAGGCGAAAGGCGAGGAGAGTACCCAGGTGGCTCGCGTAAGGCCACGATGTTCCGAAATGTTGTCCCGAAGGCCCAGACTGTGGAAAGGAAGAGGGACAGTCCTCTGGGGTGTGACCAAGGACACAGTCGTGTGGTGGGGAAGTCCCAGAGGACCGTGGGACTTAGTGGTCGGGCCTGTGGGTCTTGATCCAGTGGCAGTGTTGGCAAACACGGCCAGGGGCAGAAAGGGACTTAGTGGGGACTGACAGAGGGATATTGGGGAAGGCTATTCCCCTTGTCGGTGGGCATCCTAAGGATGCTAAGGAGTGGATCTGAGATGACCACTCACGGATGGTTTGCCTAGTCTTGGAGAGCCAAGACTGTGATGCAAGTGGTATTGGACTACCAGTGTGGCAAAGGTGATTGGGCATGGCCTTAGCGTAACGGGCTGCTATGTCGGTGGTACCTTTGAGTGTCGGTCATGGGATCGGACACGTGGAGCACTTGGACCAAGTGCAAATGTTGAGTGGCATGGATGCCATTCTCGGGGCTAACAAGTCCCAAGTCCTGGATTGGACTTATGGAGGTGGTGAATGAGACTCCTCCAAGTGGTCAGAGGTGTGGTTAAGTGACTAAAGTAGAATGGAAAATTTAGTCGCTTACAATATCCAAATTCACAATCTAACACCATTCTATATTTAATAAAGTTTTATGATTGTCCTAAAAAGTAACTTCTGGGACTGGGGTGAAAACCCAAAGTATGTGTTCCTCTAGGGGGGTTGGAAGGGGTTCCAAATATATAGTAGGGATAGTGGGTAGGTCAAACATGGCCGACTGTAAACAATTAAATTTTCCATTCTACTTTAATCACTTAATCATACCTTTGACTACATGGAGGAGTTTCACTAATGATCTCCATAAGTCTAATTCACAACTTGGGGACATACTAGCCCCAAGAATGGCATTTATGCCACTCAGCCTTTGCACTTAGTCCAAGTGCTCCATGTATTCAACCTTGTAACCAACACCCAAAGGTACCGTCGACATACCAACCCATTACACTAAAGCCTTCGAATCCATGGCTTAATCTTTTGAGCCTCACGAACCTCATCAAGAGAAGGTAGATCTTGCTCTGTGCCTTGTGGACACTGAACTTCAAGTACAACAACCGCCGACGGCACAAAATCCTCGTCTAGAAACGCTACAAATGCCAGAACAACAAGCTCGTTAGAAACATGAGAAGAGAGTGGAGAAAGAAGAGGAGCTCGAGAAAGGGCATCAACATCAGCCATAGAACTCCCTAGATGATGAACAACATCAAAATCATATATCTGAAGCTTCAAAGCCCACCGAGCAATACGACCAACTAGGTTCTTCCACTTCAATAATGAAGTAACAGCAGTATGGTCACCTTCAAATAACGTCCGAGAACCATGTCGATATGCATAAAGTTTCTTAAAACCCCAAACTGCTGCTAAACACTTTTTCTCTGTCGTGGAGTAGTCCATTTCCATTAGTTGTAATGTACGGCTTATATAAACAATAGGATAGCACTGACCAGGCACACTTGAGCTCTCTTGCATCAACACACCTCCAAGACCAATGTCAAAAGCATCCATACGCAAAATAAAAGGTCGAGTGTAGTTAGGATATGCCAAAAAAGGAGGAGTCATCAATAGCTCTTTAAAATCCACAAACACCCGCTCACAATCCGGAGACCAGATGAAAGACAACATTGATGACTTCAGTAACGCTTGCAACGGTGCAATCAAAAAGATGATCCACAAAACAACCAAGATATTGCACCTTGCCCAAGAAGCGCTATACATCATTCACACACTTTGGAGTAAGGAACTTTAGAATAGCCACAAGTTTGTCAGGATCAATTTATAAACCTTTACGAGAAATATAGTACTCAAGATAAGTTGTATCCTTGGACCCAAACACGCACTTTGACCGCTTCAATTTTAAACCAACATCCCGTAGCCGATGCAACACTTTACAAACATCACAAATGTGCTTTTCCGATGTCCCCTCCGAATGAATCAAGACATCATCAATGAAGTCAGCAGTCACCTTCGGCATATCGCAAAGAACCTCGTCCATCATCCATTGGAAAGTTGCTGGAGCATTGTTCAAACCAAACGGCATCACCAAGAACTCGTACAAACCAAACGATATACAAAAAGTAGTCTTAGGAATATCTTCTTCGGCCATTGGTACTTGCCAGTACCCAAAAGCAAGATCTAGCTTAGTGAACCAACGACTTCACCCCAGATGATCCAAAAGATCAGTAGTGTGAGGAAGAGGATACACATCCGGGATCGTCACTTCGTTTAACGGATGATAGTTGATGTAGAAACGAATACTCCCATCAGGCTTCGTCGCAAAATGAGGTTCACATACCCAAGGACTCCGTGACTTCCGAATAACACCCTTCTCCAACATCTCCTTGATGTTTGCATGTAAAATCTTAATCTCCTTGGGTGACCGACGACGAATAGGAACCTTGATTGGACGAGTATCCCTAGTTGGAATCAGATGACATGTGGCAATCTTGGCTCCAGATGATAAGTCAAATTCAAAGAGATCAGAATACTCCTTCATGAGCCAGTCAACTGCTGCAACACAAAGATTGTTGGAAGGATCGGAAAAAGGAAGAGTAGAACAAGATGGGAAACATAGAAAGAAATAGTGGGGGGACAAAAATAATGGAAGTAAAGGGACGAAGAGGTATAAAAATGAGAGGAATAGATGAAATATAAGGAAATATGAGACAACGGGGAGAAACCTTAAAGTCACACTTGGCACGATTGTGCTGCAACCAATCCATACCAAGGATGAGGTCAAAAGTTTGACTCGGCACCACCCATATGACTACAACCTAAGCTCGAGATCACCCACATGCACAACTAGATGTGCCTTATCCAGTGCACATGCATGTATACGGCCTTTGCCATAAAGAATGAAAATTGGCTCCACCACACGACACAAATGTAGATGGCAACGTGTGGCAACAGGTCGAGCAATAGAAGATAAACTTGAACCTGTATCAACTAGCACAGAGAGAATAATTGGAGACCTCTTGTTATAAAAATGAGTTTGAAAAGTAAACACTAGATGAACTAGTGCCAAGTGAACCCCTTAATAATACTCTTGAAAAAAAAATGGAGGGGTCATTGACTTATTCGCACAAGGTCCCTTTGTTACTCACTATAAGCTCCTGAATTTGGACTTCCCAGGAGGTCACCCAGCCCAATACTATTCAAACCCAAGGACGCTTAACTCCAACTATCCCAAGACCCTTAACCGATTGGAAAAAGGGGTGTACTCTTGTTCATGGGCCCTTTCCCTCTATATTTGAACCTCATGGATCGTTTCTCAAATCGTTCTCTTTGGTTGCTTATAATCCACCACGCTTCCCTGCAAGTTCACGCCCTCGTGAACGGAAGCTGAGAGCCGCAGCTCTCCCGAGAGCCCCGCTCTCTTGACACCCTACCCCTCGGGTCGAGCCTAGCGGGAGCAAACTGGACCAGCCAGATGTCAATCAACATGTGGTGTGATTCCCTTAGCCAACCAACAGAGTCAGACCTGAGACCCCTCTGATACCAACATGTGGTGTGATTCCCTTAGCCAACCAACAGAGTTAAGCGTCCTTGGGATAGTTGGAGTTAAGCATCCTTGGGTTTGAATAGTACTGGGCTGGGTGACCTCATGGGAAGTCCAAATTCAGGAGCTTACATTTGGTATCAGAGGGGTCTCAGGTCCGACTCTGTTGGTTGGCTAAGGGAATCACACCACATGTTGGTATTAGAGGGGTCTCAGGTCCGACTCTGTTGTCCCAAGGACGTTTAACTTCAACGAATAGGAACCTTGATTGGACGAGCATCCCTAGTTGGAATTGGATGACATATGGCAATCTTGGCTCCAGATGATAAGTCAAATTCAAAGAGATCAGAATACTCCTTCATGAGCCAGTCAACTGCCGCAACACAAAGATTGTTGGAAGGATCGGAAAAAGGAAGAGCAGAACAAGATGGAAACATAGAAGGAAATAGTGGGGGGACAAAAGTAATGGAAGTAAAGGGACGAAGAGGTATAAAAATGAGAGGAATAGATGAAATATAAGGAAATATGAGACAACGGAGACAAACCTTAAAGTCACACTTGGCACGATTGTGCTGCAACCAATCCATACCAAGGATGAGGTCAAAAGCTTGACTCAGCACCACCCATTGACTTATTCACGCAAGGTCCCTTTGTTACTCACCTGACTCGTCGTTTCTTAGATGCATCTCGGTGTCTAGACCTTTCACTATAGCAGCACCAATAGGACATTGTTGACGCCAAGGTCTCCACCTAGGAAATGGAGGTTGTCAATTTGGAAAATGTTGATAACGCTGATAATTGTGACCAACTTCATCACACACCCAACAGTGAACATCACAACTACGACCACATCCTTGCCCATGTCCTTAGACTTGAGCAGCAGCAGCATCAACTTCCATTGGAACAGGACTATCACCTATAGAAAGTGAAGTTGAAGGACGTGTAGTGAGAAGTGGAAAAAGTGACGACTCATAGCCTTGTGCCAAGCGAAAAGCATCGTCAAAGGTGACTAGAGCAAGTGCATGCATAAGTCCAATAAAATCTTGACAAAGTGCTAGCCAAAACATTCTTAGCTTGATCTGCTTTGACATATTTGGCTCCACACAAAGCGGAAATGAATGCCAAATTGCATCACTAACTCAGATGGCCTTTGACAAAGACGATACAATTGTTATAAAGCATCATCACAATCGTTGGCATGTCCGAATGCACATTTGAAGACATCTGAGAGAACACTTTAATCCCCACAAATGGCTATGCTCAAACCATTGTACCACTACAATGTTGTCCTTTAAAGACATATGGGAAACTCACGCAAACATTACCGTGAAGTGATTGAATCAATGATACACATCATCCTTAGGATTCCCGCGAAAGAACTCTTGCCAAACACAAAGATTAGCACCAAGAGCAAGAGGAGCTGTACCATGTGCTATGAATGCCGCCATCAACTGAGTTTGGTTGTTTAATTGCAATCATATAGTATTAAGTAATTGCACCAACTGCTACTCTAGAGTAAAAAGAGGAGGAGACTGTTGATTTGCTATGAAGATGAATGAAAAAGAAAGAGCAAAAGAAAAGAAGTGAAAAGAAACTAGAAGGGATCTAAACAATGCAAAAGTTAAATCTAAACTAAAATCCTGAAAGGAAAGAATAAAAAAAAGGAAATGGAAAAAATTAGATCTAAATAATGCAAAAGTTACATTTAAACCAAAATCCCAAATCTAAGCACTCTTTAGGGACAATAAAAAATGCCTTACATCTCCACCAATGTGAGTGCATGGAATATGGAAAAGAAATATAGAAAATATGCATATCAATTAACCCAAAAACCCGAGCTTATATACAGAAGTAAGTGGTTCGAATTGAAACCAATCTGACGGCTATCAAAATTTCACTATACTAATATTAATACATGGCATCGTAATTGTACACTTAAACCTCACAATGCTAATTATAGTATTATTTTATGACTTTATCTAATCTATTCAATATTGTATATAAGGAGGGGTTTCAACCCTAATTAATATACTTATTTCTATATCCTGAGCACTCACAGTATATGTTTAAATGAAATGAAAAAAACTTTTGAATATATAAATAAAATTAACAAGCGTCTTCAATTTATTATGGATAACTCAACACTTTCCTTTAAAAAATATAATCTTTAACTCTCATTTAATTGTTTTAAATAAATTTAAAACAATAATATAAATTTCATAATATAAATTTCTTAAACATAGCCCTAACCTCCTCCCGATCGTGCCACGCGGGTGCCGGGCGGCGGCTGAATACCCTCTAACCTAACTGTTGGCGGCTAAGGATGGCGTCCTCTTCCGCGTCGCTTCAGGAGCTTGAGCGTTCCATCCGGGCTGTGGGCACTGAAATCGAAGAGCTGGGAGAGCAACTGAAGTGTGAGAAAGATCCTGAAGAGAGAAAGCGTCTGTGGGGGGCGAAGTGGCAACTGCGGGAGAAGGAGGAGCAGCTGCGGGAGAAGGAGCTTCTCCTGCTCAAATCTAATGGTACTTTTTCGCTATGCGCGATCTATTCACTCCTACTAGCCTTGCCCCAATCCAGCTGCTTTCCTCATCATCTACAGCTCTGCCGCAAAAGCCCCAAGTGTGCGTCTTTGTTTCGTTGCATTTTGCCGATCGCAAAAGCCAGGCGTTGCAATCCCATTTTAGACTCGAGGTTGCACTTCCATTATTTTGTATTTTACCCATTGTATGTGTTCTTAGTTTCTGATTTTCCCCGCCACCATGCATGCTCATTTTGTTTCTGCCGTTTTTTTTTCTCCGTTCTAAGCTTGTGCTTTTGTCTTGTGCAGCTCAAGAAATTCCAACTGCTGGTGAAGTATTAATCGAGGCTCTCCCCCGCGTAGACGCTTTTATCCAAAAGGCCCGGGAGTCTATCAAGCAGCTTGGAGCTGTGCCCACAGTGAAGGGGAAGCCCAGCCTACTTTTAGCGGGCTTGGGAACAAGCTTTCTGACGCAGTCTGGTGATCTGGGCAAGATGCTAGACAGTAAAGGTCCGGTGGTTTCTGTGGTGGGCACATCGGGTTCAGGGAAAACAAGGACGTTGCTGGAGCTTCTCTGTTCGAGAATTGGGCTTTACTTCGTAGCTGACATGCAGGGTAACTTTGGGTTTGAGGACTTAACATTATTGCGCAGCTTGGTTCTGGAAGGCGTGGCATATGACGTTCGAGCTGCTCTAGCTCAGTCGGTAGTACGAGCTTCAGTTTTAGCTCGGTTATTTCTACTTAAGCGTTGTCTTGAGGTGAAGTTCTCGGCACGGGAATGGTTGCTACTCCAGCTTCTGGGAAGTCAGTTTGTGCAGGTGGATATTTGCAGGGATTTAACGGGGTCTTTGCTCGTCAAGTTGGAAGCTCTAGGTGTAGTGAGAAGGCAGGAAACCTTAGAGGAAGAGATCAATGAGCAGTGGCAGCAGGTTATAGGGATGGCTACTGATGTAGTCGTTGTGTTGGATGAAGCGCAGGCGCTCTTCGAGTTGCACAAAGATCAGTTTAAGCCTTTTGGCGGAGGGACTGGGACGAGGAGTTCGTTCCATCAAGTGTATGAGGCACTTAGCCGGCCTTCCAGAGGTGTGACTGCCAAGCTGCTGCTCTCGGCTACTTGTTTGGCCGGATACAAGGAAACGGAGGTTTTCTCGCCGGCAATTGCCAAACAGCTGTTACGGGGTCCTGCTTTCTGTTCCTTCGGCAAGTTTCGAGACACGGGCGACATGTACAAGTACATGAAGAATTTTGTCGCTGTCGACGACACTGTTGATGAAGAGTTGCTCCAGAGGTTCGTAGGGAGATACAGACCACTGGCTCTGGTTCTTGAGGATTTTCTGGAAAAGCAACGCTCTCTCAATGAGTCGCTTAAGAGTGTCCGATCGATGCTCACGAAGGAGGACTGGGAAGGATCTTACGTCACGGTTTTGAAGCGCATCCAGGTCCAGATTCACGGTGTGGAGCTGATCCAATTGTGCCGGATGATATGTCTGACAATCCAATATGTTGGAAAGTACTACTGCACCAGGAAAGAGGAAGTCGAGCTGATTCACCATGGGCTAGCTTATTTGGATGCTGTTGATGTGGATAAGGGAGAGTTCGGGCTGGAAGGAACGATCGAGGAACCACTCGTGTTGGAAGCGCTTGAGTACTATTTCCGTGAGGACAACGCCCTTCTTCACATAATGAATCGTCTCAATTCACCATCGGCAGGATTCAACCTCGAGATAGCTGCAGCAGATGCTCTTTGCAGTTTTCTTTCGGCTGGCAAGTTCAGTAATCATCCTATCTTTGAGGGCGCGACTGCTTTACCAGACATCTTCTGCCAGCAGCTGAGGTTGTGGTCAGCAGACAGCCTTCGACTGGTGTGTAGTACCAAGGGAATGACGAGCTACCTCGCTGGTGGGGTGGGAACAGCAAAGGTTCTCCACCCGGAATTCCTAGCAGGTCCAGATCTGGTGATCCCACTGAAGACGGAAGACAACAAGGAGCTGATCCTCTTTGCACAGTTCAGACTCCTGAACTTTCTTGACAAGAAGAAGTTCGAGCAGGGCGTGTCGACGACGAACCCTGAGTTCATATTCAGGTCTCGCAAGGCAGCAAAACTGAGGGCAGAGTTCAAGGAGGAGGTTGGTAACCGCTGGTGGAAGAACGGCATTATCAGGTTGATGGTAGTGTATCCAGCAGTCTTCAAGAAGGAGCGTATGCCTCCTGCTGTTGAGGTGATTCCTGCTGCAGGCGGTGTTGGTCCCCAGCTCAAGATCATCATTCATGCTGGCAACGCAAAACAATTGTTTTCTCAGGAGTAAGTGGTCTTCATCTGTGTAGTGTGATTGTTGCTAACTTGTTTTGACAGTTTGGTAAAATTTCTAGGCGTGTACAAGGGTTTGAAAGTTGGAGAGCCCAACTCCTTGGGACGTGCAGTTGGTAAAGTGCTGGCATTGGACTTGCATCACTCTCTCATGGACAGGCCTAGGAGGAAAAGAGATTTCGATGTAGCCTTCACTGAACCGGAAGACTACTGGGGTGATGAGGAAGGAATGGAGTTGGATGTATAAACTGGCAACTGTAAACAGGTAATCTAGTGTTATTACAAGTTAAAGAGTAACTTGATTGATTTCACTTCTTCTCCTTCAGGCATGCTGGACAAAGGTGTCTTTAATTTCTTATTGTTTATGTTAAAAGCTTTCTTTTTCTTTAGTGTCTTGAAGATTGTGTTATGCCATCAGTTTATTAAAGGCTATAGTTTCTAAATATATAGTAAGGATGGTGGGTAAGTTGGAGGTATGGTCAACTGGTTATGTTTTGTGTAACTACTTGGGTTCTCACTGTTGTGTTTTGTGTAATTATTTGGGTTCCCACTGGTTGGTCTAAACCCAAGACTTTGGTTTGGGTACATATTAATTGGTGGAGTATTATATGTTGCTGAAATTAAACTTCATTTGTATGTGCTTTTGTGATTATTTTATGATAATTAGCTGAGTATTATCTAGTAAGATTAGGTAACTTTTTATTGCTATTGCATTGTATGTTACTAATTTATGCCATATTGTATAATTTTTTTCTTAGACTCATATGAGATGGATTTCAAAATGTACCATTTGTACACTCAGAAATACCTGAGTGGAATGGCCAGTCACAAAAATTATATAGTAAATGTAAATAATAAAATTCGTTTTTAAAAATTCAAGGATTATTTTGGAATCTATTACTTCTAATTAATATATTAACTTATGGTTGAAACTTAAAGTTACACTTTAAGTTCACAATATTAGCCTATCAATAGTTACTATGAGTTATTACTATATTACTATGGGTAATAAACAACCTCCTTTGGGTTTGCTATAACAAATAGACTAGTTTGTAAGCAATATACTTAACTTAGTTGTAAGTGTGGTTCCAAATGTATATAGTTGTAAATATAACCAACCATTTAAAACATTAATTTGGCTCATACAAAGTTTTATTCTGCGTCTTATTTAGGTTTAAGCCTAAGTTCCATGTTGCTCTAGTCAATGGGGTACCTACCTTAGACTGTCAGTATGCCAAAATTGTGTCAAACACTTTTTGACACTGTTTTGCATACAAAAGTTGGATATAGAGAGCTAGTGCTTACAAGGGATTTTAAGTGTATACTAAACCTTTGTTTTATAGTACATATGAATTTAGAGTTGAAATCAAAGCATATTTGTAGCGCACCTTATCTCTCTCCCCTTAAGCCAACTGGAAAAGGGGCAATTGCTTAATGAGAGAGCCCTTAGTGGCTATTTTATCCCCATTTATCCCCTAAGGGTTCAAGGATCTACGGTGACAGTATATCTAAATCTCATTTCATAATCACATGCACTACTCTTACCCCCCCTTTAGAGATGTCAATATCCTCATTGACTATTGACTAGCAACCCCTACTGAAACTAGCACCTCCATTTCCGCATTCAATTTACTAATTCTTTCATTGTATAAACCAGCTATTCCATGTGAGGCAACTAATCATCCACTCGTACTATAGTCCCACGGTGGATAGCTATTCCATGTGAGGCAACTAGCCATCCACTCATACTACAATCCCACGATGGATACCTTCATCCGTGGATACTCCACACAAACAAAAGGAAAGACGTATGCATGGATGCTCAATACGTACGATTTCAAATTTAGGGGTAGGAATATACCTTGCTCAAGGGTATACGTACGATTTCAAATTTAGGGGTAGGAATATACCTTGCTCAAGGGTATATTATATTTTTAAGTAACCACTAATTAATAGGAATCGAACCCATGCCATTTGCTCCAATACCACATGTAACGCACTTTATCTCTCTCCCCTTAAACTAACTGGAAAAGGGGCAATTGCTCGATGAGAGAGCCTTTAGTGGCTATTTTATCCCCATATATCCCCTAACGTTCCAAAGATTCACAATGACAGTATATCCAAATCTCATCCTATGATCATATGTGCTACAATATTGCACTATATTTAGTATTAAAGGAATTGTCTTAGTGGTTCCAATCCAATTGCATACACAAAGATTTTCAAAGATCCAAATTGATCTATATATGATTAGTTAGATTGCACTATTTGTTAAGAATGTTGTATGCATGTTTATTTATTGATAGAGGTATGTATATAACTGATGAGATGGCAAAACAAAATTATGCTGAAACACTAAAACATCTAGTTTAAATAAATCAATTTATAATAAATCAATAATAAATCAAGAAGAGGAAACTCTATGCTATAAAAGAGGCTAAGGCTGAGTGAAAAGAGGAAGAGCTTGGGCTAGATGCTATACCACAACATATAGCTTAAGATATTGAGATTGAGAATTTGTGAAAAGAAATTCACAAATTAGAAAAATAGAATAAAAAGATGAAGAAAAAAGTAGAGGCAAATAAAGTAGCTACACTTAAGCAATTAGAATCCTCTTCAATCTCTAAGGACAATGGAATTTTGTTATAATAGCAATTGTAACTAAATACCTTTAGGCAATATAAAATCCTCCTTTTGTACCATAAGAGTCTCAAAAAAAAAAAAAAATTTACTAAATAACCTTTACTATATGTTTTTTTAGATTATTCTCAAGTCATGGTTGTAATAGCATGCATCCTCAAAGGTGCCAAATTTATAACCAAGCTTTTCTCACTCATGATGCCTTATGAGAATGTTGCCAATGGAGAATTTCAAAATCAACTTGTTTAAATCTCTACACTTGAATGACAATAATTGAACTATCAAGCATAAGGTGGTAAAGATCTTGGAAACAAGACTTTAATATATGATTTTGAATAGGCCAAGACAATTGCTACAAACAAATGAAAAATCTAGTATATTTAAGTTAAAATATAAAGGGATAAGGCTTATAAACAAAAGTGCACTGTTTTTTTTAATTAGTTAAAAGTTTTGCAATATATAGAGTTTTTTAGTGGCCCATCCTACTCTATTCCCTTTAGCACATATGTCTAAGGATTGGGTTTCAATTTGTGGTTATCCTATGATATGTTACCATAGAGTATAAAGTGAAAACCACTATATTATATTTACATTCCCACAAAATAGAAAAAGAAGGAAGAAAAAATAGATTTATATTATGAAACAAACAAAAGATTTCTACTATATACTCAAAAATATGAGTATGATTTCTACTATATACTCTGCATATTCCAAAATCACTCCTTCAACTAGACAATTTCCATCCAGTTCTCTAATGAGCTTTTGGGGTTAAGATCTTCATGTATTTATTCCATTCGGTCCTATTGACAATTTATAGAAAATGTTTAAATTTGCTAGTGAGGCATATCTACAAAATGTAGAAATTGTCTTGAATACAATGGTGTTCTTCCCATATCCAAATTCACAATCTAACACCATTCTATATTTAATAAAGTTTTATGATTGTCCTAAAAAGTAACTCCTGGGACTGGGGTGAAAACCCAAAGTATGTGTTCCTCTAGGGGGGTTGGAAGGGGTTCCAAATATATAGTAGGGATAGTGGGTAGGTCAAACATGGCCGACTGTAAACAATTAAATTTTCCATTCTACTTTAATCACTTAATCATACCTTTGACTACATGGAGGAGTTTCACTAATGATCTCCATAAGTCTAATTCACAACTTGGGGACATACTAGCCCCGAGAATGGCATTTATGCCACTCAGCCTTTGCACTTAGTCCAAGTACTCCATGTATTCAACCTTGTAACCAACACCCAAAAGTACCGTCGACATATCAACCTGTTACACTAAGGCTATACCCATTCAACTTTGTCACACCAATGGTCCAAGACCATTTACATCACAGATTGGGCCATTTATGCAAGAGTGGTCATCCTATGACCACACCTTAACATCCTTAGGATGCTTGAAGACATGGGGAACATCCTTCCTCAATGTCCTTTCTTCAGTTCCCACCAAGTCCCTATCTACAACCATGCTCACCAACACTACTACTAGGTCAAGGCCTGAAGGCCTGACCACAAAGTCCTAGTGACCTTTGGGACTTCCTCACCATGTGACCATATTTTTAACCACTACACAAAAGGTTTACTCCTCTTCCTTTCCTCAGTTCGGGACTTTGGAATGCTATTTTGAAACATCGTGGCCCTACACGAGCCTCGTGGGTACTCTCCCCACCTTCCGCTTATTGTCCCTTAGCAATGTGGGTAGAGCGAGGTTCTAATGAGCCACACCAGGTATCCAAGTAGGTAGTGCCACCCACACTTGTATTGAGTGCATCAACTATTCGATCTCTTGGGGGAGCTAGAGCCAGCTGGTGAACACTTCACTAAGTTACCCCACTTGTCCATCCATGTTCACTCTAGCCTTGAACTCCTCAGTGGTTATATCATTACCCACTACATGAGTATAGCCTTCCTTGGTCACACTGGCCTTTCCTGACCAAACTAGCTCCACTGGAGTCCTCCCCCTACTATACTTTTGGAGCTCACCAAACCCCTCAGGGTCTGGGAGATGAACGCTTTGGGCTTTCACCCTCGGACTCAGACTCAGACTTAGACTCAGACTTGCACTCAAACTTGAACTTGGACTCGGACTCGAATTTGAACTCGGACTCGAACTCGGTCTCGGTCTTAGTCTCGATCTCAGTCTCGGTCTCGATCTCAGTCTTGGTCTCGGTCTTGGTTTTGACCTTGGACTCCATCTCAGGTCCTTCTCGGACTCCATCTCGGACTCTATCTCGGGTCCATCTCAGACTCCATCTTGGACTCCATCTCGAACTCCATCTTGGACTCTATTTCACACTCCTTCTCGGACTCCTTCTTGGACTCCATCTCGGACTCTATCTTGAACTCCTTCTTGGACTCATTCCTAACACTTCTATGTGTTATGACACTTGCCATATGTCAGTCCTTCTTGTGTCCCTTTTTTAAGACTCATTCATTTATTGCTCGCTTTATGCTCGTTCTTTGAGTACTTCATTGGGAGTTCCACTCTCACTCTCGACTTTTCAAATTGGAGCTTAGTCCAAACATGTTACACTTTTTTAGCTTCTGCTTCAGTCATTACCACGAAGTACCCTTTTGGCTGCACTTTGGGGCTCTCGGATTTGTGTCTCACACCAACTAACTTGAGGCATAATATAACTTTTTATTTGCTTGTTTGTCCTTGTTTTATGTCCGGTTTAAGTCTAAGCCCAAGTTTAATACTATATTAGCTAGTGGAGTACCTATATTTTCATGTTAGACCATTAGTATACTAAAATTGCATCAAATTCCATTTAGCTCTGTTTTACATATTGGTCTTAGCATTAGGTTGCTGGATGCTCCTATGAGTGTTCCAATGTCATACCATACTCTTGTCCTTTTACTCGAGTTGTATAGTTGATAGTTATTATGTGCTCAAGTTCCTTCACTTCTTGGTATGGGAGTCTAACTTTGTCCCTTCATTCAATGGCTTAAGGCCCTAAAACTCAAATTCTGCTCCACTACCCTTGGTCCATGTATCCAGGGGTTATGGTTCTTGTCAACTAAGCAGGTTGACTCACTTTGCATTTTTCCCTTGTTTTTCAGAGATTTCTGTGGTTTGTGAGTTGGAGGAAGTGCAAAAGGAAGTGAAGTAGCATGCAGCTGAAGTTGATGAAGTTCAAGTGGTTTTGGAGCTGAGAAGTTTTCATCAATTATCTTGCATGCAGTGAGAATTTCAGAGATGAAGATTTCAGGAAGGTTGAAGAGCTTAGTGAGGGCTTCCAACGAGCCTGAGATCAAGAAGATTAGACATGTGAATCAGAAAATATTTTGAGTTGAAGTTGCAGGAGTGAAGCTTGTGGAGAAGCTTCATTAGCAAAACTCTAATGGTGCAACAGGATGGAGTCCCTCAACGTGATCCAAATGCAGATTGTATCATCTGCAATCTAAGAGTGCACTAGACAGTAGAGACTGTCAAGTGTCGTATCGACTGATGAGAGAAATCCTAGAAGAACTCCTAAACCTGGCTGTCACTGAGCTGATTGATGGCCACAAGAGCACAAAAGAAGAAAGCCGCTCAAAATGAAATTGATGATAATCCATCTCCTTTGGCAACCACTGATCCAGCACCAAAACAAGCTCCCATTCACATCTCTCCTTCCTGGATATCCTCTACATTTTTCTAGCAGTTCCCAAGTCCCTGAGAGTGCACTTTAATAGTTGATGGAGACGTTTGTCACCTTTTCGTTGTGCAAGCTTTTATGCATAATTCCTAACTTTGGACAGCGTCTGGAGGACTTTGTGAGGTCTACTAGAGCCATGGCCTCTCTCCCACAAGATGTGCACATCATTGACATAGCCTCCTCTTCTAATCCAGGTGCATTGTTTGCACCCGTAGACTTTGGCAATGGTTCTCCCATCATCAACGTTCTCGTCAATTCCAGATCTGGGAGCAATGTGATCTCTTTGGATGCAGCCACAAGAGTAGGTATTTAGGTCTCTGGAAGCATAACTCTAATCTTGAAGATGTTTGTGAACCACACTATTGTCCTTGCAAGCATTTGCTGCAGTGTTTGAGTTTACATCAATAGGGTGGAATCTCTTCTACCAGAATTTCAGCTCCACACCTTGGAAGGACTCCCAAATCCTTGGACAAGTTTGGCATGATCAGGTTCGAGACATCACAAACTAGTCATCAACATGATGGAGATTAGTAATGGTCAACAGACTTCTTGTCTCTATAATGCCTGTGGACACTCTTTGTTGGGAAAGCTTCAAGGACAGCCTCCAGGCCTGTCTCAGATCCAATTGATATCCTCCAAGCCAATATTCTCTTCCTCAACACACTTTCCCCACTCGCTGACAGTCATCTTCCTTGAGTTGATCAAAGATCCATCATAGTCCAAGTTCAATTTGTTCAAGTGCAACACTATCATCACAACAAGCACTTAGTTTGATTAGAGTGATGGCCAACTTCAAGAGTTGTCAATCTTCCAAGTGGAGGCTTTTCCAACGATATCATTTCTTTTCAAGCGTGGACTTTATATGGAGGATCTCCCCTCAGTTGCAGCTTGGTCTCAGAGTCTTCAGCATGGTACTCTAGCAAAGGATGTACATCTTATGGTGTCTGCCACCTTTGAACTATGAATGGTGATTATGAGCAAGAGCAGCATAACCTCTTTATTTGAGGATTGGCTAGTGAGTGATCATATAATCAGTCCGGCCAACGTAGAGTTCCAACCTGGGGACAAGATGTGGCTGAACACCAATAACCTAAGGTTATCAAGTGGGATCAGTCAGAAGTTGACCAGTTGAAGATAAAATGCATTCCTGGAAATGAATTGATCTTGAGTTCCTTAAGCAAATTCATGGGGCCTTATAAGATTGAGGCTTGAATTGGTAAAGTGGTTTACTACCTTTAACTTCCTTGGGAGATGGGGAAGATGCACCCTATGTTCCATATGAACTTACTTAAGCCATATTTTAAGGATCCATTTTGCAAGGACTAAGTAAAACATTTACCCAAGGTTATCCAAGGGAAAGAGGAATATGAAGTCAAGGCCATCCTTAATATGCGTAAGAGCAAGAAACAAAGACACGAGGTGAGGGATTTTCATGTGAAGTGAAAAGGATTTCCACATTGCAAAGTAACATGGGAATCAAAGGAGAACCTAGCAAACGCATGAGATTTAGTGGAGGAATTTTTGCAAAATAAAACTCTATTTACTTATGCAAAATTCAATTAAAGCATCCATTTGTGAAATTTAACAATGTCATATATTGGGACCCGAAGGTGCACTGAAGGTAAGCTAATTAGAATGGGTTAGCTAAGTTGACCAAGTGTAGTCAACTTAACCTAACTCTCTATAGGGATGTCGAATCTGTAGATGTCATTTATGGAAGTTGGATTTGAGTCCCAACCCTTTAGGAGCCCGGGTAGGTTTTGAGCTCATGAGCTCACAAGTTCTCAAACACAAGGAAAACATTGGTTCGTCCTGAACCAACATCTTTTCTTTTTTCAAATTTTGATTTAATTTATATTTCCAAGTAAATTCGATCAATAAAATATAAATATAAATATAGATCCAAACAACAAAAGTGATCTAGAAACACTTCTCAAGCTCTGCAATTGTAAAGCTTGCTTGATGGATGTGATGGTCAACTTTAGGATCTTGGTTTTAAAAATGTAATAGATGTGCTTGTAGGCTAAATATACCTTTCCCCTGTTCTCCCTCTGTGTAAAATCTGGATAGGTACAAGATGGATTTTCGCAGATTTTGATAGTGTAGCTCATACCTTTTGACAACTTAGTCACAACAACAAACTCCTTAGCCATGGCACTGATGTAGTTTATCCTTGTGATTGTGCATTTCAACGCCTTTGCCAGCTTGATCTTCTCTTGTGCACCTTTTGAACTGGAAGACCTATATTGTACAGCCTTCCCATTTCTAGCTGGTCATGTATGCTGATCTAGTGTTGACATTAGTGGCATAACAGTATCAATAGCAACATTTGAGGAAATCTTCAGCTTGAAACCAGCTTTCTCCAGACTTTCAATCTCTTCTTTCAAAAGATTATAGCTTCGCTCAACTGGCCACTCCTCTGGCACAGAATCTGGCTTCGAGATAATTGAGTTGTGGATCCAGTTTTTATGAGTAACATCAGTCCCACAACAGTAAATCCAACTTGATTGGCGGCCCTTTACCCCTAGATCTTGACAGCCCCAGAAACATGGCACTACTAAAGAACTTGAACCTGAGCGCACAAATGCAAGACACTGATCTCGACTCCTAATCATTCCAGAGCAACATGCATTACTCTTGGCACTGACTCTTCGAATTGCCTAGTTGATATGAGAAACTGGCGCACGAGCAATAATCTTCTCAACCTCTAGCACTACCAATTTCTCGTTCGTCTTGCAGTGCTTTTGTTGGATCTTAGGCTTGTTAGATAGTTTTGGAGCTCCTCTTTCCAACAAGGTATGGCACTCGTTAAGTTGTGCAATATTTGAAAAGATACAATGTTTCTTGGCTGGGTTTGAGGAACAGTTTGGGGTTTTCATTTTCTCGATTAAATCCTTGGCCTAATTTCTCAAAGTAGTGCATTTGGGCTTGTAGATTTGGCCTAGATCTACGAGTAGTGGTGATTCTTGGCACTAAATTTGGCCAAGTTGGCAGCATGCAAAAGGATTTTCTTCTCCGGCTAAATTTGGTCATCTTTGTAGTGGGAATTCGTGCTCCTCTGGGCTGGGGCTGGGTAGTTTTTGAGCTGAGCTCAAGTCAATGAAAGTCAACAAAAGTCAAAGGGAGTCAATACAATCCCCTAACTAGCGAAAGTTTAATGGCACTACCTTAGTTTGTCCCGAACCAAGAATTTTTAATATAAAATCTAGGTGTTTAAGGTATTCCATAAGCTCATGTAGATTATTGGTTCGACATGAACTAATCTTTTAGTCTAAAAAAAAGAAAATAATATATTAAATAATATAATTTATATTAAAATCAGAATATATTCAATCTTCTTCTGCTTCCATATCCAGAAAAGTAGAAATGGGTATAGTGGAATGATCCTTCACTATAGGCTCGTGTTGTATATAATGTTGTGCCATACGTTCAGCATAAATAGGTAAGTGGAATTGACTTCGGTCCATATGATTATCCATATCATCAAGATCAAGCGTTTGGACTGAAACACTGTGTGTGATAAGTGTAGACCTAATAAAATAGAAACATTTGAGAATAAATATTATAGATTATTTCAAGCACTAACATCACCTGTCGCAAAATCTCCTAAGAATGTCCTCAAAGGCACCCTCCTTCTCAAGTGCAAAAATAGCTCGGCCTATCTCTTTTGCTGCCTGCACCATTGATCCAAATCCTGCTATAGCATCAAGCACAATCCCCTTTAGTGGACAGAATAACTCCAACAAGATCTACATGGCCGTGACCGAACGATGTCGATAACCAAGGAACGCTAGGTGAAGAACGTCCGAGTCAATCACATCTGGGATGATGTATGTAGAGCTGTCATATCTTGGTAAAGCAAGAGCAGCACGCTCATTAGCTTGTATGGCATTACACCAGTTCCCAATGTGGCATAGAGCATGGTAGTTCCAGGAATAAATCTGGAAAAAAAAATAGAATAGAGGAATAAATCTGGAAAATAAAAATATAACTCAAGGTTAATATTTCCTAGCTAAGTGTTGAGTTTCAAGTGAACCTGGATGACATTCAAGGTAGAGATCTAGCCCGAAATCCGATGTCAGCATTTGCTCCACGAGTTCAAGGTACCACAGACATAGCTTCCTCTCATGTGTACAAGGACAATAGAACTCTAGCTCATACATCCCAAGCTTCTTGCCTCTAGTCAAGAGCTTCTGCAAAACACCAATTTTGTATACCTATGCGCTAGGGCAATATTTTATATATCTACAAAGTAAAACAAAAATATAAATGCCAATATATAAATGAGAATTGAGAAAATACCTATAAACCATGCGCCTCGCAAGAAATGGTTGTTCTGGTTGGTTCTTGAACTCAGCCGAACTCATCCCACCATGTGGAAGCCAACCATTCCCTAGCTCCGCAAAACAAGCACAAATATATTCTTTGAGAGTGATATCTGTGTAGGGGCTAGAAAGAAACTTCTCGTCCCAAACTTGTAGCATCTCCTCACCAGTGGCAATACTCTGAGAAATGTACGCCTTCTCCTTCATCACCTTCTCCATCCTTATCTTGCAGTGTTTTTCGTTGTTTCGCAGCCAAGTGTTGAGAAGATCCAAGCAAACGCTTTGTTTAGCAAAGGATATTTTACTCTTGGAGATGTTGTAAATGAGTTCCTTCAATGCTTTACCAGTTCCTACACACACAAAGAGTTATAAAGTGTTTCACAAATTTTAGAAGAACTTACGAACGCGAGAACAAATCTCCACAATGCTATCAAGCCATTCCTACCCGCGTTGTATGTTTGCAATCGAGAGCAACTTTTTCACCTTTGTTCTCTTCGTATTCAAAATTCGCTGCTCAATCGCATGCCACTCCATCTCCTTTTGCTGCTCATCCCCTCGGGCATTTTTAAAGAATAACGCTCTTTCTCCATTGATTATGGGCTGCAAAAAACATTATGTAAGTTGATACATACTTCAATACTAATTTACCTTCGCCCAGAGAACAACTAGAAAATCAAGTGGCAGCTAGTACCAAGTCTACAATTCTTGGCCTTTTCTAGCTGCTAGCTTCACTCGAATTGCTTCAAATACCTCACGATTGTACAATGTTTGGACCTCCTCTAGCGAGAGCATGCCGATAAACTGAAGGTGCTCAATGTCTGTACCAATGTATGAGCTTGAAATGCAAATTGGCTTAGACAGCAAAAACACGATATTGGCTAAGTTTACAAAAAATAAATTGCTAAGTTTACAAAAAATAAATTCTTACATGTTGATCTTATGGCATGCCATGTTGAGCTTCATAGTGTGCTCCCGAGTCATTGGTTTGACAAGTGTGACTGGAACACTAATGTGTCGTTCTTCGTCATCTCAGAACTTCTCTTGAATGCACTTCCAAAATGCTAGCCACCTATGGTTTCCATCGATCACCCAAAAGAGCTTTCCAATGAACCCTGCTGTCTCCACATGTTGTCTTAAGAATCCATCAAACTCACAAGACTTTTGCAGCCATATAGGATCCCATTTTTCCTCAAGTTCAATAGTCACTGACTCTGTCCGGCCAGTTCCAGGGAAAGTTGGTGAAACGATGAAGGTACCAGCTGTGCTCCCAAACCCGACCTCGGCAAAGGAGCTGTAGATAGCCATGTTGATGTCGTAAGCTGAGTGTACCCAATGGCTTTGAACCAACCGGCACAAAGGAACTAGAAATCGATGAGGGCCATTCCAGGCCATTTCCTATAACACATTACTCACTGTCCGTTCTTGAGCTTGGATAATCGTGTCCCAAACACGATCATTCAAGATGGTGTCAGAATCATGCATGCATAATCCCTCACCACCACTAGCTCCCCCTGCACCACCAGCCTAAGGAGCAGTAGGAGCAGCTACCATGCCCCCAATAGCCTTTGTAGTAGATCCACCTACAACGCTACCAATAACATCCTCAGCTGGTTCATCTACCTCGCCGCGAGCAGCCTCATCAACCGAAGGCACAACACCCCCACCACCGCCAACATCAGATGCAAGTACCCCACCACTAGTACCCGCAGCCTCAGGAGCACCAGTACCAACAGCCTCAATAACACCAACATTGATTTGAGTGTTCATCTCAACATCTACATCATTGTTATGCTCATCGTTGCCTCCAGCATGACTAACCGAAACTTCATTGGATACTTGAGATGAATCTCTACTCAATCGGCCAAGCCCACAGTGATCAAGGCAGCTGCCTTTTCCTGGAGATCGAGACCATTGGGGTTGGCCTCGGTGCTTCCTCTAAAATAAAAAGCAAAACTATTATAACATCTAACTTGTAATGTAAAGCAGACCTGTGGCATTTTAAGTTCAAGTCCCTTGTTGGAAGTTTTAGGCACTCAAGCTTGATTTATATCTGCTCACACAAGAAAAGTTCGTAAGTAAAAGATGTGAAAAATAAATTGTAAACTACAAGAAATGCAAAGGAAAAAAATATAAGTCACTGGGAGAGGTTGGTTCGCATGAGAATTGACCTCACCCTACCTCTCGAGAAAAAGGAAAAACACAACAAGAATACGGGAGAGGTCGGTTCGCACAAGAACCGACATCTTCCACCCTCTAATTTTCACATGAAATGCCCCATCAAGTCAATAAAGTAAAAAAACAACCTTGAAGATGTCGGTTTGCACAAGAACCGACATTTTAATCTCTCTTTGTTTTCTAAAATATAGAAATCTCACCACTAGAAACATGAAAAAAATCAAGAAAGCTTGCTTCTAGAAAAAATGAAGGTGGGAAGACGTCGGTTTGCGCGCGTACCAATCTTTCCCACCCCTTCAACAAGGAAAAAAATAAAAAAAACGAGGCAGAGATGGGCAAAAAGTTAAACAGAAAATGAAATAAAATGCTAGGAGATGTCGGTTTGCACAAGAACCGACATCTCTATCCCTCAAGAGAAAACAAAAGTTGAGAAAATAGAAACTTCTAATAGAAGAAAGAAAGTGAGGAGACATTGGTTCACACGTGAACCGACCTTCTCAAGGAAGCATACCTTGTTTGAGGAGCGTCTTGAAGCACATTGCTTGATTGAAACGCCTTTCTCTCGCCCTTCCCTGCTCAAGCACACTTTTCTCTCGCCCTTTGCTGCTCAAACCCTAGGCGTAAAACCCTAAAAATCAATGGACGCGATCAACAGTCACGATCAATGGCCATGATTTTCATTCTCTTTGATGGTGATCAATGGACACAATCATTCAATGATTTAGATATTAAAATATGTATAATTGATCGTGAGAGGAATAATATTGTTGAAATGAATGTGGTTATGAGTGAGAAGCACTAGTCTATCACAAAAGTTGTAGCATTGATTCTTTGTTCTCTCTCTCATCTCCATGCTCTCTTCCCTTCAAGAGAGTTTAGGGTTTATGGTTTATGGTTTAGGGTAAACCACGCACGAACCAACCTTTCCGAGTTTGAGTCTCTCTCACTTGTCACAAAAGAATGAAACTCTCTTGAAGGGAAGAGAGCATGGAGATGAGAGGGAGAACAAACAATCAATGCTACAACTTTTGTGATTGACTGGCGCTTCTTACTCATAACCACATTCATTTCAACAATATTATTCCTCTCACAATCAATTATACAATTAATATGGGTGGCTCTTTAAGATTTTCATATCTCTCTAGATTCTAAACGGTTGTATATTTTGTTAAAATAATTAACTTGTCCTTTGCAAGGACATAGCTAATTAATGCTCATAATACAAAAGAATATCTTTGTTCTTTCTTATCAGTTTCTCCCCAAAAATTTTTCTAAGTGCTCGAGCAAGGAGAAGATATAAGAGAATTCTATTTGAAGTTCGATCAAGAGCATCCAATTGTTTTCTCTAAGAGTGTTATAGGAGAGAGCTTCCTCTGCAGAAGATTCAAGCTGAAGCCGAGATTAGTTAGTTTGGAGAATGTATGTCGTGATAAGGGTAATCAGATAGAAAAATCCATTCTTCTCGACAATGGTGTGGGAGAGAATGGGATTCAATGGGATCTTGATAGATGTACAGGTCAAGAGATTCTAGTTACAGGATCTCCAAAGCGAGCAGAGGAGAGCGCATCAGTTTCAAAGCCAACTGTGCAAGGAGTGAAGGATGAAGTTGTTATTCTCTCCAGTGACGAAAGTGAAGAAGATGAGCTTCCCGATATAGCTTCCCAGAAAAATAGGTGTGTTCCTTCTGGACCAGTTTTTGAAGTGGTGGATAAGGCATTTTGGCAATCTCGATCATTACGGTTGGAATTGAAGGAGTTCCAGTACATGAGAGGTGAGGAGCTTCCTTCTTCCTATAATGGGAATATATTCTTCGAGTTTCCACCAGCAAGTTCGTCAAGAAGGGAAAGGGGTATGGAGATGCATCTTGATCCACATAATTGGTGTAGAGTAAAGACGACCCACTTCTCTCATTTCGACAGATCTGTGTCCATAGTCCATTGTGGTGGACAGCTTTAGTGTGTCGCTGAGAAATGCATTTCTGATCATGGCAAGAATATGTGTTTCTTTGAAGGCTCAGCGATCAATCCCCCTAGGCGTGATGAAGTTGCTACAAGATTTAGATGTCCCAAATGCGGGGCAACACTTGTGTGTCAAGTATGTTGTGATGTGAAAATGTATTATTTTCTTCCACAGGATGGATGTTTAGGCAGAGCAGCAGTGCATGTTGGATACCACCAACACGTAATCGAGGAAGGAATCCACCATGATTCTTTTCGCAATTTGAAGACTGCTGTTATTACAGAGGTTGGGAAGAAAAGTGTTGCAACTCTAAAGTGTGTTCAACAATCTGTACTAAAAGACTATGTGGTGGACATGTTGCTACAATCTGATAGCAAAAAAGAGTTCACGAAGAATAGCTTGAAGGACCTACTTCAAAATATAGAACCTATGACAAATTTAAACAGGTATAAAATTAACACTTAACTCTACTTTATCACTAATAACACTCTTTTTTTTGGTAGAATAAAGAACTGGATGCGAAAAGGGTGAGATGGAAAGCTTCAATCTGGATTGGATGGGATTTTGGAGCTAAAGAGAAAATGTCCCTATGAGTTTATTCATGGGAGCTTATTCGTTGGCCAAGTGACCTCGAACAATCAATGCCCTTTCATCTTTAAGATGTCTACCCTTGGTTCTGCTTCTAGTGTGGACCTTGTACAACGAATGGATATGGATGGAGATGGGGATTTGGCTAGTTCTTGAATCCATTTTGACCAGATGAAACGAGTTTCAGGCTGGTCAACAATGGGAGCTCATGTTTATGATCACAAGTAAGTGGCTTTTTATTATTTAAGAATCCATACTGATTTACATTATAACTATTCCTTCTATAGGTTGCAGTGCAATTTGACTATAGACATTGACGCTCTTTGCCCAATAAAACTCATAACTCTTCTCTTTAATGGCTGACTTTTATCACCTCTGAATACTTGTCGTACAGCCAACCAATTAGCACTAGCTGCATCTGCCATGAAACCACGGAAGTTGGGTTTCTTCCCGGTTCATTGTTCAACAACCTCAGACATACATGTCCAAAAGACGGTTTGTGCTTGGAAATCTTGAACCTTGAATTCGGCTATGAACATTGCCGATGCATCAAGTCTACCTTCCATCACGAGTTCAAGTAGCTTTTTCGGGAATGGATGGATGCACCAACTAAAGAGGAGCACAAGGCAAAGGCAAATGAAATGCGCTTATGTTGGCATGAAGGAGACAAAGTGCCAATTGAAAACCTTCCACAAATGGAATGTTGGCTTGTATGGTGGGAAGTGCGAATGTTTCAGTGGGGTCATTATACTCTCCATGTAAGCTTTCTCTCATTTTCTTTCTTGTCACTTTCAAATGTTGCATTTTTTGTAGGATCAACCACTTGATGACATTGCACTTACACCAACAATTAATCTCTCTAAGAGCAAACATTGGAGTTGGAGAGCTTCTGAAGCAAGGAAAGGAAAAGTGTCCCTTTATGAAATTACGCTCTCGGACCTCACTAGATCTCTTGAGTAGTCATCAAAAGCTTTGGCTGCACAGGAAGCAAGGTTTGCTGGTACAGGTCCAAACTTAGACAGGGTTCGAGAGCGGGTTGGTAGAAGGACAACACCAGCAGCAGGGTCAATGTCTAAGATGGTGGAGGAAGTTGTTGCTGGAACTCCTATGAAATCAAGTTATGAACCACTCAGGGCCATGAGAACAGCCCGTATGAAGCGTTGACAGACATTTGATGGGCCCAACATCACTCCTTTTAGCTCTCACTGTCCAGAGTTTGACTACCATTTTGTTCCACGACACCGGAGAAGAACTAAGGAACATGGAGTGGAGGAGGTGCCAATTGTTACACAAGTAAATCCAATGCTAGAGGTTGAGAAGATTATTGCTCGTGAGCCAGTTTGTTGTATCAACTGGGCAATTCGAAGAGTCAATGCCAAGAGTAATGCATGTTGCTCTGGAATGATTGGGAGTTGAGATTAGTGTCTTGCATTTGTGCGCTCAAGTTCAAGTTCTTTAGTAGTGCCATGTTTTTGGGGCTATCAAGATCTAGGGGTAAAGGGCCGCCAATCAAGTTGGATTTACTGTTGTGGGACTGATGTTACTCATACAAACTGGATCCACAGCTCAATTATCTCGAAGCCAGATTCTGTGCCAGAGGAGTGGCCAATTGAGCGAAGCTGCAATCTTTTAAAAGAAGAGATTGAAAGTCTGGAGAGAGCTGGTTTCAAGTTGAAGACTTCCTCAAATGTTGCTATTGATATTGCTATGCTACCAATGTCAACACTAGACCGGCATACACGACCAGCTAAAAATGGGAAGGTTGTACAATATAGGTCTTCCATTTCAAAAGGTGCACAAGAGAAGATCAAGCTGGCAAAGGCATTGAAATGCACAATTATAAGGATAAACTACATCAGTGCCGTGGCTAAGGAGTTTGTTGTTGTGACTGAGTCGTCAAAGGGTATAAGCTACACTGTCAAAATCTGCGAAAATCCATCCTGTACCTGTTCAGATTTTACACAGCGGGAGAACAGGGGAAAGGTATATTTAGCCTCTATTACATTTTTATGCAGGAACTAAACTAAGATCCTAAGATCGACCATCACATCCACCAGGCAAGCCTTATAGTTGTGGAGCTTGAGAAGTGTTTTTAGATTGCTTTTAGTGTTCGGATCTATATTTATATTTGTATTTTTCTTGTGTTTGAGAAGCCGTGAGCTCAACTCATGAGCTCATGAGCTCAAAACCTACCCAAGCTCCTCCAGGCTTTGTTTTGGATGCTGTTTATTTCTAGAGGTGCTCCTAGTCCTAGGCTTTCCGATAGTACCAATGGTGCCTTAGTATCGATCTACATCAGTGATATGCACATGTTTTTCCACAATATTGGTGTTCTAGGCTACCTCTTCTTGGATTTTGGGGAATATTGAGACGGCTTCTTCCCAAATTCTTGCAAGCTGAGCCCTTTCCAATGAGCCTACCAACAGTCAAAATGGGGAAGGATTGAGACCAGAGGATTCATTTTTCTCTTTTGGGCTAAACTTTGTTGGGAGTTCTTTGGGAACGAAGCAATCTTCAAGGAACAGGTAGGCGTAGGAACAGGAATAGGAATTGGTGTAGGAATAGGAACAAGAAGAGCAGAAACAAGAGTTAGCATAAGAACAGGGACAGTAGGAGTAGGCGCAGGGATAGGAGTTAGTGTTGGAGCAGGCATAGGAGTAGGAGAGAGAGCAAAGGGGTTATTGGTTATAGGTTTCAGGTCCCTAGTTACTGGTTATGAGTTACCAGTTCCTGGCTACTCTAAAAGGTCAGCACTTACTCTACGGGCCAATGGTTATAGATGGCCACCTTCTCAAAGGGCCACCACCATCTTGGCACTCCACCATATCACTCCATCTTGCATCATTTCTACACATACCACCCTTGGGCAATGCATTCCCTCTTCTACCTCTCTTTCTTTCTTGATTTTGGCTAATCATTAGAGCATACTAGAAGTCATCAAGAGGTTGCATTTGCATATTACACTTTCCTTAGCTGAAATCCAAGTACAGGTTAAGTTCTTTGGGTACTCACTCTTTTTCCTCTATTTTCCTCCTCTTTTCACACTTTTTTTACACTTTTTTTTCAACTTCAGGGTCCAGTTTGACTACAGGGTTTCCCAACAAGTTTTCCTCCCTATTTCCAAACTTCACACTTACCTCT
>NW_003314293.1:1082911-1096627 GCF_000143415.4 Selaginella moellendorffii | reverse complement strand
CACTTGCGTAATCTTCAAGTATGAGTTTTTCTTTGCCTTGACAATTGGCTAAAAGGAAAATTTATGAGTAGAAAACACAAGTTCATGCAAGAAAAGGATAACTTTGCCTAGACCACAACCACAAAATCCATAGGCACTTGATACCAAATAAGAAACTCTTGGTCTTTACGTACTACAAGCTTTGCTTGAACTACTTTTGTAACCTCACAACTATATAGCATCTGGATTTCTTTGAGAGAAAGCATGCCAACATATCAAAGATGCTCAATATTATGGACCAAGGTATGTGCTTGGAAAGCAAACTGATTAAACCTGTAATATAGTTGGTGAGAACAAAGGTTACTAGTAGGGGATTCTTACATGTTGATCTTGTGACATGCCAAGTTGAGCCTCACAGCTTGGTTTCGATCCTCTGGCTCTACAAGTGTCACTAAAACATAAATATGTCACTTATCATCCTCTTGGAACTTCTCTTGGATACACCTCTAAAATGCTAACCACTGGTGGTTTCCATCAATAATGAAGAACATCCAGCCTACAAAAGTTTGTGTCTCCTTATGGTATGCCATCAAAGTATCAAACTCTTGAGATTTCCTCTGCTATATCTAATCCCAAGTTTACTCGATCTCGTGAGTAACCATGTCTATGCAACTTGTTCTGGGGAATGATGACGATACAATAAATGATCCAGTAGTGTACCTAAATCCAACCTCTATGAAAGAGGTATTAATAGCCATGTTGAGGTTGTAGGTTGAATGCACCTAGTGACTTTGCTTAAGACGGCAAAGTTGAATTTGAAGATGTTGGGTCCTTTCTAAGCCATTTCACCTAACACCTTGCTAATAGTTTATTTTTGAGCTTGGACAATAGTCTCACGTACTTGCTCATTCAAGATTGTATCAACCTCTAGCATAGTTACCACCTCATTTTTGTGACCTTCAGCAACAGTAGCATGTTTGCCATTTCCATCACCATGATCTGCCCCACCACCTATGTCACAAAGTGCCTCATTTCCACCACCAAGATCTGCCCCACCACCTATGGCACTAGGTCCCTCATTTCCACCACCACCAACAGCTTCTCCTGCACTATAGATAGGTTTTACATTTCCGTGCTCTCTAGAACTATTTGGCTCCTACATGTCAACACCTAAATCAGGATCAACCATTGCTTAGATTTGGACACCACTGCTCCCACCATGGTTTTCCTCTAAAGCAGCTCCTTGAACTTGTGAAATGTCCCTAGTGAATCTAGCACAATGATCTAATCATTTTCCTAGAGAATAGGTCCATTGAGGTTGACCGGCACGCTTCTTCTGTTGTGGTATGATTTATATGTCTACATAAAAATGACAAAAACACTTTAGTAAACATGAGAAAAAGTTTTGAAGAAAAATAAGAGTGATTTTCTTGGCACTAAGAAGATCAGTTGCTGCTGAACCAATCTTCCAGTGCCAAGAGAATAAAAGACAAAAGGAAAAGAAGTAACTCCCTTAGCACTGGGAGGTACTTAAAAGTTTGTATACATCGAATTCAAAAACATGCTCAAAGTTATTATATGGACTAACTTTTGGTAGAACGAAAAGAAATATCACCTTAAGCATGTGCCATAATATGAAAGATAGGAATGATTTTATTCTAGGATCTATCATCAACCAACTGTTGCCAAAAAAATAAAATATTGTACATAATTTCAGTACTTCATTAAAGCCAGAAATCATCACATTCTTCTGAACTCATTTAAATATATTCCATCTTTGTACTACCATCTATCACCTATAGTAAATTATCTGGAAATAACACCTTACGATTTTAATAATCTTATTTTTTCTGACAAAGATTCTATGACTTGCAAGAAATACATAATTCTCATTTATAATTTTGTACTGTGATAAATTCAACGAATGCATCTATGACATTATTTCCACATTATGGCATAGTCATATTAGAGCACACCTCTATTATTAAATTATACCTCAAAAGGACTTTGTCACGTGATGAAATCTAGGACGGAATAGAAATTGTACATTACTAGCAAATATTTGCAGAATGTAATGGAGATTTATTGCATTCACGATGAACAGCTGTGATGAAAGTTAGGTTAGGGTGGGGCTGGGTAGTTTTTGAGCTGAGCTCCAGTCAATGAAAATCAACGAAAGTCAAAGGAAGTCATTACAATCCCCTAATTAGCGAAAGTTTAATGGCACTACCTTAGTTCGTCCCGAACCAAGAATTTAAAATAAAATCTAGGTGTTTAAGGTATTCCATAAGCTCATGTAGATTATTGGTTCGACACAAATTAATCTTTTAGTTTACAAAGAAAGAAAATAATATATTAAACAATATAATTTATATTAAAATCAGAATATATTCAATCTTTTTCTACTTCCATATCTAGAATAGTAGAAATAGTGGAATGCTCCTTCACTATAGGCTCGTGTTGTATGTAATGTTGTGCCATACGTTTAGCATAAATAGGTAAGTGGAATTGACTTTGGTCCATATGATCATCCATATCATCAAGATGAAGTGTGTGGACTGAAACACCATGTGTGATAAATGTAAACCTAATGACATAGAAACATTTGAGACTAAATATTATAGATTATTTCAAGCACTAACATCACTTGTCCCAAAATCTCCTAAGAATGTCCTCAAATGCACCCTCCTTCTCAAGTGCAAAAACAGCTCGGCCTGTCTCTTTCGCTGCCTACACCATTGATCCAAATCCTACTGTAGCATCAAGCACAATCCCCTTTGGCGGACAGAATAACTCCAACAAGATCTGCATGGTTGTGACCGAACGATGTCGATAACCAAAGAACACTGGGTGAAGAATGTCCAAGTCAATCACATTTGGGATGATGTCTATAGAGCTATCATATCCTGGTAAAGCAAGAGCAGCACGCTCGTTAGCTCGTGTGGCATTATGTCGGTTCCCAATGTGGCATAGAGCATGGTATTTCCAGAAATAAATCTGGAAAAAAAAATAGAATAGAGTTAATTTGTAAATAAAGAAGTCACACACCTTTTGCTTCTGCCCACTAGTGCCTTTTGTGTCCACCACCATACTTGAAAGAAAGCAGCCAGATGAAAACTCAACAAATCCATCATTGTTGTCGGCCAAGTGTGCCTTCCCACATTAGAGAGCAGGGAAGGATCATGACAACCACACCCTCGTATGTTATGAAGCTGCTTGCAACCTTTAAGGATTGGGAAATGTGTTGGGCCTGCAACACATTCCATGACGAAGTATCCTCCTGCGGTGGTGGCATCCCATCGGGAAGATTGAAAAAGATGAAATTGATCTTCCCATAAGGTGTGAGCTGACGGAGTATCCCCCTGTAGTGGTGGCATCCCATCGGGAAGATTGAAAAAGATGAAATTGATCTTCCCATAAGGTGTGAGCTGACCCAGACCATGGATCCACCGATCAAGCATGTAGAGCTCCCGACTAGTAGCATCTAAAAGCTGCGTGTAATCCCCAATGAGAACAACAACTTCCCCAACACTAGCCATTGGGGATAGAGGGCAAACCTGAAAATCAATTATTAGAACTAAAAATTGGAGATAAAATTCATGCTTACTAACCTGTTTATGCATAGCTGCGGAGGAGAGCTAGGTCGTCGTCTATACCCATAGGGAGGGATGGGAAGAATGTCTTAGTCTGCCAAAAAGACTGATGGTTGCTCTCTGCAACATCTATAAAAAAAAAAGTGAAGTCAAGAATGAATAAAAGAATGTTCCAAATAAAATTCCTTACTCTCATGAAAGGCTTCATAACGGCCCCTTCGGGGGTTGTGAGGAGCAGTGTGCTGGAATTTCCTGTACAGTTTCCTCTAGTTCAACGGTATTTGAAATTTGCATCTTCTAAATAGTTTCCTGAGTGTGGACTCCTGGGTTTAGTTGTTGAACTTCAACAACATCATTATCATAGTCAAAAAGAGCCTCTGGAAAATAAGAATATAACTCAAGGTTAATATTTCCTAGCCAAGTGCTGAGTTTCAAGTGAACCTGGATGACATTCAAGGTAGAGATCTAGCTCAAAGTTTGATGTCGGCATCTGCTCCACGAGTTCAAGGTACCACGGGCATAGCTCCCTCTCATGTGTACAAGGACAGTAAAACTTTGGCTCATACATCCCAAGCTTCTTGCTTCTTGTCAAGAGCTTCTGCAAAACACCAGTTGTGTATACCGGTGCGCCGGGGCAATATTTAAAATATCTACAAAGTAAAACAAAAATATAAATACCAATATATAAATGAGAATTGAGAAAATACCTGTAAACCATGCGCCTCACAAGAAATGGTTGTCTTGGTTGGTTTTTGAACTCAGTTGAACTCGTCCCACCATGTGAAAGCCAACCATTCCCTAGCTCCACAAGACAAGCACGAATATATTCTTCGAGAGTGATACCTGTGCAGGTGTTAGAAAGAAACTTCTCATCCCAAACTTGTAGCATCTCCTCACTAGCAGCAATACTCTAAGAAATGTATGCCTTCTCCTTCATCACCTTCTCCATCCTTATCTCATAGTGTTTTTCGTTGTTTCACAGCCAAGTGTTGAGAAGTTCCAAGCAAACGCTTTGTTCAGCAAAGGACATTTTACTCTTGGAGATGTTGTAAATGAGTTCCTCCGGTGCTTTACCAGTTCCTACACACACAAAGAGTTATGAAGTGTTTCACAAATTTTAGAAGAACTTACAAATGCAAAAAAAAATCTCTGCAATGCTATCAAGCTATTCCTACCTGCGTCGTATGTCTGCAATTGAGAGCAACTTTTTCACCTTTGTTCTCTTTATATTCAAAATTCACTGCTCAATTGCATGCCACTCCATCTCCTTCTGCTGCTCGTGCCCTCGGGCATTTTTAAAGAATGACGCTCTTTCTCCCTTGATTATGGGCTGCAAAAAACATTATGTAAGTCGATACATACTTCAATACTAATTTACCTTCGCCCAGACAGCAACTAGAAAATCAAGTAGCAGGTTGTACGAAGTCTGCAATTCTTGGCCTTTCCTAGCTGCTAGCTTCACTCAAATTGCTTCAAATACCTCACAATTGTACAATGTTTGGACCTCCTCTAGCGAGAGCATGCCAATAAACCAAAGGTGCTCAATATCATGTACCAATGTATGAGCTTGAAATGCAAATTCGTTTAGCTTCCAAAAACACAATATTGGCTAAGTTTACAAAAAATAAATTCTTACATGTTGATCTTATGGCATGCCATGTTGAGCTTTACAGTGTGCTCTCGAGTCATTGGTTCGACAAGTGTGATTGAAACACTAATGTGTCATTCTTTGTCATCTCGGAACTTCTCTTGAATGCACTTCCAAAATGCCAACCACCTATGGTTTCCATCGATCACACAAAAGAGCTTTCTAATGAACCCTACTGTCTTTACATGTTGTCCTAAGAATCCATCAAACTCACAAGACTTTCACAGCTATATAGGATCCCATTTTTCCTCAAGTTCAGTAGTCACTGACTCTATCCGGCTGGTTCCAGGGAAAGTTGGTGAAATGATGAAGGTACCAGTTATGCTCCCAAACCCGACCTCGGCAAACGAGCTATAGATAGCCATGTTGAGGTCGTAAGCTGAATGTACCCAATGGCTTTGAACCAACCGGCACAAAGGAACTAGAAATCGATGAGGGCCATTCCAGGCCATTTCCTGTAACACTTTACTGATTGTCCGTTCTTGAGCTTGGATAATCGTGTCCCGAACACGATCATTCAAGATGGTGTCAAAATCATGCATGCATAATCCCTCACCACCACTAGCTCCCTCTGCACTACTAGCCTGAGGAGTAGTAGGAGCAGTTACCATGCCCCCAATAGCCTTTGCAGTAGATCCACCTACAATGCTACCAATAACCTCCTCAACTGGTTCATCTACCTTGCCGCAAGCAACCTCAGCAACTGAAGGCACAACACCCCCACCACCACCAACATCAGATGCAAATACCCCAGCACCATTAGCCGCAGCCTCAATAACAACTAGTACCAACAACAGCCTCAATAACATCAGACGCAAGTACCCCACCACCAGTAGCTGCAGCCTCAGGAGCACTAGTACCAATAGCCTCAATAACACCAACATCAATTTGAATGTTCATCTCAACATCCACATTGTTGTTATGCTTATCATTGCCTCCAGCATGACTAGCAGAAACTTCATTGGATACTTGAGATGAATCTCCACACAATCAGCCAAGCCCACAGCGATCAAGGTGGTGTAAGCAACCAAAGGGAATGACTTGAGAGATGATCCATGGGGTTCAAATAGGCCCATGAACAAGAGTGCACCCCCTTTTCCAATCGGTTAAGGGTCTTGGGATATTTGGGGTTAAGCGTCCTTGGGTTTGAATAGTACTGGGCTGGGTGACCTTCCGAGAAGTCCAAATTCAAGAGCTTACAGGCGGCTGCCTTTTCTTGGAGACCGAGACCATTGAGGTTGGCCTCAGTGCTTCCTCTAAAATAAAAAGCAAAAATATTATAACATCGAACTTGTAATGTAAAGTAAACTTGTGGCATTTTAAGTTCAAGTCCCTTGTTGGAAGTTTTAGGCAGTCAATCTTGATTTATATCTGCTCTCACAAGAAAAGTTTGTAAGTAAAAGATGTGAAAAATAGATTATAAACTACAAGAAATGCAAAGGAAAAAAACACAAGTCACTAGGAAAGGTTGGTTCGCACGAGAACTGACCTCACCCTACCTCTCGAGAAAAAGGAAAAACACAACAAGAATATGGGAGAGGTCGGTTCGTGCAAGAATTGACATCTTCCACCCTCTAATTTTCACATGAAATGCCTTATCAAGTCAATGAAATTAAAAAAAAACTTGAAGATGTCGATTCGCACAAGAACCGACATTTCTATCTCTCTCTATTTTCTAAAATATAGAGATCTCACCACTAGAAACATGAAAAAAACCAAGAAAGCTCGCTTCTAGAAAAAATGAAGGTGGGGAGACATCAGTTCGCGCGCGAACCGATCTTTCCCACCCCTTTTACAAGGAAAAAAATTAAAAAAACTAGGCAGAGATGGGCAAAAAGCTAAACAGAAAATGAAATAGAATGCTAGGAGATGTCAGTTCACACAAGAACCAACATCTCTATCCCTCAAGAGAAAACAAAAGTCAAGAAAACAGAAAATTTCTCATGGAAGAAAAAAAGTGAGGAGATGTCGGTTTGTGTGCGGACCGACCTTCTCAAGGAAGCATACCTTGTTTGAGGAGTGTCTTGAAGCACATTGCTAGGTTGAATCTCCTTTCTCTCGCCCTTCTCTGCTCAAGCGCGCCTTTCTCTCGCCCTTTGCTACTCAAACCCTATGTGTAAAACCCTAAAAATCAACAGATGCAATCAACAGTCACAATCAATGGCCATGATTTTCATTCTCTTTGATAGCAAAAAAACCACCTACGAACCAACCTTTCCGAGCTTGACTCTCTCTCACTTGTCACAAAAGAATAAAACTCTCTTGAAGGGAAGAGAGTATAGAGATGAGAGGGAGAACAAACAATCAATGCTACAACTTTTGTGATTGACTGGCGCTTCTCACTCATAACCACATTCATTTCAACAATATTATTCCTTTCACAATCAATTATACAATTAATATGGATTCATATCTCTCTAGATTCTAAATGGTTATATAATTTGTTAAAATAATTAACTTGTCCTTTACAAAGACATAGCTAATTAATGCTCACAATACAGAAGAATATCTTTATTCTTTCTTGTCAGTTTCTCCCCAAATTTTTTCTAAGTGCTCGAGCAAGGAGAAGATATAAGAGAATTCTACTTGAAGTTCGATCAAGAGCCTCTAATTGTTTTCTCTAAGAGTGTTATAGGAGAGAGCTTCCTTTGTAGAAGATTCAAGCTAAAGTTGGAATCAGTTAGTTTGGAGAATGTATGTCATGATAAGGGTAATCAGATGGTGGTGCCGACAATGGTGCCGATGGAGCTGTGGAGATTTGGACCATTCAAGATGTGGTTCACGAGCTGCGAGCCCTTAATCGAAATCAGCAAGAGATGCAAGATGAGATGGGATACCATGCGTGGGCATGTTGAGGCACTCGAGGCTGGACGGGGTAGCACTCCAAATAAGCCTTATTTGGTAGATCAACTCAAGATTCCAACCTTTTCTGGTGATGGTGGTGTGGATGAGTGTCTCGCTTGGCTAGCCAATGTGAACAAGTTCTTGGCTGCAAGGGGAAGTCACACACCTTTCGCTTCTGCCCACTAGTGCCGTTTGTGTCCACCACCATACTTGAAAGAAGGTAGCCAGATGAAAACTCAATAAATCCATCATTGTTGTCGGCCAAGTGTGCCTTCCCACATTAGAGAGCGGGGAAGGATCATGACAACCACACCCTCGTATGTCATGAAGCTGCTTGCAACCTTTAAGGCTTGGGAAATGTGTTGGGCCTGCAACACATTCCATGACGAAGTATCCCCCTGCAGTGGTGGCATCCCATCGAGAAGATCGAAAAAGATGAAATCGATCTTCCCATAAGGTGTGAGCTGACCCAGACCATGGATCCACCGATCAAGCATATAGAGCTCCCGACTAGTAGCATCTAAAAGTTGTGTGTAATCCCCAATGAGAACAGCAACTTCCCCAACACTAGCCATTGGGGATAGAGGGCAAACTTGAAAATCAATTATTAGAACTAAAAGTTGGAGATAAAATTCATGCTTACTAACCTGTTTATGTATAGCTGCAGAGGAGAGCTCTTCTAGGTCGTCGTCTGTAGCCATAGGGAGGGATGGGAAGAATGTCTTAGTCCGCCGAGAAGAGTGATGGCTGCTCTCTACAACATCTATAAAAAAAAAGTGAAGTCAAGAATGAATAAAAGAATGTTCCAAATCAAATTCCTTACTCTCATGAAAGGCTTCACAATGGCCCGTTTGGGGGTTGCAAGGAGCAAGTACTGGAATTCCTTGTGGTGGAATTTCTTGTACAGTTTCCTCTGGTTCAACGGTATTTGGACTTGGCATCTCCTGAATGGTTTCCTGAGTGTGGACTCCTGGGTTTAGTCAGAAAGAGCCTCTGGAAAATAAGAATATAACTCAAGGTTAATATTTCCTAGCCAAGTGCTGAGTTTCAAGTGAACCTGGATGACATTCAAGGTAGAGATCTAGCCCGAAATCTGATGTCGGCATCTGCTCCACGAGTTCAAGGTACCACAGGCATAGCTCCCTCTCATGTGTACAAGGACAGTAGAACTCTAGCTCATACATCCCAAGCTTCTTGCCTCTAGTCAAGAGCTTCTGCAAAACACCAGTTGTGTATACCGGTGCGCCGGGGCAATATTTAAAATATCTACAAAGTAAAACAAAAATATAAATACCAATATATAAATGAGAATTGAGAAAATACCTGTAAACCATGCGCCTCACAAGAAATGGTTGTCTTGGTTGGTTCTTGAACTCAGTCGAACTCGTCCCACCATGTGGAAGCCAACCATTCCCTAGCTCCACAAGACAAGCATGAATATATTCTTCGAGAGTGATACCTGTGCGGGGGCTGGAAAGAAACTTCTTGTCCCAAACTTGTAGCATCTCCTCACCAGCGGCAATACTCTGAGAAATGTACGCCTTCTCCTTCATCACCTTCTCCATCCTTATCTCGCAGTGTTTTTCGTTGTTTCACAGCCAAGTGTTGAGAAGTTCCAAGCAAACGCTTTGTTCAGCAAAGGACATTTTACTCTTGGAGATGTTGTAAATGAGTTCCTCTAGTGCTTTACCAGTTCCTACACACACAAAGAGTTATGAAGTGTTTCACAAATTTTAGAAGAACTTACGAACGCGAGAACAAATCTCCGCAATGCTATCAAGCCATTCCTACCCGCGTTGTATGTCTGCAATCGAGAGCAACTTTTTCACCTTTGTTCTCTTTGTATTCAAAATTCACTGCTCAATCGCATGCTACTCCATCTCCTTCTGCTGCTCGTCCCCTCGGGCATTTTTAAAGAATGACGCTCTTTCTCCCTTGATTATGGGCTGCAAAAAACATTATGTAAGTCAATACATACTTCAATACTAATTTACCTTCGCCCAGACAGCAACTAGAAAATCAAGTGGCAGCTGGTACCAAGTCTGCAATTCTTGGCCTTTTCTAGCTGCTAGCTTCACTCGAATTGCTTTGAATACCTCACGATTGTACAACGTTTGGACCTCCTGTAGCGAGAGCATGCCAATAAACCAAAGGTGCTCAATGTCATGTACCAATGTATGAGTTTGAAATGCAAATTGGTTTAGCCTGCAAAAACACGATATTGGCTAAGTTTACAAAAAATAAATTCTTACATGTTGATCTTATGGCATGCCATGTTGAGCTTCACAGTGTGCTCCTGAGTCATTGGTTCGACAAGTGTGACTGGAACACTAATGTGTCATTGTTTATCATCTCGGAACTTCTCTTGAATGCACTTCCAAAATGTTAGCCACCTATGGTTTCCATCGATCACCCAAAAGAGCTTTCCAATGAACCTTGCTGTCTCCACATGTTGTCTTAAGAATCCATCAAACTCACAAGACTTTTGCAGCCATATAGGATCCCATTTTTTCTCAAGTTCAGTAGTCACTAACTCTGTCTGGCCAGTTCCAGGGAAAGTTGGTGAAACGATGAAGGTACCAGTTGTGCTCCCAAACCCGACCTCGGAAAATGAGCTGTAGATAGCCATATTGAGGTTGTAAGCTAAGTGCACCCAATGGCTTTGAACCAAAGGAACTAGAAATCGATGAGGGTTTCTTGTAACACTTTACTAACTGTCCATTCTTGAGGTTGGATAATCGTGTCCTGAACACGATCATTCAAGATGGTGTCAGAATCATGCATGCATAATCCCTCACCACCACTAGCTCCCCCTGCACCACTAGCCTGAGGAGCACTAGGAGCAGCTATTATGCCCCCAATAGCCGTTGTAGTAGATCCACCTACAATGCTACTAATAACTTCCTCAACTAGTTCATCTACCTCGTTGTGAGCAACCTCAGCAACCGAAGGCATAGCACCCCCACCATCACCAACATCAAATGTAAGTACCCCACCACCAGTAGCCGCAGCCTCATGAGCACTAGTACCAACAGCCTCAATAACACCAACATCAATTTGAATGTCCATCTCAACATCCACATTATTGTTATGTTTATTGTTGCCTCCAGCACGACTAGTAGAAACTTCATTGGATACTTGAGATGAATCTCCACTCAATCCACCAAGCCCATAACGATCAAGGCGGCTGCCTTTTCTTGGAGACCGAGACCATTGAGGTTGGCCTCGGCGCTTCCTCTAAAATAAAAAGCAAAAATATTATAACATCGAACTTGTAATGTAAAGCAAACTTGTGGCATTTTAAGTTCAAGTCCCTTGTTGGAAGTTTTAGGCAGTCAAGCTTGATTTATATCTGCTCACACAAGAAAAGTTTGTAAGTAAAAGATATGAAAAATAAATTATAAACTACAAGAAATGCAAAGGAAAAAAACACAAGTCACTAGGAAAGGTTGGTTCGCGCGAGAACCGACCTCACCCTACCTCTTGAGAAAAAGGAAAAACACAACAAGAATACGGGAGAGGTTGGTTCGTGCAAGAATTGACATCTTCCACCCTCTAATTTTCACATGAAATGCCTTATCAAGTCAATGAAATTATAAAAAAAATCTTGAAGATGTCGATTTGCACAAGAACCGACATTTCTATCTCTCTTTATTTTCGAAAATATAGAGATCTCACCACTAGAAACATGAAAAAAACCAAGAAAGCTCGCTTCTAGAAAAAATGAAGGTGGGGAGACGTCAATTCGCGCGCGAACCGATCTTTCCCACCCCTTCAACAAGGAAAAAAATTAAAAAAAACCAGGCAAAGATGGGCAAAATGCTAAACAGAAAATGAAATAGAATGCTAGGAGATGTCGGTTCGCACAAGAACCAACATCTCTATCCCTCAAGAGAAAACAAAAGTCGAGAAAACAGAAAATTTCTCATGGAAGAAAAAAAGTGAGGAGACGTCGGTTCGCGCACGGACCAACCTTCTCAAGGAAGCATACCTTGTTTGAGGAGTGTCTTGAAGCACATTGCTAGGTTGAAGCTCCTTTCTCTCGCCCTTCTCTGCTCAAGCATGCCTTAGGTGTAAAACCCTAAAAATCAACGGACGCAATCAACAGTCACGATCAATGGCCATGATTTTCATTCTCTTTGATGGCAAAAAAACCACCTACGAACCAACCTTTCCGAGCTTGACTCTCTCTCATTTGTCACAAAAGAATGAAACTCTCTTGAAGGGAAGAGAGCATAGAGATGAGAGGGAGAACAAGCAATCAATGCTACAACTTTTGTGATTGACTGGCACTTCTCACTCAAAACTACATTCATTTCAACAATATTATTTCTCTCACAATCAATTATACAATTAATATGGCTCTTTAAGATTCTCATATCTCTCTAGATTCTTAACGGTTATATAATTTGTTAAAATAGTTAATTTGTCCTTTACAAGGACATAGCTAATTAATGCTCACAATACAAAAAAATATCTTTATTCTTTCTTATCAGTTTCTCCCCAAATTTTTTCTAAGTGCTCGAGCAAGGAGAAGATATGAGAGAATTCTATTTGAAGTTCGATCAAGAGCCTCCAATTGTTTTTTCTAAGAGTGTTATAGGATAGAGCTTCCTCTGCAGAAGATTCAAGCTGAAGTCGGGATCAGTTAGTTTGGAGAATGTATGTCATGATAAGGGTAATCAGATAAAAAAATCCATTCTTCTTGACAGTGGTGTGGGAGAGAATGGGATTCAATGGGATCTTGATAGATGTATAGGTCAGGAGATTCTAGTTACAGGATCTCCAAAGCGAGTAGAGGAGAGCGCATCAGTTTCATAGCTAACTGTGCAAGGAGTGAAGGATGAAGTTGTTATTCTCTCCAGTGACGAAAATGAAAAAGATGAGCTTCCCGACATAGCTTCCCAAACAAGTAGGTGTGTTCCTTTTGGACCAGTTTTTGAAGCGGTGGATAAGGCATTTCGGCAATCTCAATCATTACAGTTGGAATTGAAGGAGTTCCAGTACATGAGAGGTGAGGAGCTTCCTTCTTCCTATAATGGGAATATATTCTTCGAGTTTCCAGCATGAGGCAAAGGCAAATGAGATGTGCATATGGTGGCGTGAAGGAGACAACTTCAGCAGTGCCATGTTTTTGGGGCTGTCGAGATCTAGGAGTGAAGGGCCGCCAGTCAAGCTGGATTTACTGTTGTGGGACTGATGTTACTCATACAAGCCGATCCACAGCTCAATTATTTTGAAGCCAGATTCTATGCTAGAGGCGTGGCCTGTTGAGCGAAGCTGCAATCTTTTGAAAGAAGAGATTGAAAGTCTAGAGAGAGCATGTTTCAAGCTAAAGACTTCCTCAAATGTTGCTGTTAGTACTGCTATGCCACCAATATTAACACTAGACTGGCATACACGACCAGTTAGGAATGGGAAGGCTGTACAATACAGATCTTCCATTTCAAAAGGTGCACAAGTAAAGATCAAGCTGGCAAAAGAGCTGAAGTGCACAATCACAAAGACAAACTACATCAGTGCTGTGGCTAAGGAGTTTGTTATTATGACTAAGTCATCAAAGGGTACGAGCTACACTATCAAACTTTGCGAAAATCCATTATGTACTTGTCTAGATTTTACATAGCGGGAGAACAGGGGAAAGGTATATTT
>NW_003314293.1:1045493-1082811 GCF_000143415.4 Selaginella moellendorffii | reverse complement strand
TGTTTTTCGATTGCTTTTAGTGTTCAGATCTATATTTATATTTGTATTTTATTGGTCGAATTTACTTAGAAATATAGATTAAATCAAAATTTGAAAAATGAAAAGATGTTGGTTCGGGACGAACCAATGTTTCCCTTATGTTTAAGAGGCCGTGAGCTCAGCTCGTGAGCTCATGAGCTCAAAACCTACCCAGGCTCCCCGAGTTGCAGTCTGTGTTTACTATGAAAGTTTTCAAAAACTTCCCAAATGTCATTGAAATGCACAAACTCATCTCCTAGAAACAGTTATCTTATTGCACTATGCAATGGATTGGTCAGCTTCTTCCCATTACGCACATAGTCTTGATCATGTATCAGAAGGTTCCCTATTGAGTTCCACTTTCCAGAAAATAGCCACCCTAACCAAGGTACAGAGTTAAGTTCCTGTTGCTGTATCCCCCAAACTCATGTCTTCAAGCATTAGTCTATGCCATCTCTAATCTCCATCTGATGAATGGCCAATCAAGGGGCCAACAACATTGTGAAGATGTTGTCCCCATATTTGATGGATCAAGTTCCATAGTTTTTGAACATCTGAAGCTGTAAACCGATTACAAGTAAGCTAAATAGAAAGAACCAAACACGTGAGTGATCTGTTCATAACCTGCTTCTCCATTCCCAACTTTCATGACGAAACCATTCACACACTTGTGACCCTCCCCCTTCTTTCCACAAAACCCGAGCAAAACATCATCATGAGCAATCCATCTGATCATCCTTTTAATAACAGTTTTCCCTAGCTCAAGCTGTAAACTCTCCATCTTGAACTTGTAAACCTTAGAAAGGTTCAAAAATATCTCAGATTGCAAACCTATTGTGTATCTGAAGTTTTTTTTCATGTCACGCTTTATTGTTGACAAACTTGGCAATCCAAGGTTCAAGTGAAGGAAGTTTTAAACCCGCTCCCCCCCTCACATTTTTGTTACTTGCAAAAATCCATTTCGTGGTTTCAATGTGTAAAGAGCGTAAGGAAAAAAATTTAGATAAATATTGTTTTTTCCTGGTTATTCCCTACAGCAAATCTTACATCACGTGAAGAACTATCTCTTTGCCCTTAAATTTGCCTTGTTGCCAAGCTTGTTTGAGGTTAGAGTTGAATTTTCTGATATCCTTACAAATGGTGCTTTCCTTCTTTTAAGCTCCGGCAATGAATTGAAAGAGCTGCTATCCTGCATCTTATGGTCAATAGTTCCAATGGCAACTTTCTATTCTCCACTTGCACTAGCCTACTGCTATATCTATGTTCTCAGCTGTAGTCATGTAGTCAAGTCTCATTCCACGCCTCTTCAATCTTTATCCTTGTGGTATTGTCACTTTGCTTTCCCATAAAGCATATCCTTTGAAGTCACTACAAGCTGGTACTGTCATAAAATACTTGCACTGCTTGTTCTTGAATCCACAAATGTTGTTTGTCACTCTTAGACACTGTTTTGATCTGAATGTTCTATTAATAATAACACCATTTGCTGCTGCTTTGAAGTTTGGATCACAGAACCAACGACCTCCCTCTTTTACATCTTGGAGAAGAGGATGAACATTCACAAAACTCAAGCTGTATTTTTAATCATTTTTCCAGTATCCAAAGCAAAGTCTTTCAATTCCTATCAACATACAATAGATCACACTATACAAGCAATCACACTATGTAAAGCATATGAAATGCTACTTACTTTGAAGACTCATCTAGAGATGCTATGAAGTTCTAAGAAGAACTACTTGACAGGACTCCTTTTCCTTAACAAATTTAAACAATACACATTATTACTTTACAAAAACTGGAATACAATTTCTTACTTTGTGTGAAATAGCTAAGGAGGTTTCCTTGTTTATTGTTAGTGTTTGCAACTTTAGCTGGCTGACCTCTAGTGCTTCTTTCTCGGCCAGCATTCTTGTGCTTATTCCCAGAAATGTGAACCATCAGATTGTTCAAGAGAATCTCAGCAGGAGGAAAAAACATTAACGTTTTCTCACAATGCTCACAACAAACTTGAATGTTATTCCTCCTCTCAAAATTTCCTACACTTGGTTGGTAGAGAGTGAAGCGAATGTTATTTTCATTGCAAAACCTTTCCATGGTTCCATTTATCAGCTTCTCCACTTCATTTTTTATTTCCTCATGACTAGCAAGTTTAGCACCTTCAACAGGACTTTCCACGTTAGCTTCTTCCCGATCATCTTTCTCTTGCTGCAGCTGATTTTTTGTGTAGTTTGCTTCATGCCTAGCTCCACTGCAGTGCTTTGAAATGAAATTGTAATGTCTTTCAGGTCTCCTCCATAAAAAGTTCCACACACCTAACAAATGATTTTGAAGTGAGTGCATCCATCTTGGTCATATAAAAACAATCCAAACTTGTCTTTCCTCCCTTTTGCTCTCAGCTTTCTCTCATTTTGCTTGAATGTTCTCTTCCAATCATGTATCTCTCTAGTTGAAGCAAGCTTAGAATTCAAACTAGGTAAAAATCCAATTGGATCTTCTTCATGAGCTTCACTAGTTGCTGCTGAAGATTGCCCCTCTTGAATTGATTCTACTGCTGCAAGCCTTGTATCAACCACAACTTATGATGCTTTCATCTGCATTTTCTGCAATCTATTTTACGGGGTGGAATTTGAAACGCACAGAGTTGGCCAAGCCCAAAGTTGAGCAGTATTGTGCAGCGATTTTTCATAAGCTCCAACATTATCTGGGAGACTCGATCAAAGGTTGGCCACTAATGGTGGTTCACACACAGTCAACCTGCTCTCATACCTGCTCAGTCACCCGGTGTGCAAGGACTCCAAGTTTTTGATTTTGTCATCCTCACAGAGAATGAACGAGTGTTAAATCCCACATCTTTGGCATCTCTTTTGGCAGTCACTGCCATCCCTTCCAACACTGACCTGAGTTTGGAGACTACATATGTTGTTGTGCATCGCCCTTGGTACACAGATTTACTGGCTGTTCTTTTCTCACATTTATCAAAATGGGAATGACGTCAACTTTTTCAGCGAGCGGCTAAATTCCTCCTAGTGGGTGATATTCTGTACTGCGGACAAGAGGGTGGCACTTTATTACGATGCATTGATGCAGAGGAAGCAGAGAAGGTGCTAGCTGCTGTCCATGACTGTGGTGGTCATTTTTCTGACCAGCAAAAGGTGTTGCAGGCAGGCTATTTCTGGCTGACTCTATATGTGGATAGTCTTCGTTTTGTTCAACGCTGCCAACCTTGCTAGCGATTTGAGGTTGTCCACCTGAAGGGAAAGCTCCCATTACATCCTATTGCACCAGAGGCACCATTCTCAAGGTGGAGCCTTGATTACGCAGGACCTTTCCCATTGGCTTCTAATCATCATGCATACATACTGACTGTTACCAAATGGGTTGAGGCGATCTCCTGTGCGCAGCAGATGAAGTTACCACAGGACACTTTATCATATCGGAGTACCTCGTATCCTCCTGTCCGGTTGTGGATCACACTTTCTTGGCTCAGTAGTGGCTGAATTGGTCCAGAAGCTGGGAGTTTCACACTTGAAGTCAAGTTTGTATTGCAGAGATCATGAATAAATCACTGAAGCCTATCCTTCAGAAGCTGGTCCAAGATAATCCAAGATCCTGGCCATTGTTCTTGCCTCATGCCCTCTGGTCATATCGTACAACAGAGAAGCTGCCAACAGGTTTTACACCATTTCGTTTCGTGTATGGCCTTGAGGCACTGTTGCCGATCCAGCTGTGCTTGCCAACATATAGAGTCTCTACAGAGGAAGCGGATCCATCTTCGTCAACATCAGTCACTTCCACTACACAGCAAGCGGAACAGGATGAGGATCGAGAGCTTGTGATGTTGCGTATTCAGATATCACATCAGGCTGCCTTGGGTCATTCTCGCCAGCAAGGGAAGACATTTCTGCCTGGAGATTTGGTCTGGCGGTTTGATGCAGCAACTAGACACCATGCGAGTTCCAATCTCCTTGGATTGGTCCCTATCAGGTACTTCATACTGTAGGTACTAACTCTTATCGTCTTGCAGAGCTCACAGGACATGCATTGCCAAATCCGATAAACGGTAGCCACTACTTCTTGTGATCATATTCAAGTCTACTTGGTATACTTAGTTGATATCTAGTTTCATTCTTATTTGGTTTTCTTTTTGCTACTAAACTCTGCTGGTCTATGTTAGAATTCTCAACAGGCCTGGTGCTGTGTCAGAGCTAGATCATGCTTTGCTTGTGTCCAACTGTCGGGATTGCTCATCCTTTGGCCCCATTTTATACCAATTGGTCATGGAGGCAGGAGACAATGGAAATGGTCAGTTTTCTTCCATTCTTCATTTAGTCAGTTTTTAATGTTGATGATTAAAGTTGATTTCTCTCTGTTTCAAATCGCTTTGGTTTGCCTTTGCATTGCCTTTCTTGAATGATTTCCTTCATGTGTATTTTTGTTTTTTGTCTTCTTACACTTCATTTCAGCTGGGCTCACTATGATTACTCTTAGCATCACCTGCATTGAAAGTAGACCATTGGAGGTGTTTGGTTTGCTAACCAGCACAAGATCCTTGCTAACTATTGTTAGAGTGTGGCCACCGAGAGAGTGAGAGAGAGAGAAGGAATATTCCCCATCTTCCTTGTATAAAACCCTTGCCCCAAAAGGGCAGTGGGAGGGGGGGCATTTTTGTGAAGGGCATTGAAGCATTTTTTGTGTTTGAGCAAGAATTAGGGCCCTTCCTTCCCCCAACAAATGGTGAACCTAGCATGACGCATAACACTTTTTGATGTGTCATTTCTCTCTTTTTCTTTTGGTTGCAGACTTTGGGAAGGAATTCTTTGTTCGTCTTGCGGTGGTTTTGTTTGATCTTGGGCGTGTTAGATAGGTTTGGAGCTCCTCTTTCTAGGAAGGTATGGCGCTCATCAAGCCGTGCAATATTTGAAAAAATACAACGTTTCTTGGCTCGATTTGAAAAACAGTTTAGGGCTAAATCCTCAGCCCAATTTCTCAAAGTAGTGCATTTGGGCTTGTATATCTGGCCTGGATCTATGAGTAGTGGTGATTCTTGGTGTTAGATTTGGCCAAATTGGCCGCATGCAAAAGGATTTTCTTCTCCGGCTAGATTGGGTCATCTTTGTAGTAGGAATTTATGCTATTCCAGGCTTTGTTTTGGATGCTGTTTGTTTCTAGAGGTGCTCTTGGTCCTAGGCTTTTTGAAAATACTAACAATGCCTTAATATCGATCTACATCAGTGACATGCACATGTTTTTCCACAATATTGGTGTTTTGGGCTACCTCTTCTTGGATTTCGGGGAATATTAAGGCAGTTTCTTCATAAATTCCTGCAATAGAGGGTAGATAGGGCTAAGCCCTTTCCAACGAACCCACTCATTTTTCTCTTTCGGGCTAAACTTTGTTGGGAGTTCCTTGGAAACGAAGCAATCTTCAAGGAACAGGAGGAGCAAGAACAGAGTTGGCGTAGGAACAAGAATAGGAGGAGCAAGAACAAGAGTTGGCGTAGGAACAAGGACGGTAGGAGCAGACGCAGAAGTAGGAGTGAGAGCAAGGGGTTACCGGTTACAGGTTACAGGTCCCTAGTTATTGGTTACGAGTTACCGGTTACCGGCTATTCCAGCGGCTACTCCAGCAACTACTCCAGCAGTTACTCCGGCAGTTACCCTACAGGTCAATGGTTACGTGTGTTTGTGGCTTACATCTCTTTCCATTTCGACCTTTATTTCTCTTTGTCACAAGCATTTTAGGCAACTTTGAGTGGCTTGAGCACAAGTCTACAGTCTTCCTGCTTCTGTCAACCCAGTTGCCTTGGCTGGGCATTTACAGTGTTCAGGGTATTTGATGCCGGTACAAACTAGATGTGCGACAAATTGGCACCCTTTTACCATAGCTCAAGGCCCTAAGGTACGAAGTAAACTTTCTAACATCCAAAGGCAGTTTAGGTATGACACTACACCTTCTCAAGCCAAGTCCTCTTGCAAATTCTAGTGACTTAAATCTATGAGCTATGGCACAGCCACTTTTAGCTTGACCTCAGCTCCATGTTTTGCAGAAGGGGAGTGATCTGCCGACCTTCTTAGGTGTTAAAACAGTCTCTCCAACATCACATATCAGTCATTTTGATTATTACTGCACCACAAACATGATCGTCGATGATGATTGTATGTGCCGTGACTTCTTGCAGTCTCTTGAAGGCAAAGCAGCAACTTGGGTAGATTCTCTCCTCCTAGAGGACCGAACAGACTTTTAGACACTACTTGCTTCTTTCAGAGAATGTTTCGTTGAGGAAAAACCCACAAGTCAGCTACTTGTTGACCTCTTTTCGTTGCGGCAGGGTGCTCATAAAAGCTCTATTTCGTTAAAGTGGGAATTGTCATTATCCCACTTGTAAAATAAGGTTTCCAAACCTTTATATAGTATATAAATATAACAAAATTCAACTGCATTGAGGCACATGCCATTTTATTTTAAACAAGGAAATGTCTACTCAATCACTTCTCCTCCTCCTGCCACTGCTTCACCTCTCTCTTCTCCTTGTCATCGTCGTCCAATTTCTTTCCATCCTTTTAATATTGGCTCAGTTGCTCCGAGTCTAGGTGGAGCCCAAGTCCCCATTCAATCTTTACTTTCCCCTTATTAATAAAACAACTTCGTAGACTTCCAATAACATGCTGTAACACTTCTAGTATAATGCAAATCCTCTCAAAGAATTGTCTTTTAATATTAATACAATGGCATGGAACCCCATGCCATAATAAGTTACATTTTTAAATAAATACATGCCATCTCAGACTGTTATTTTTTGCCTCCAATGCCTATACAATAATCTTGGAATTTCATCACTCTCCACACTATCAGGATTTAAACCCAATAGTAATGCCATCTCTTCTCTAATACGTCCACGCTCATGTTCAGTGGTCGAAGAACCCATCTGGTTGAGCAGATTATGGAGATGCGGATAGTGCTTGGCTAGACAATATACATGCCATAAATGATGACTGGTGTCTGTCCGATCAAATGGCTTCTGATATACCGTTCCATCTGCCATTTGGTTGATTTCTGCAGCCACCTCCTAGACTGGCCGGTTCTCTATCACCATCGCTCCAAGCCGTTTTGCAAGGTCCCCCAGAACATATGGTTTCTTCTCCCTAGTTTCCATACTGCAAGAGATGGGGTGCACTGCATATGTGTGCGTGTTCGCTGCAGTTTTAATCGGCGAGTCATCGATGATGAGGATTTCATTTGACCTAGCAGTCCGGTTCATCACTACAGCCTCTGGCTTGACGAAGATGGGCTTGCTACCCCTCACATGGACCATAGTCAAGCAATCCTCCTGCATTAGGAGAAAGTCAAATGGTAATATTATTCGCGTCTGATCGTGCATCATCTGTAGCAACGTTAATGCATTGTGGCGCATCATGGATGTCCAAACTCCCAATTGCAAATTGAACCCGGCCCTCTGTTTTAAGTGTCGCATGGTCAATATTAGATCCCGCAGTTTCTCCCGTGTGATTAATGTGAATCTGTCTCTTTTGACCAACTTGCGACCGCAGGATTTGGAGGGTGCAGTGACATTCGAGGACGAACCACGCTCATGGGAGAAAAGGACACCGTTCAGATCAAAAACGATACAGTACCTTCGCCGTAACTCTGAAATGAAATGCGTCAGCATAAAAAATGGTACAAGTCAATTTTACCATCTACAATATTAGGGAATGGTGCTCCCGATGGTCGTTGAGAGGGTTTTGGTCGAGGAAACGTGAAGGGCGGAAATACTCTCCTCTGCAATGTGGGGTCAATCGCATCCGATGGCGTGTGGGCACATGCCATTTCAGCTGTAGACTCTGGTACAATTGGCTCAACAGTGGCATGGGGTGGTTCCGATGGCGTGTGATCACACGCCATTTCAGCTGGTGCCTCCGTTAGCAAAGTGGACATGACCGAACAGGCAGTAGGGGCGGTGTAGGGAGGTTCCAACGGCACGTAGTCAGACGATTGGGCACACGTTGAGTTCGTTGGAAATGAGGATACGACCGGCTCGGCGGCTGGGGCGGCCTCATGCGGGTCCAATGGCGCCTGGTCACCGTCAGTTGGATACGTGGACAAGATTGACTCAGTGGTATGGGTAGCATCAAGTGGAGCATGGTCAGCTTGTTTGGCGTTGATATGGATAATAGCCTCCACCAGCTCTGATAACTCTTGCAGGCAAGTAGAGTCCACTGGCGGATCCATATGCATGTCCAAATATCTCCCTTCGATTGAGATGGTATCCTCCCGTGCTACTAAAAACAAACTCATTAGCACATTGAATCGACTATACTGTATTTACCATCAACTGCTATTGAGGAACTAGGACCGATATCACTTGGGCGCACTGCTGATTCTGAAGGATTGGACATACGTTTCGACCCTTGCTTGGCACTATCCTTCCTCGACACTAAAGGCTAGAGTTTGTATCTTAATTCAACTGAATAATCTCTACTTACCATTTGCTCTGCGACCTACATGGACAATGTTAGAAATGGTAAAAGGTTAGGAATGGATGTACTATTATTTACCTGATGGTTTGTCTTGTATGACCTTCCTCCGCTACTCTTTGGCCACCTTAGGCTGGCCATCGTCGTCATCATCGTCGTCGTCGTTATTGTGATCGTCACCATTGTGAGGACCATCCAAGTCCTCTTCGTCCTCCTCTTCTTCGTCCTCCTCTTCTTTCTCCTCCTCTTCGTCCTTCTGCTCTTCCTGCTCATTATCTTTCTCTAGCTCCTCATCCCCCTCCTGCATTTCTTCCATAGGCTGCTCAGGCTGGATGGCTTGTTCTTCCAGGACCATCTTGGGAAAATCATCTGGCCGAGTCTCCATCTCAAAATACAAGACATCCATAGCCTGTTTTAGTGCATGACCTAGGACCGTATCCTCACCCGACTGTCTTAACATGGTTTCTGCACGTTCTTGCACCCTTCGAAGACGACGAGATGAGAAAAACGTGGCCCTAACTTGAAAAGCATCCCTCATCCATTGTACCTCTCCATTGAGATTGGGGAAGGGGAGTCCGCCATAGGAATCTGAGTCAGGAGGTGGTGACTGGCTGCTTTCACTCAGCCCTTGATCTGCAATGAATGGCATGAGCACACACGCCATAACCGCGAGGCATTACCTATCATCTTTTCGTTGCCCTTCTTCCTTTTCGAATCAAACGCCTCTGATCCCGACGACTGTCCAACGTGCTTTCGCTTTTTATGACCACTGTCAGTTTGAGCTTGGTTGGTGCTTGCCTGTTTTGCCTTTGAAGAAGTGTCTCCTGCAAGGAATGGCATGAGACCACACGCCATTGCAAATATAATTTGTACCTCCTTTTTTCCTATTGCTTGTCTGTTTGTCCTTCTTCGACGCGCTACCAGTGCGCTTTTCAGTCCTCGTGTCTGAATATTCACAACGATCTATAATCAAAATGGCGTGAGGCCTCACGTGACCTTACCTTGTGCAGGTTGTGAGCTCGGCCCAACATGGGTATCTTCAACAGTAGCTGTTAACGCCGTTTCAGCATCTGGGGCTGGCCACGCTCCTGCATATAGAGCTTGTGAGATAACATTTAAACTTAAAGTGCGTACTCACCAAGTTCGCAGAGAAGATACTGTTTTTCTTTGGCAACTGTAATTATATGCTCCTTCGAAGTCACCTCTTCAATGGAGTTTGTCACCGCAACACACGGGACACCCTTGAGTAGTGCGGCTCGAAAGAATAGTCCGCCGCAATTGTACTCGATAACGCATTTGCCCTTGGAGTCGGAAGCAGGTGACCCACCGGCTATTGCGTTGAAGACCCAGTTGAGCATTTCCCATGCTGCACCTGGAGCTTTCTTTGGATTCAAAAGCTCCATAGCCGTCTTCAGTTCCTCAGGCATGGGTAAATTGACCTCCCTCAGATCAATTCGATAGGCCTTGTTGAACGAAGCTGGGAAGTCACTCCAGTCCCACTCTGCTGCAGGACCAATAACAAGGGCGAGTGTGAAGATGCGGACATTCGTCGGTATCTTCTTCTTAGCCATTATCCCATGGATCTCCTACATCTCCTTGCCTTTCAACCGAGCCTTCACCTCGTTCAAGGCCTTCTAGAACTTGAGATAGGATTCGGAGTCATAGATCATATAGTGGACTGAAGATTCCACCTCCGCAAGTCCCACCATTAAGTTAATGATGGAGCTGACTTCATCTGCATGAGTGATCTCCTCGTTTGTGAAGTCCATCACACAAAAGATGTTCTTGACCTGCTCATCTCCGCAGGAAACGATGCTCCTCCACCTTTGATCCTCATCTGAATTCACGTATACCCGGTAAGGTTCTCGATAGGCCTCTGCTGCGGGGTTGAGCTGTTTCTGAAGCCGGCGGTCGACATCCCTCTTAATGAAATTTGGATACTGATCCAACTTCTCAGCTTTACTTTTCGTGGCATCCCGCAGCAGATCGATGAACTTGGGGGCCCCCTTCACGTACTCGTCGATGTCTTCATTTGACAACTCTAGCTCTTCCATCATCTCTTGCGTGGTGTCGATGCTCACCCTCTCCACGGCCACTTGCTCGAAGATCCAATCCTTCAATAGCGCACGAGCTCTCAGAGTCGTGCACAAGTCCTCGTATGTCATAATATGGCCGGGAGTCATTTTGGTCTTGTTGAAGACTACCTCACCACGTAGAAGAGCATTAGCCACTGTCAGAAGGTCGTCGTCGTCTAGAGACCGCGAGAAACGCAAGGCGTTGAGCTTCAAATCATTGGGCTTCCGGCCGTCCTCCACACCCATTGAGTTTAGCAACTCCCCGTCATGGTACCTCCTCAGCACATCTACCCATTTGTCAAAAACAACTTTTGTCGCGAGTAGAATGTTATGGATGCTGAGTGTGTCATTGACCCCCAGTGTTTTCGAGAGAAGATTCAAGAATTCCTGCAATGGAAATGGCGTGAGGCCATATGCTATGCCACATGCAACGAGGCTTACCTGCCAGGCGCTAGTTGCTAGTGCACGTCCTTTTCCTGGTTTTTGTGGCTTCTTCAGTTGAACCCAGAGCTTCCTTGTTCGTGCCAATGTCTCGTGCAGACCCGATTTGTAGCACGTTTCTTGCTTGACATTCTGCGCGTGGGAGATGTATATGATAGATCGGAGGGGCGAGTTGCCTTTTATCAGGCGGACAACTCTTGTCTTGAAGACTTTCTTCACCTCCTCGCCCACCATAATATCCACAACTATCTCTTGCATCACCAAGCTAGAATGCTGCCCGGAGACGGCATAGAACCGGATGTTCTGATCGTCCAACACCTTCCTATTGATCAAGTCTGGAAACCTCGTCTCGCCCTTTATTGTTCGGTAGTAGGGGATCACGTCTGCGATGTCGGGTGTTACTGGACTTGCTAGCATCTTCTGCTTCAGTTTCTCCACCCACTCATCAAATACTAGCCTGTGGTTGTATTTGCTTTGGATGTCGATACGGCTCACGTCGATTGTATATACTTTGTTAGAATAGTAACAAGTACTATTATCTGCGACGATTTTTGCTGCCTTTTCTTGCTCTTTCTGCTTTTTGCGGCTCTTCCTTTTGGTGGGTGTAGTGTTCGAACCCGAGGCAATGGCATCACCGAGTAGCTTCTTTTTTGCAGCAAAAGAGTCGGACGTCGGCTTGAGCTTGACCACCCTTTCTGCTTCGGGGTAGTTTCCAGATCGACCCCCTTCCCCTTCGCTTCGCGAACTGGAGGCACTCTCAACAGCTCAATGTTGGAATATAGTTTTTGAACATCGCCGTAGGTGAGGTCCGTGGATTCCATGTGATCTTCATAGACCCGCAGCGTCTTTGAAATTGTGGGCCTCCTGGACAACCTCTCCCTAGCTCCCTCTAGGAATTCCTCATAGCTGCTGCCCCCCTCCGGGAAGCCGCTAGGATGTGCAAGGTGGATCTTGAAGGCGAACGCTGTCTCTACCACAAGTGCCAGTCCATATTCTTGCATGGAACTGCATGGAGTGTCTATCACTTGGATGAGGATCCCCATGCATTCTTTTCTCCCACCATCTGTGTTGTACAGCCTCAGATCCTCGCCTTCCATCCCAAAAGTCCAACTGGTGAGCTCCTCCCCCTTCTCTGCATCCACATTGACAGTGGCTGGAAGAAGAACGCAATTCCTCGCCTGTTCAGAAATGCACAACAATTAGAGCTGACAGATGAAAAGCTAGCAGCTGGAAATAACGTGAGGCCACACGCCATTCACCACTGCATCAGATGTCTTGAGGCTGCATCCTAAGATGGCATGAGGCTACACGCCATCTGTAACCGGATTGCACTTGAGAGCCCAATCGGTGCATGCCAATGTTGCTACTGAATGGCATGTGGCCTCATGCCATTTTCTACTTGGCCTAAAAGACTTACCATTTAAAGCCGAATGGAGGCGTGACAATCGAAGCCGGACTCGCTGGCAAATGTGCACTGTGTGTGCAGCGGATCGTAGCAGCAAAGCTACTCTGCCACTTACAGTTGGAGAGTGGTGCTGAAATCTCCCGGGACGCCAAGTGGGCTGCGTGTGGGTGGCGGAGTGGGCGGCGGAGTTGGCGGCGAAGTTACAAACTGGGTGTGTCTTGAAGTGGATGCCGATGCACACGAGCTCGATGCGAGCGCGATGCGAGCACGAGTGTGATGCAAGCGCGAGTGGACGCCGATGCACACGAGAAACCTGTACAGAAGGTAGATGAGCGCGAATGTGAGCGTGATCGCGAGTGGGAGTGCGATGCGAGCGCGAGTACGAAGCAAAATGCAAAACCTAACCTCACACGCGCGAAATGTCACGACGGTTGGTAATCCCGCCATGTCATCATTCCTCGGACTTGGGCGCCACCATTAATTTCTGGATCGCCGCGCGCATGCATGCACGTGAAATCCAAAAGAAATCCGCAACGTCATCATTCCTCGGACTGCATGCACGCGAAATCCAAAAAAAAGATCATGATTGGGATATCATTTAATACCCTCGCTATATTTACACCATGCATGATTGGATATTCCAAAGCATCTTGTATTTCCAAAAATGCCAGATGTTCAACTAAATAAAGAATGGTATACAAAAAATCCCAAAAAATGCACCAAAAAATGCTCGGCGTCATCTGGCGTTATCTCTTGAATGGCGTGGGGCCGCATGCTATTTTAAGGGGCACATAGGAGTATATTCCTAGAATATTCTGATATGCGCGAGATTTTTTTGAGTTTTCTGGAGATCCAACCGTTAGATCGCAACTAGATTTTACAGAATAGTATACAATGTCTTTCTTGATGACCCTGCAAAGAAGCATCTTGATCAGAGTGCCGGCATTGGAGTTTGGATGATTGATTCTGCGGAGAACAAAGTAGCCAACCTCTCTATCACTTTGCCAGCAACATCAGCTAATGAAGCAGAGTACTTGGCAGCTATCAGTGCCATGAAGTTGGCCACAGATCTCAAGTTTAGATGAGTCACTTTCATTGGAGATGCGCAACTCATCATACGCCAACTTACTGGAGAATACCAAGTCCGCAAAGAGAACCTAAAAGAGCTATGGCAGCAAGCGATCAACCTGAAGGATGAGTTCTCTCAGGTGAATTTTCAAAGTGTCCCTCCTGAAGAAAACTTTTGGGTAGACAGGTTATCACAGCAAGCAATCACCATGATGCAAGAGGCAAAAGGCACTCCCTACTCTTTGGTTTCCAAGGCCAAGGAGGAATCTAAGATAGATGAGCCCTCTAAGCCCAAGGTTTTTCTAGACTCCAAGGTTCATGCTGTTTTCCTAGGTGATGATAAAGACTTGGTCTTTATTGCCACATCATTTACTTCAACAAACGCAGCAAAGCTCTTAGATTGCCTCCACTGTTTCAAGGACATGTTTGCTTGGGACTACAGCCAGCTTCTAGGAGTTCCCATGGACACAATCATGCACAGTATTGTGCTTTCAGAGTCAGCCAAACCAGTCTGTCAAAAGATGCAACGTTTCAGCCTTGTAGCTCACTCAGAGATGAAGTTGGAGATCAAGCGACTTCTGGTAGCCGGCTTTATTTACCCTTTGTCAATGGGGTTTTAATTTATCCTCTATAAACTGATTTCGACCTGCTCGAAACCGGGAAAGAGCTCTTCAAGATTTTTAGGGGGGGTGGGACGAGGGGGACAAAGTAGAACTGGTACTTGGGTCCGTGACATCCGATCTCAAAGCTTCTGAAGTTCCTGGTGTTGAACTCTGTTGACTCGGAGAGGTACACGTACCGTCATTCTTGAACATGTGCTGCCAAATCCATATTGGTGGTTTCCACGTCCATTCTTCTTCTCCAGCCTCGCTTCTTCCTCTAAAAAACGGCCATAGCTTCTTCTCCTTCACTATCTTCCCTTCCTCGCCTCGTTTGATCAGCGTGTCCAGGCGGGCCGCAAGTGAGACGATCAATCTGGACCAAACCTTTGAGATAGTTGCTTGAGCCGAGGGGTCCGTGTCATCAAATAGCCTAGTGCAGCGAGCCTTCCATATCTCTGCTAGTGTGCATCCCCGAAGCACATCAAAGAGCTCCTGGTGGAGATGCTTAATGTGTGTCTGAGTTTTTATTTATGCCCTTTGTCAATGGGGCTTTAATTTATCCTCTATAGACCATAGAGTCCGATTTCGACCTACTCGAAACCGGGAAAGAGCTCTTCAAGATTTTTAGGGGGGGTGGGACGAGGGGGACAAAGTAGAACTGGTACTCGAGTCTGTGATGTCCGATCTCCAAGCTTCCAAAGTTCCTGGTGTTGAACTCTGTCAACTCAGGGAGGTACATGTACTGTCGTTTTTGAACATGTGCTGCCAAATCCATATTGGTGGTTTCCACGTCCATTCTTCTTCTCCAGCCTCGCTTCTTCCTCTAAAAAATGGCCACAACTCCTTTTCCTTCGCTATCTTCCCTTCCTCGCCTCGTTTGATCAGTATGTCCAGGCGGGCCGTGAGTGAGACGATCAATTTGGACCAAACCTTTGAGATAGTTTCTCAAGCCAAGGGGTCCATGTCATCGAACAACCTGGCCCAGCGAGCCTTCCATATCTCTGCTAGTGTGCATCCCCGAAGCACATCGAAGAGCTCCTAGTGGAGATGCTTAATGTGTGTCTGGGTTTGGTTGAGTTGATCAAAGTGTGGGGCCTCGTTGTGTCTCCACTTCCATGCATCAGGATTCTTTGTTTTTCCCTGGATGAAGCTACCCCAGAGCGCTAATTCGTATGTGATTGCAGCTCCTCCGGTTGACGTTCGTTTGAGTACTGCTGCTGCACCTTCCCATACTTCCTGTGCTGCCGGACATTCCTATAAGATGTGTCGCTGTGTTTCTGTGGCGCCACAGGTCTTGCAGGCTGTGTTCGGGAGATGTATGGCCGCCATAGAGGGAACACGTTCTTGTTGGGCCAACCACATGAAGTAGCGGTTCTTAGCTGACCAGTGCCCCTTCCAGATCTTGTTGATGCAGTGTGAGTGGTTCCTGGAGTGGATCTGTTGGGCCTTTGCTTTTTGGAAGAGGGAGGATCGAGTTGGCACCCTGATCAGTTTTCGGCCCAGCTTGGTCTCGTACTGGAAGAAGTCCTTGCATGTGGTTCCTCTCCAATGCCACTCTGCAGGATCCCACTTGAGTTCATCCAGGGTTTGTTGGCGGAACCAGTAGAGGCGAGCATATTGTTTTTCTGGGATCAATGGATCAATGTTGACAGTTTTTTTCTCCATTTGAATCACTCTGATCGGTTTAGCTCTTCTCATATCTGGGAGGTCCTCGTACTCAGGGGTGATGATGGGGTACAAGCGTCCAGCCTGTTCTGCCTCAAAGATTAGTCCCGATGCCATGTTGGGGAGGGCACATACAATCAACTCGTCCACCTTCCACCATCGATGGTATTGGTCTTCTTGCAGGTTTAGTCATTCAAGGCATGGGTGTTTGGCTGCTAAAAAGGCTGTCTGGAATTTACGCATCCTGTGTTCCGAGATGGTTAATCCATAGAAGGCACTGATTCGGTCACAGTTGTTGGCCGTCTAGTTGGGCTGGATCATGGTGTCTGCCTCTACAAAGGTTCTCATCCATGCTCTGTGCAGGTCTCTGCATGTCTGGTCCAGGCCGTGATCCTTTGAAGCTCCGAGCATTTTACCATTGACAACGAAGAGTTTGCTCAGGAAAATTGGCTGTCGGTCCAATTGTTCTTTGGTACGAGGTGGTTTACATTCCAGCTTGCATTTGAATTGCCTCCAGAGCTTGAACAGCTTTCCTGAGAATGTGTGAGCCTTTGTCATTTTGAGTTTGGTTTCCGAGAAGAGCCATTGTTCATCTGTCGCCCAATTTTGTCTAGTGTGCTCATTCCTGTCTAGGAGGACTTTCAAAAGTTGTGCTCGCAGCAGTGTTCTCCATGGTTGGTTGCCAGGCATGAGCATCCTCGTGAAAATCTTGAAGAGGAGAGCCTTGCATTGTTCTTCGATGTCAATAATATTGAGGCCCCCTTCATGCTTCGGAAGTGTTACTGACTACCAGTTGACCTTTGCTCCACCACGTGAGACGCAAGAGGAGCCTTTCCAGACATAGGTTTGAATGAGTTGGTTCATTTCCTGGATCGTTCGCTTGTCCATGTTCCAGCATGCTGCAAGGAACCAGATTGCTCCAAGCAGGATGCTGTTTGCCACCACATAGTGTGCTGAGAATGATAGTTTTCTGCTCGTCCAGAACTTGAGTTGATCCCTTAGATTTGTAACTGCTTTTTGGTTCTGAGGTTCTGGATCATACTGGTGTCCGACTTGGAAACCAAGGTAGTGGGTGGTCTCCTTTGTGTCCAGCCATTTGAAGCCCAGCTCCGTGCCCCATGTTGGAGGTCTGCTGGGGGGGAGCCATAGTCCTACCGATTTCTGCTAGTTTATTTTTTATCCCATGGCCTCATTGAAGAAGTCCAGGTCCCTTTTGCGTTTGAGAGGTTCTCCGGTGATCCCTCCACGATCAGGCTTGTGTCGTCTGCAAAGGCTGATGATAGGAGGTCCTCCTTTGAGGCTTCGTTCATGTCCTGAAGCACGGAGCCACAGCCTGGAAGGGGCATACCTTTCGGGCCCTTTGGTCGGGCGAGGTAGTAGGCTAGAGCATCCGCAACAAACAGGAATAGGTATGGTGCGAGGGGGCAGCCTTGGTGGACCGATCTTTCAAGTTTGAAAGACTGTCCCATGGTTCCATTGATTGTAACCCTGCTCGATGCCGAGTGGTGCAAGGATGCTGTCCATTCCACGAACTGCAGAGGGACTCCTTGCTTGATCATTATGGCCTGGAGAACTTTCCAATCCACCCGGTCATAAGCTTTTTCGAAGTCCAGGAGAATGATTGCGATCTGCTCGGCCATGTCTTTGGTGTGTTCTTGCGCCAAAAGGACTGTTAGGAGATTGTCCATGATTTTCCTGCCATCCACGAATCCGTTCTGTGTCTCCTTGATCGTTTCTGGGAGCAGAGACTTGAAGCGTGATGCTAAGGCTTTTGCTACAATCTTGTACATGGTGTTCAGCATAGAGATGGGCCTCCAGTTCTTGAGGTGGGACATATCTCCTTTTTTTGGTATCAGCGCAATGATCCCATCTATAGCTCCTTCCAGCCACTTCCCAGCTCGCATGGTTTCTTGCCACATCTTGAGAACTTCTGGTCCAATCCATTCCTAGTTTTGTTTGTAGAAGGCTGGTGGCATGCCATCCTCCCCTGGCATCTTGTCGTCCTTGAGGTCATCCAGGGCATCCTTTAATTCTCACAGCATGAAAGGTCTCATTAGTCTGGTGTTCATTGCTGGGGTGTACTTGGTTGGGATATGCTCCAGCACTCATTCAAGTTTCTCTTGCCTGACCTCATCCCATGGTTCCTCCTTGAAAAGCTGGGAGTAGTAGTGTTCTGCCATGTTGTGCATGCCGTCAATCTTTGTGTGCAGTTGCCCTTGTTCATCCTTCAATCTGAACATTGGTGAGGAGACCACTTTAGATCTTATGGATCGATAGAACTCCCTGTTCAGCGCGAGCTCGCTTGCGTGCCATTTGATGTGTCCTACTTTTAGAAAAGCTTCCATCTTGTCGGCCTCTATCCTTTCCAGTTGGCGCTTAACCTGGATTTTTTGAGCTTGTAGCCACGAGTCATCCAGGTTACTGCGAAGGTCAGTGTTGATCGAGGCCAGGACTCTCCAAACCTTTTGGACAATGTTAAAGACACCTCTCCTATCTTTCCGGATCTTGGCTCGAGCCTCTTGAGTGATTTGAAGGGTGAAGGAGTGTAGGTTCCCCTTGTGTTTTTCCCATTGCTCGTGCGTCTGGTTATTGTTGACTTGCTCCTCAAAGAACTTCTTGGGTATGCCAACTGGCTTCCTTGGGCCTCTCGATCTTCAAAAGGGAAGTGTGAGTCTAATTGGATGGTGGTCCGAGAAGTCCGTGTAGGTGTTGACGATGTCCAACTTCCCCCCTTGCATGCACAGGTCCATGGTGAGGTAGAAGTGGTCCAGACGACGTTGTATGCCTCTGCATTGACGTTCTCGCCATGTGAAGTGCAGTTCATGTGTCACAAGACCTGGGATCTTGTAAGTGTCGCAGATGCCAATCTGTAAGAGGAACGAGTTCCATGCAAGGCGTTCCGCACGTGTACGTCTATCCTGGATTATGCCTCCCAGTTTATCCTCCTCGTGGTCCACAAAATTGAAGTCACCAGCCAGGATCCAATCTTTGATTCCGGTTGGAAGACGACGCTGCAGAATTCGGAAGAAGTGTGCTCGTGAGGTGGAGCGGGATGCCGGGGCATAGATGTTCAACAGGCCTATGGTTTGGGCATTTACTTTGGCCACCCACTCTGAGCATTTACCCTTTGGAGAGCTCAGAGTGGGTGGCCAATCTTGTTCCTGCACACAAGGCAAATGGAAAACTCTGCCTCTACGTTGACTTTCGAGACTTGAACAAGGCAATTGCGAAAGATCACTTTCCGACTCCATTTATTAATGCGATTGTGGATGAGATGGCTGGACACCATTACTACTCTTTCATGTATGGCTTTTCAGAGTACAACCAGATTTTCATTCATCCCGATTATCGAGATCTTACGGCCTTTCGGACACTTTATGGCGTCTTCGCTTTCAACTTCCTCTCATTTGGCTTGTGTAACACTGGAGCTACTTTTCAGCCCTTTATGACCCACGCCTTTCACGACTTGATTGGAGGTGCCTTGAGGGTGTATATGGATGATCTGTGCACAACCTCTAACTCCTTTGAGGACCACCTTGTGCACTTGGAGTAGATCTTCACTCGCTGCCGACAACATAAGTTTTCATTAAACCCGGAAAAGTGTAAATTCGAGGTGACTAAAGGCCAGCTGTTGGGCTTTGATGTCTCATAGGATGGGATCAAGCCCTAGGTAGCCAAGGCTTAGGAGATTCTGGATTGGAACCCACCAACCAACGTGAAGCAACTTCGCAACTTCCTCGGGCAAATGGGTTTCTTTCGCTGTTTCCTCCACAACTATGCTGCATGTTCACGGCCCTTGATAGCTCTACTACAACACAATGTTCCATTTGTCTGGGGGTGAGTCCCAGAAACAAGCCTTTGAATCACTGAAGCAGTCACTCCGCACAGCCCCGGTACTTTAACCACCAGAGCGACAACTTCCTTTTGACATTTACATCACAACGGGTATAGAGGCTTTTGGAGTATGCCTTTGCCAATGTTCACAGCCTGGCAAGCCCCCACATGTGACATAGTATGCCTCACATTCGTTCAAGGAGACTGAGAAGAAGTATATGGATGCGGAAAAAGAAGCAATGGTTGTTGTTTACACCTTAGAGTGATTTTGTCACTTTCTCACTAGAGCCTGTATCCATTTCCACGTCTATTTCAATGTGCTAACCTTTCTTTTATAGCGACTAGTTCACAGTCCTCATACTTTATCTTGGATTGTGACCATCCAAGAGTTCCAGCCAACTTTTCACATGTGGCAGAAGTGTGTGATGGATCTGAGTGAGTTCCTGGTTGCTAAAGCTACTTCCTTTGTGGTCCCAGCAGCATTACAGGACATTGCAGTGTACCTGGATTCAGGTCAGTTCCTAGCAGATTCCTCACCAGTGCAACAAAAGGCATTAGAGATCTGAGCACAGGGGTTTTGCCTTCTCGATGGACACCTTTACAGGAGGACTTCTCAGGAAGTTTTGTTGTGGTGTGTGGATGAACATGAGGTCCCTGAGCTCTTTCGCGCTTTCCACTCTTGTGTGGGGCATTTCTTGGGACGGGTCACAACACAGCTTCTCTTGTGCCATGACTACTTTTGGCCTCGAATTCACCAGGACAGCTTGGCCTATGCCAAGACCTATGAGCAGTGCCAATGGTTCAACCCTCGAAGCCATGTTACACGTCTTCCTTTTCAGCTCATCACTTCTCCGGGCCCCTTTTTCCAGTGGAGATTTGACTTCGTCGGCCCGATCAACCCACCGAGCTCAAAAGGACAACGATACATTATCGTGGCGATGGACCATTTCACAAAATGGGTTGAGGCCACCCCTCTATGATAGGAATATCAACAATCTATAGTAAAGTTTGTCTACGAGTACATCATTTGCCAATTCGGAGTTCTTGCTATTTTGATTTCCAATCGTGGCAACGGCTTCCTTGGACAGGATATGCAACATCTTCTCCAACAGCTGTAGGTCAAGCACGTGAAGAGCAACAGCTATTATTCTGAGTGCAATGGCCAGGCGAAGTCCAGCAACAAGATATTGAAGACAGTCATCTCAAAGCTTGTGGAGGATCACCCAAGGCATTGGCATGAGCACTTGGTTATTGCGTTGTGGGCCTTTTGGATGTCCTTCAAGACATCCATCTCTGCAACCCCATTCTCCCTTGTCTATGGGACAGAGGCCGTGCTTCCAATGGAGATACAAGTGCCATCACTCCCACTTTCACTTCAATACGCAGCAGCGATGTAGCTTAGCGATGAGAACAAGCTTTATGCATGTGACTTGGAGGTTCTTGCCTTGGAAGAACAGTGACGATCCACATCGGAACATCTCCTTCGAGGCAAGTAGAAGATCAAGTCAGTCATTGGTCACCAGCGGTCTGCAGAACCATTCGAGGATGGTGATCTTGTTCTACTCAAGGAGTTTACGCCGCCTTCAAAGTTCTCCCCTTGCTGGACCAGCCCCTACTTTATCCAACAACATATCGGAGGTGGAGCATATGTGCTAGTTGATGTTGATGGACGTGAGCTCCCACACGCTCATAACCACTCTCACCTCAAACGCTTCATTCGGTGAGGCATTCCTCTTCTCTTCTTTTTCTTTTTTCTCTTTTCTTTCACTTTACTTTCATGACTCCTTTTCTTACTTTCAGAGGGTGTTTCTCCATTGGACCATGGCCCATGCCTTGGATTTTGTGCTCAAGCTACATTGCTATTTGTATGGAGGTTCCTCACTTGGCCCGGTCTATGTTCCAAGTTCTTTGGCCCTTCCCTTACCATTACTACACTCCACACATTCCCCTCACCCATTCCATATCATCTACACTCACAATTCCATCTAGATGCCCATCTTGCATCTTTCATTCTTTCACCATCATTCATATCTCTATTTGAGGTCACATTTACATCATGTCACGTGCACCAGTAGCAAAAGACACCACCTCATTTGGACGTGCTGTTTCCGAGATATCCTTATGACCATTTGCCGACGATGCACGAGCTTTTTTGGAGCGACTTTCTTCCAACCGGGTGAACCTGTTCACTTAAGGCACCTAGGTGGATCTTTAGGTGAGGCCATAGAAGCCGAAGTGACTTTCTTTTGCTCCAGCGCTTAGTGGACACATGCCACCTTCCTTTACCGGCAACCCAGCGACCACACCATCCTTTTCAGTTGCTGCCTTTTTCAGTTACTCTTATTTCAAAGATGGCCACCTTCTTAGAGTGCCACCACCATCTCGGCGCTCCATCATATCACTCCACCATATCGGTGCTAGAGTAGGTGCAGGAGTAGGAGTGAGAGCAGGTGGTTACCGGTTACAGGCCCCTAGTTACTGGTTACTAGTTACTAGTTACCGGTTACCGGCTACTCCGAGAGGTCAACACTTACTCTACGGGCCAACGGTTATCAATGGCCACCTTTTCAGAGTGCCACCACCATCTTGGCACTCCACTATACCACTCCATTTTTCATCATTTCCACACTTACCACCCTTGGGCAACGCATCCCCACTTCTACCTCTCTTGCTTTCTCGATTTTGGCCAATCCTTGGAGCATACCGGAAGTCATCAAGAGGCTGCATTTGCATATTACACTTTCCTGAGACAAAATCTAGGTACAGGTTAAGTTCTTTGGGTTCTCACTCTTTTTCCTCTATTTTCCTCCTCTTTTCACACTTTTTCTGCACTTTTCTTTAACTTTAGGGTCTAGTTTGACTATAGGGTTTCCCACCGGGTTTCTTCCCTGTCTCCAAACTTCACACCTACCTCTTTTATTTCTTTTCCACTTTGTTTTCTAGAGTTTCTACTATTTCACACAACTACCAACACTTGGCATTAGTAGTAGAGGTACACTTTACACTCTTCGGTGGGTTCTCATGCATCTAGAGCCAGCGCGATCCACTATGGTCACATGTTAGGGCGTGGCCATCGAGAGAGTGAGAGAGAGAGAGAGGAATATTTTTGGTCCTCAGAATATTCCCCATCTTCCTTGTATAAAACCCTTGCCCCACAAGGGCAAGGGGGGGGGGGGGGGGGGGATGCTTTATTTCGTTAAAGTGGAACTTACTCAGTAAAGTGGGACATTAATTAGCATGTGTCCACATGCCATTTCCTAGTACTTAATTAATATTTATTAATATTTCTATCAGTTTTTTAATTTATTTTTTATATTTCACAATATTATAACACAAAATCATATGAAAAGTTTTTAATTTATAAATTATAAAGCTAAAACTTCAATTTTTTATTGTTGTTATAAAAATGGCATGTGGCCACACACCATAAGTGGGATAATGAAAAGTTCCACTTTAACGAAATAAAGCATGGGGGGGGACATTTTTGTGAAGAGTATTGAAGCACTTCTTGTGTTTGAGCGAGCGTTGGGGGAGGCACCTCCCCCCAACACTATTGGCTGAAGCACTCAGTCTTTTAGTACTATGATCCTGTGCCCCTGGGGTGATCACTATGATTACTGGACTGGGATGGAGTGAGTTGCATTATTTACTTTCAAATTTTTGTATTTGTATGCTTTTATATCCTCATGCTGTTTCAGAGCTTGGAACTTGAGTGATACTTGGATCATCAACAAAAAACTGGATTTTTGAACATGGAAATCTACTATTTAGTGCCTTCCTCTCCTGTATACCATATGGTATGCAATGGCACATAAGGGACTACCTCCCCCAATAGAGTTGGCAAGTGATATGGAGAGATCTTGGGAACGTATAGAGTAAAACAATGTACAGAAATAAAAGGGGAGAGAGAGAGACTATGGTAACACCCCTCTTTGGGAGAAAGGAAAGGAAAAAAGGAATGTTTTGATATGTAACATTTTCACACACTAAGTGTAAATTGAGCACATGTCTCAAGGAATCCTTGTCCAAGACTCCTGGCATAATATAATATAACAACACACACGAGAGAGAGAGAGAGAGAGAGAGAGAGAGAGAGAGATATTCTTACAGATCTAGAAGACTTTAGAATCTTTAATGATTCCAAGGCTTCGATCTGTCATAGTTCCACCATTGGAAGGCCAAAGTCTTTTTCCAATTTGAATCTATGCACTAGCATGTCCTTTGGCTTAGTTGAGAGCCAAAAATGGTTTCTTTTGTTCTAAGAAGGCTCACCTTTGACATACGACAAAAATCCACACTTGTTAAATACCTTGAGTTGCTTGTGCCAAACACTCCTATCTGCTGCCATTGCAATTTCTATCGGGAGTAACTGTGTTGAATGCAAAATGCAGCCCAGAAACTATAACCTATTGAAATGATGAAGATCCTGTCAAAGGAGAGAGCTTGAACTGAAGCGCTTTTTGGCATAGGGTTTTAATCCAAAGCTTTCAAATATTAACCTTCCAATTGAAAGCATATTCATAAATAATATTCTAAAACAAGAATAAGTGACACAAAAAGCAGATTTACTGAAGGGAGTATGATACTAAAAACGATCCTGGGAAAAGTAGAAAAGGTACTGTATTATAGATACATATACTTGTTAGAAATGAAAGTGAAATTTCATTTAGTTGTATATATTTGAGTGAATAATGAAGTTATCACTTCAAGTTAAAATGAAAGTAAAAAATGAAGAAAAATATAGTACCACATAACTAATTGTGTATTATATGTTTCTATAAAATTTAATAATAAATAAATAAAATAATTACACTTGAAATGTGCAAACCATGAACTTTATAACATCATATATTTTAAACTTAATCTACAAGTTTAATTAAATCATTTAGAATTACAATCATTTGCTGAATTTGTTCTTTATTACTAATTGGTAGCATTATTTATTTTTATAGTTTTATATTAAAAAATAGTTGTAAGGTTTATAAATACATACATACATACATATACATATACACACACACACACACACACAGATATATATATATATATATATATTTATATATATACATACACATATATATATACATACACATATATACATACATACACATATATACATACATACACATATATACATATACACATATACACATACATACATACATACAACCATATATACATACATACATATATACATATATATACATATATATATATCTCTGTGTCTGTGTGTGTATGTGTGTGAGGGCCAAGTGTATAGCTACGATGCCGTATACTAATATTAGCGTATTAGGATTTTAGTAGCTGTCAGATTGATTTAAATCCGGACTACTTGCTCCTGTATATAAGTTAGGGTTTTCTGGGCTAATGGATATGCACATTTTTTATATTCCCTTTCCATATTCCAAGCATTCACATTGGTGGAGATGAGGGGCACCTTTGATTGTCCTAGAGGAGTGCTTGAATTTGGGATTTTGGTTTAGATCTAGCTTTTGCATCATCTAGATCTAGTTTTTTCTATTTCCTTTCTTTTGTTCTTCCCTTTCAGGATTTTGGTTTAGATCTAGTTTTTCGTATTGTCTAAATCTACCATTTCCTTTTAGCTTTTTGTCAATTCTCTTCTTTTGCTCTTTCTTTTTCGTTCATCTTCATGGCAGATCAGCAATCTCCTCCTTTGACTCTGCAGAATAGTTGGTCCAATTGCTTGATGCTATACGCTTGCAATTGAACAACCAAACTCAATTGATGGTGGCATTCACAGCACATTATTATGATCTGGCGCAAAAAGACAAAGATCTAATCACCCTAGACTATGCTACACCACCTCTTGAGGTTCCTCACCACCCAACCACCCCCGAGCTACCTCAAAAGCTCCACTGTGCCACCACTCCACTGTGAGCCCTAGGGTAGGTTAGTCCCTTAACCTAACATGCCTTAATATACCCTTGAGCCTCTCTTTGACTGACGTTGACCACATAGTCAAAGCTGGCGCTTAACAATTCTTCCCCCCCAACAAAGTCCTTGTCCCAAGGACGAGTTGTACTGGTGATCACCCTTTTTGGGGAACCCTGCTCAAGCTCCTGATCCATCTTCCACAGCCGTCTACATCAAGGAGGCATTAGGCCCGTCACTTCGAGATAGTACACCTTTCAACTGGCTAACATAAAATACCGGATGAATTTTCACCCCAGCTGGCAGCCACACCCGATAAGCCGCTTTACTAATGCGCTCCAGCACTTCATATGGACTAGCATATCGATGGGAAAGCTTATCACTCTTCCCTGTCTGTAAAGGCACCAAGGTGTTCTGCTGCTCACTTGACGGAAAGATCACTCGCACAAAGACGAGATCACCCACCTTGTATTCCCGGAATTGATGATGCTCATTGGCAAACTTCTCCGCTCTATCCTGAGCTTCTTGCAAATTCCGTTTGCACACCACCAAAATCTCATCAAGTTCTATGGCCAAATCAGTTGCCTCGAAATCAAGCTTATCTTGAACGTTCTTACTCAAATGCAAACCCAACTCCACCGCGCTTTGAGGATGCCTTCCAAACATGGCAAAATAAGGACTTAGCTTGGTTCCACTAGCTATTGTTGTAAGAAAATTGCACCAACAAAAGATATAAATCCCATTGTCCTTGCCTTTGACCAATGCTACAACGTAGCATATCCTCCACCACCTGATTCACACGCTCAGTTTGCCCATCCATCTGAGGATGATCTCCACTCGAGAGTTTCAAAGTCACTTGCATAGCCTTTGCAAAGCTTTTCCAAAATCCATTAGTGAACTTTGAATCTCGATCACTAATGATATCCTCCGGCAAACCAAAATCAGGAAAAACCTTCTCCAAGTAAACCGCAGCCAAGTCTGAGGCAATGACAGTCTTCCGAAGAGCCAACAACCGCACATACTTTGTCAACCGATCCACTATGACCCATACTTGCTCCTTTTGCCTCTGTGTTCGTGGCAAACAAGTGATGAAGTCCATAGAGATACTACACCAACGGCTCTGAGGAATAGGTAAAGGTTGCAGAAGTCCCCCCGGCTTCTCCCATGGCACCTTAACCCGCTGACAAAGCTCACATGATTTACAATACTTGAGGATATCAGCCTTCATATTCCTCTAATAAAAGCTGTGCTTAATCAACTCATACATCCTTTTCCCCCCAAAATGACCAGCCTGTAAACGATCATGATAGTGGAATAAAACTTGAGTAATTAACGCATCCACCTGTGGCAAATATACACAGCCATTGTAGTAGAGAATCCCATCCACCAATGAGAAAGGAGCTTCCATTTGGTCTCGCAAAGAGGCCACCTCAGCATCCTGAGCCTAAGCATGCTCAACCAACTGCCCAAACTCGCTGACCACCTTACTCAAATGATGACAAAATCGTGTTTGTAACGTTGTCACATGACGAACACGAGATAACGCATCTGCCACCACATTTGATTTTCCCGGACGATGCTTAATAGGAAACTGTTCGGTGCATTCGTCAAACCAAACGGCATAACTGTAAACTCAAAATGTCTGAAGCTTGTGTTGAATGCCGTCTTGGAGATAGATGCATCATCCATTGCAATCTGATGATATCCACTCCTCAGATCAATCTTGGTAAACACTCGTGCTTCACCAAGCTTGTCCAAGATATCATCCACACGTGGCATCGGCATCTTATCCTTCATTGTCTTCTTTTTCAAAGTGCGGTAGTCAATACACATCCACATTGAACCATCCTTCTTCTTCACAAGCAAGACCGGAGCACCAAACGGGGACTTACTTGGCTGAATGAATCTAAACTCAAGTAACTCCTTGACTTGTCATTGAACTTCTTGCTCCTCCGCATAACTTAACTGAAATAGACGCCGGTAAATTGGCCGCATCCCCGGCTCCAATGTAATCCCATGCTCCACACCTCGTAACGGAGGCAACCCATGAGGAACTTCATGTGGAAAAACATCAGAAAGCTCATCTAGTACATCCCGTATTGCTGCTTCTCCCCCACATGTGCCTTGGTCCCCTAAGTCACGAACAAACAGCAAGTAACTAGAAAGTGCTTTTCGATTACGACAAACCAACTTCAAAGATGTAGTAGACAGCATAACAACTGGGGGTTGAACGCCCTCGCCAAACCACACGTCTTTAACGCCACCATACTCCAGCGAGATATGCTTAATACTCCACTTTATCTCTGGATCCACCTTCACCAACTATGGCATCCCAAGGATGACATCCACACGATGGATATCCGCAAGATAAAAAGTCTCCACAAGTGTGGTTTTGCCAACCAACACTTCCAGCCCCTCAACACAAGCATCGAAATGCTGAGCAGAGGTAGCTGCACCTTCCACTGTGTATGGAAGAACTCCGCGTGTGACCAAGCCATGCTCAGCAACAAACTTTGCCGAAACAAAGTTGTCATCGCTCCCACTATCCAGTAAAATCCACACTGAATCGCCACGGAACACGCCCTCCAACATTAAAGCTGATTCATGCATATCCTCGAGCTCCATCTTGTTCCACACAGTTGAGTTGACGAGCAACGATTGAAAGTCGCTTCCTCCGACTGGAATGGTCGTTCTCCTCATCCTCACGCTGCAAAGTTTGCAACTTTTTAATATCTGACTTACCGTGAGAAGAAGATTGGCCATTCTTCTTGTCCTGCTGCTTGTTCTTCAACTGCGGACAATTAGCCTTGTAGTGTCCAAGTTCCCCGCAATGATGACAACCCTGTCTATAATTCTTCACAAAGAACTTCTGCTTTTTGGACCCCTTTGCATCCGAAGTAGTCACCACTGACTTCAACTTGTGATGCCTGTTCCCATCCTTGTGTCCACGGCGATCATCACGACGATTCTCAACAGAAGGACTCTGGGAACGCTTGCGAGACTTGTGTTTATCATTGTCAAGTCAACGAGCCGCATAAAAGAGCTCCTCCAAACACTTTGTAGGCTGAGAATGACGCAAGTTTTGCCGCATGCTCTCACTATGTAGGCCATCAATGAAGTAGGACTTGTTCTGATCTGGATCCTTTGTTGGAACATGACTAATCAAGCGAGTAAGCTTCTCAATATAGTCCCCAAGCGTCATTTTCCCTTGCTAGAAATGTCGAAGTTCTGTACGAGCATTCTCCACGTTATAATGAGGGGCAAAACATAAACAGAAAGCAGTCTCAAACTCATCCATGGTAGACTGGTGGTTTCTTATCCACAACACAGGACTCCTCAAGCCAATTCCACGATCGAAGACCTGCATCACGCAAAACCATCGGAATAGCCACTAAAGCCTTTGCATCTAGAGTTCCTCTAGCAGCCAAGAACTTCTTCACATTGGCTAGCCAAGCGAGACACTCGTTCACACCACCATCACCGGAAAAAGTTGGAATCTTGAGTCGATCTACCAAAGAAGGCTTACTTGGAGCGCTACCCCGTCCAGCCTCGAGTGCCTCAACATGCCCACGCATGGTATCCATCATGCCATGCATCTCGTCTTGCATCTCTTGCTGATTTCGGTTAAGGGCTCGCAGCTCATGAACCACATCTTGAATGGTCCAAATCTTCGCAGCTTCGTTGGCACCATTGTTGGCACCACCATCAACAATAGGATTCCAGCGTTCATCTTGGTCGGCCATTGCAACCAACTCCTCTAATACCAATGTTATGATCCGGTGCAAAAAGACAGAGATCTAGTCGCCTTAGACTATGCTACGCCACCTCTTGAGGTTCCTCACCACCCAACCACCCCCGAGCTACCTCAAAAGCTCCATTGCGCCGCCGCTCCACTGTGAGCCCTAGGGTAGGTTAGTCCCTTACCCTAACATGCCTTAATATACCCTTGAACCTCCCTTTGACTGATGTTGACCACGTAGTCAAAGCTGGCGCCTAACACACGTGGTACAACTCCTCCTGCTCTTCGTGCCAATCCTCGCGTTCGGCCAGAGTTCTTTTGCAGGAATCCCGGAGATGATGAGTACCATTAGTTCGATCACTTCACGGTGATTGCCACATATCATTCTTGGGATGATGCTCAACGTTTGCGTGAGTTTCCCACGTGTCTCCAAGGGACAGCATTGTAGTGCTACAATGATTTGAGCGCAGCCACTCGTGGGGATTGGAGTGTTCTCCTAGACATCTTCAAACACGCCTTTGAACATGCCAACGACTGTGATAATGCCTTAAAACAATTGCATCATCTTCGCCAAGGGCCATTTAAGTCGGTGATGCAATTTGGCATTCATTTCCGAAGTCTTTTGCTTCGTGCGAAGCCCAATATGTTAGAGCGGATCAAGCTAGGAATGTTGTGGCTAGCACTTCGTCAAGATCTTGTTGGACTTGTGCATGCACTTGCTCCTGCCACCCTTGATGATGCTCTTCGTTTGGTACAACGTTATGAGATGTTGCCTCTTCCACTTCTCATTGCACGTCCTTCAGTTCTACTTCCTATGAGTGATAGTCCTATTCCAATAGAGGTTGATGCTGCTGCTGCTCAAGTCCAAGGACAAGGGCGAGGATGTGGTCATGATACAGGTTCGAGTTTATCTTCTATTACTCGACCTGTTGCCACACATTGTCATCTACACTTGTATCGTGCGGCGGAACCAGTTTTCATTCTTTATGGCAATGGCCGTACACATGCATGTGCATGGGATGAGGCGGACCTGGTTGTGCGTGTGGGCAATCTCAAGCTTGAGTAGTCATTGCAAGTGGTGTTGAGTCAATCTTTTGACCTCATTCTTGGTAAGGATTGGTTGCAGCATAATCATGCCAAGTGTGACTTTAAGGCTTCTCCCCCTTGTTTCATACTTCCTTATATTTCATCCATTCCTCTCACTTGTGTACTTCTTTGTCCCTCTACTTTTACCTCTGCTTCCATTATTTTTGTTCCCCTTATGTTTCCTCCTATATTTCCCTCTTGTTCTGCTCTTCCCTTTTCTGATCCCTCCAACGATCTTTGTGTTGCAGCGGTTGACTGGCTCATGAAGAAGTATTTTGATCTCTTTGAAATTGACCTATCATTTAGGGCTAAGATTGCCACACGTCATCCGATTCCAACCGGGGATGCTCATCCAATCAAGGTTCATGTTCGTCATCGGTCACCAAAGGAGATCAAGATTTTATGTGCAAATGTCAAAGAGATGTTGGAGAAGGGTGTTATTTGGAAGTCGCGGAGTCCTTGGGCATGTGAACCTCATCTTGTGATGAAGCCTGATGGGAGTATTCGTTTCTGCATCGACTATCATTCGTTAAACGAAGTGATGATCCCGGATGTGTACCCTCTCCCTCACACTACTAATCTCTTGGATCGTCTGGGGCAAAATCATTGGTTCACCAAGCTAGACTTTGCTTTTGGGTACTAGCAAGTACCGATGGCCGAAGAAGATATTCCTAAGACTGCTTTTCGTACACCATTCGATTTGTACGAGTTCTTAGTGATGCTATTTGGTTTGAACAATGCTCCAGCAACTTTCCATCGAATGATGGACAAGGTTCTTTGCGATATGCTAGAGGTGACTGCTGACTTCATTGATGATCCACTCGGAGGGGATGTGGGAGGAGCACATTCATGATATTTTTAAAGTGTTGGATTAGTTACACGATATAGGTTTAAAGCTGAAGCGGTCGAAGTGCATGTTTGGGTCCAAGGACACAACTTATTTTGGGTACTGTATTTTTCGTGAGGGTTTGCAAGTTGATCTTGACAAACTTGTGGCTGTTCTAAAGTTTCCTACTCCAAAGTGTGTGAATGATGTGTAGTGCTTCTTGGGCAAGGTGCAATATCTTGGTTGTTTTATGGATCATCTTTCTGATCACATTGCACCATTGTGAGCGTTGTTGAAGTCATCAATGTCGTCTTTCATCTGGTCTTCGGATTGTGAGTGGGTGTTTGTGGATCTTAAAGAGCTATTGATGACTCCTCCTTTTTTGGCATATCCCAACTACACTCGACCTTTTATTTTGTGCATGAATGCTTCTGACATTGGTCTTGGAGGTTTGTTGATGCAAGAGAGCTCGAGTGTGCCTGGTCAGTGCCATCCCATTGTGTATATAAGCCGTACATTACAACCTGCAGAGATGAACTACTCCACGACAAAGAAGTAGTGTTTAGCAGCAGTTTGGGGTTTCAAGAAACTTTATGCATATCTACATGGTTCTCGGACGTTACTTGATGGTGATTATGTTGCTGTTACTTCATTATTGAAGCGGAAGAACTTGCTTGGTCGTACTGCTTGGTGGGCTTTGAAACTTCAGATAAATGATTTTGATGTTGTTCATCGCCCAGGGAGTTCTATGGTTGATGCTGATGCCCTTTCTCGAGCTCTTCTTCCTTCTCCACTCTCTTCTCATGTTTCTGATGAGCTTATTGTTCCAGCATCTATGGATTTTCTAGACGAAGATTCTGTGCCGACGGTGGTTGCTATACTTGATATTCAGTATCCATAAGGTGCAGAGCAAGATGTACCTTCTCTTGATGAGGTTCGCGAGGCTCAAAAGATTGAGCCGTGGATTCGAAGGCTTAGAGATGGGTTTGAAAATTCTGCATCACTTGCTAATGATTTACCTTTCCGGCATTTACATTCTCAATATCACCTTGAAGATGGCCTTCTTTATTTTGTGGGGACAAATCTTGATGATCATTTATGGTTGGTGGTGCCTTTTGTCTTTATTCTGCGGTTTCTCCATGCCTACCATGATTCTCTTCTTCTAGGTGGGCATATGGGACATCATCGTGTGACCGAGAAGCTATGCAGGTCTTTCTATTGGCCAAAGATGTGACGTGATATTATCCAGTATGTATGTAGTTGCGTTTGGTGCCAAGCTCATAATACTACCCCTTGTGCCGCGGAAGGATGGTTGGAGTCGATTGTAGTTTCCCGTTCATTTGAGTTGGTGGCATTTGATTTGATGGGACCTTTTCCATGGTTGACTATTGGTAATGAGTATGTTATTATTGCTTCTGACTACTTGACTCCTACGGTCAAGTACATCAACCGCCGTTGGCACAGAATCCTCGTCTAGGAGTGCTAGCACCTCTACAATAGCTGTTAGATATTTCCTCCTCAATCGAGTGGTGTTCCAGCATTCTTGTCCAGAGCGAATTCTTTTGGATAATGGTCCCGCATTTATGGCTGAGGCATTCCATGTTTTGACATCTTGGTTTGGGATACGCCACACTTTTACAAGTGCTTATCATCCATAGTCAGATGGTGTTAGGCGCCAGCTTTGACTACGTGGTCAACGTCAGTCAAAGGGAGGCTCAAGGGTATATTAAGGCATGTTAGGGTAAGGGACTTAACCTACCCTAGGGCTCACAGTGGAGCGGCGGCGCAGTGGAGCTTTTGAGGTAGCTCGGGGGTGGTTGGGTGGTGAGGAACCTCAAGAGGTGGCGTAGCATAGTCTAGGGCGACTAGATCTCTGTCTTTTTGCGCCGGATTATAACATTGGTATCAAAGAAGTTGGTTGCGATGGCCGACCAAGCTGAATGCTGGAATCCTATTGTCAATGGTGGTGCCGACGAAACTGCGGAGATTTGGACCATTCAAGATGTGGTTCATGAGCTGCGAGCCCTTAACCGAAATCAGCAAGAGATGCAAGACGAGATGTATGGCATGATGGATACCATGCGTGGGCGTGTTAAGGCACTCGAGGCTGGACGGGGTAGCGCTCCAAGTAAGCCTTCTTTGGTATATCGACTCAAGATTCCAACTTTTTCCGGTGATGGTGGTGTGAACGAGTGTCTCGCTTGGCTAGCCAATGTGAAGAAGTTCTTGGCTGCTAGAGGAACTCTAGATGCAGAGGCTTTAGTGGCTATTCCGATGGTTTTGCGTGATACGGGTCTTCGATGGTGGAATTGGCTTGAGGAGTCCCGTGTTGCGGATAAGAAACCACTAGACCATGGATGAATTTGAGGCTGCTTTCCGTTTATGTTTTGCCCCTCATTACGATGTGGAGAATGCTCGTACGGAACTTCGACATTTCCAGCAAGGGAAAATGACACTTGGGGACTATATTGAGAAGCTTACTCGCTTGATTAGTCATGTTCCAATAAAGGATCCAGATCAGAACAAGTCCTACTTCATTGATGGCCTATATAGTGAGAGCATGCGGCAACACTTGCGTCATTCTCAGCCTACAAAGAGTTTGGAGGAGCTCTTTGATGCGGCTCGTCGACTTGACAATGAGAAACACAAGTCTCGCAAGTGTTCCCAGAGTCCTTTTGTCGAGAATTGTCGTGATGATCGCCGTGGACACAAGGATGGGAACAAGCATCACAAGTTGAAGTCGGTGGTGACTACTTCGGATGCAAAGGGGTCCAAGAAGTAGAAGTTCTTTGTGAAGAATTATAGACAGGGTTGTCATCATTGCGGGGAACTTGGACACTACAAGGCTAATTGTCCGCAGTTGAAGAACAAGCAGCAGGACAAGAAGAATGGCCAATCTTCTTCTCACGGTAAGTCAGATATTAAAAAGTTGCAAACTTTGCAGCGTGAGGATGAGGAGAAAGACCATTCCACAGTCGGAGGAAGCGACTTTCGATTGTTGCTCGTCAACTCAACTGTGTGGAACAAGATGGAGCTCGAGGATATGCGTGAATCAGCTTTAATGCTGGAGGGCGTGTTCCGTGATGATCCAATGCGGATTTTACTAGATAGTGGGAGCGATGACAACTTTGTTTCGGCAAAGTTTGTTGCAGAGCATGGCCTGGTCACATGCAGCGTTCTTCCATACACAGTGGAAGGTGTAGCTACCTCTTCTCAGCATTTCGATGCTTGTGTCGAGGGGCTGGAAGTGTTGGTTGGCAAAACCACACTTGTGGAGACTTTTTATCTCATGGATATCCATCGTGTGAATCTCATTCTCGGGATGCCATGGTTGGTGAAGGTGGATCCAAAGATAAAGTGGAGTATTAAGCATATCTTGCTGGAGTATGGTGGCGTTAAAGATGTGTGGTTTGGCGAGGGCGTTCAACCACCAGTTGTTATGCTCTGCTACATTTTTGAAGCGGGCTTGTCGTAATGGAAAAGCACTTTCGAGTTACTTGCTGTTTGTTCGTGACTTGGGGGACCAAGGCACGTGTGGGGGAGAAGCAGCAGTACGGGATGTACTGAACGAGTTTTCTGATGTTTTTCCATCTGAACTTCCTCATGGGTTGCCTTCGTTACGAGGTGTGGAGCATGGGATTACATTGGAGCTGGGGACACGACTAATTTACCGGCGTCCATTTCGGTTAAGTTATGCAGAGGAGCAAGAAGTTCAACGACAAGTCAAGGAGTTACTTGAGTTTGGATTTATTCAACCAAGTAAGTCTCCGTTTGGTGCTCCGGTCTTGCTTGTGAAGAAGAAGGATGGTTCAATGCGGATGTGTATTGACTACTGCGCTTTGAACAAGAAGACAGTGAAGGATAAGATGCCAATGCCACGTGTGGATGATATCCTGGACAAGCTTGGTGAAGCACGAGTGTTTACCAAGATTGATTTGCGGAGTGGATATCATCAGATTGCAATGGATGATGCATCTATCTCCAAGACGGCATTCAACACAAGCTTCGGACATTTTGAGTTTACAGTTATGCCGTTTGGTTTGACGAATGCATCGGCCACATTTACTCGGTTAATGACGGAGGTATTTGGGTGTTATCTTCATGAGTTTGTAGAGATTTTCTTGGACGATATTCTTGTTTTTAGCAAGAATATGGAGGAGCATAGGGTGCATTTGCGCAAGGTTCTTTTGTTACTCCGAGACAGCAAACTTTATGCGAAGAAGAGCAAATGTGAATTTGCAAAGTCGGAGGTGGAATATCTAGGCCAAAGTGTGACATCTAAGGGTGTCAAGACAGATCCAAGGAAGGTGGCTGTGGTGGAAAATTGGCCTACACCGACTATGGTGGCCGAGTTGCGCAGTTTTCTTGGTATGGTTAGTTACTACCGACGTTTCCAGCATAAGTTTGCAGAGGTGGCTATTCCTTTGACGCGGTTGTTACGCAAGATTGTGCCATTCGAATGGAAGAAGCCACAAAAAGAGAGTTTTGTGGTGCTGAAGCGATTGTTGAGCGAGACTCCAGTGCTTCGCATTGCTGATCCATCGAAACCTTACGAGGTGACATGCGATACGAGTGGTTATGCACTAGGAGGAGTTCTCATGCAAGAGGGACAGCCTATTGCATATGAGAGTCGAACTTTGAATTCCGCGGAGCAATGCTATTCCACATATGAGCAAGAGTTACTCTCTATTGTTCATGCTTTGCGGACGTGGCGGCACTATCTTTATGGTGCAGTGTTTGTGGTGTTGACAGATCACAAACCACTTGTGTATCTTTTCACACAGAAGGAGTTGAACAGTTTCCTATTAAGCATCGTCCGGGAAAATCAAATGTGGTGGCAGATGCGTTATCTCGTGTTCGTCATGTGACGACGTTACAAACACGATTTTGTCATCATTTGAGTAAGGTGGTCAGCGAGTTTGGGCAGTTGGTTGAGCATGCTCAGGCTCAGGATGCTGAGGTGGCCTCTTTGCGAGACCAAATGGAAGCTCCTTTCTCATTGGTGGATGGGATTCTCTACTACAATGGCTGTGTATATTTGCCACGGGTGGATGCGTTAATTACTCAAGTTTTATTCCACTATCATGATCGTTTACAGGCTGGTCATTTTGGGGGGAAAAGGATGTATGAGTTGATTAAGCGCAACTTTTATTAGAGGAATATGAAGGCTGATATCCTCAAGTATTGTAAATCATGTGAGCTTTGTCAATGGGTCAAGGTGCCACAGGAGAAGCCGGGGGGACTTTTGCAACCTTTACCTATTCTTCAGAGCCGTTGGTGTAGTATCTCTATGGACTTCATCACTTGTTTGCCACGAACATAGAGGCAAAAGGAGCAAGTATGGGTCATAGTGGATCGGTTGACGAAGTATGTGCGGTTGTTGGCTCTTTGGAAGACTGTCACTGCCTCAGACTTGGCTATGGTTTACTTGGAGAAGGTTTTTCCTGATTTTAGTTTGCCAGAGGATATCATTAGTGATCAAGATTCAAAGTTCACTAGTGGATTTTGGAAAAGCTTTGCAAAAGCTATGCAAGTGACTTTGAAACTCTCGAGTGGAGATCATCCTCAGACGGATGGGCAAACCGAGCGTGTGAATTAGGTGGTGGAGGATATGCTACGTTGTAGCATTGGTCAAACGCAAGGACAGTGGCATCTATATCTTCCGTTGGTGCAGTTTGCTTACAATAATAGCCAACACAGTGGAACCAAACTAAGTCCTTATTTTGCCATGTTTGGAAGGCATCCTCGAACAGCGGTGGAGTTGGGTTTGCATTTGAGTAAGGACGTTCAAGATAAGCTTGATTCCGAGGCAATTGATTTGGCCACAGAACTTGATGAGATTTTGGTGGTGTGCAAATGGAATTTGCAAGCAGCTCAGGATAGAGTGGAGAAGTTTGCCAATGAGCATCGCTAATTCCGGGAATATAAAGTGGGTGATCTCGTCTTTGTGCGAGTGATCTTTCGTCAAGTTAGCGGCAGAACACCTTGGTGCCTTTACAGACAGGGAAGAGTGATAAACTTTTCCATCGATATGCTGGTCCATATGAACTGCTGGAGCGCATTGGTAAAGCGGCTTATCAGGTGCGGCTGCCAGCTGGGGTGAAAATTCATCCAGTATTTTATGTCAGCCAGTTGAAAGGTGTACTATCTCGGAGTGACGGGCCCAATGCCTCCTTGATGTATACGGCTGTGGAA
>NW_003314293.1:968195-1045393 GCF_000143415.4 Selaginella moellendorffii | reverse complement strand
TGGGGGGGAAGAATTGTTAGGCGCCAGCTTTGACTACGTGGTCAACATCGGTCAAAGGGAGGCTCAAGGGTATATTAAGGCATGTTAGGGTAAGGGACCTAACCTACCCTAGGGCTCACAGTGGAGCGGCAGCGTAGTGGAGCTTTTGAGGTAGCTCGGGGGTGGTTGGGTGGTGAGGAACCTCAAGAGGTGGTGTAGCATAGTCTAGGGCGACTAGATCTCTGTCTTTTTGTGCCGGATCATAACAGATGGTTTGGTGGAATGGCTCGTTCGGACGTTCAAAGGGATGATCGCGAAGTATGTGAACTTTTAGCATTCGGATTGGGATGGTTATTTAACATTGTAAGCGATTAAATTTTCCTTTCTACTTTAGTCACTTACCCAGACGTCCAACCACTTAGAGAAGTCTCACTCACAACCTCCATAAGTCCTATTTCAGACTTGGGCTTGCTAGCCCCAAGAATGGCATCCCCGCCACTCAACCTTTGCACTTGATCCAAATGCTCCACATGTCCGATCCCATGACCGACACCCCAAGGTACCATTGACATATCAGCCTGTTACACTAAGGACATGCCCCTTTACCTTGGTCACATCGGTGGTCTAACACCACTTGCATCATAGTCCCGTCTCTCAAGGACTGGGCCATCCGTCCATGAGTGATCATTTCAGATCCACTCCTTAGCATCCTTAGGATGCCCACAGACATGGGGAATAGCCTTCCCCAATATCCTTTTTCCGGTCCTCACCAAGTCCCTTTCTGTCCATGGCTGTGTTTGCCAACACTGCCACAAGATCAAGGCCCACAAGCATGACCACTAAGTCCCACGGTCCTCTGGGACTTCCTCACCATGTGACTATGTCCTTACTCACTATGCCAGAGGTCTGCTCCTCTTCCTTCCCACAGTCTGGGACTTTGGGGCAACATTTCAGAACACCGTGGCCTTACGCGAGCCACCTGGGTACTTTCCCTGCCTTCTGCCCTTGGGTGCTCTAGCCATGGGCTTAGAGCGAGGTTCCATTGAGCCACGCCTGGTATCCAAGTAGGTAGTGCCACCCACACTTGGACTGGGAACATCGGCTAGTCAATCTCCCGAGGGAACTAGAGCCGACTCTTGAACACTTCACCAAGCTACCCCGCTTATCGGTCCGTATTCACTTTAGTCTTAGACTTCCCAGTGGTCATCCCATCACCCGATAGCTGGGTATGGCTTTCCTGGGCCAAACTAGCCTTTCCTGGCCAAACTGGCTCCACTGGGCTCCAACCCCCACACTCTCCCTACTATACTTTTGGAACCACCCGTAGCCCCCCCCCCCCCCCCCCTCCTGGGGGACAATCGCTTTGGGCTTTCACCCAACTGCCTGTATTAGTATTCGGACTCGGACTCGAACTCAAACTCGGACTCAGTCTCGGTCCCAATTTCGGACTCAGACTTGGTCTCGGTCTCGGTCTCGGTTCCATCTCGGACTCCATCTCGGGTTCCATCTTGGACTCCATCTCGGACTCCATCTCGGACTCCATCTCGAGTTCATCTCGGACTCCATCTCGGGTCCATCTCGGACTCTATCTCGGGTCCATCTCAAACTCCATCTCAGACTCCATCTTGGGTCCATCTCGGGCTCCATCTCGAACTCCATCTCGGATTCATCTCGGACTCCATCTTGGGTCCATCTCGGACTCCATCTCCAATTCCATCTCAGACTCCATCTCAGACTCCATCTCGAACTCCATCTCTGGTCCATCTTCATCTCGGGTCCATCTCGGACTCCATCTCGGGTCCTATTATAGTATATAGACTATCTATTTAAGATTGAATCTAGTCCATTTATTCTTGTATATAAGCAGAGGTCTAAACCTTACTTAATTTATCTATTTCTATATCCTGAATGCTCACATTGGTGAAAGTGAGGGGCATTGCAATCTGTCTTTGAAGGGCAAAGATTTTTGGTAATGCTTTACTCTAGTATTCAAGATCATGTTTTATATTCTTATTTCTTCATTCTCTTTTAGATTTAGATCTTTTGTAAGATTTAAAAATTTAGCTATTAATATGCTCTTTCTTTTGATCTTCATTGCATTTTCTTTTTCTACCATATCATGTTGTCATTAATCAAGGAGTATGTCACTTGAGGTTGTTAATATTGTTCTATTAGATTGAACTTTTGGTGCTATAGGGTGTGATCATATTAGTGTTGTGCCCATCTTTGGCGTGTACCCATCTCCAACTTTTGTGGGATATAATTATACAGCTTGTTCTATTCTTAGTGTTTTGCCACCTTTTGTTGATATGGAGCATGATTGTGACATTAATGGGTGAGCTATGGATGATGCAATCTGGTTCTTGAAGAATGTTCAAGGATCGAGTTTATGGGAAGATAATGTTTATAAGATTGAATGGATTATGAATTGTGATGAGGAGCAACTCCAAAATCAAGGAAAATAAAGCGGAATCGACAAGAGAAAATAAGAAAAGTCAAGGGAAAGTTAGCCCCAAGACTAGTGTTGATTATAGATAAAGTTTTACAGCAGCTATTAGGCCTTTATAATGCAAATAGAAGAATGAGGACCATTGGTTTCAAGCTCCCGAATTAATGGTTCATGTTGCCCAAGCCACGTGGACCACCCCAAAGAATAGGAATCAATCTCAAAGGAAGCCATTGGATAATAGCTAAGATAATGGCTAGAATAATAGTCTAGGAAATCAATAATGGCAAGGAATCTGGTGGCAAGAAGGGGGTTTCCTGACAATAAACCCCCCCCCCCCCGCCCCCCCCCCACCCCCAATGACAAGTGGAGCGAGTGCAAGGATTAGCCAAGGGAGAGGAAGGAGGAAGGAGAGGGAATGAAGGCTAGGTTTATGAGGATAGCGAGTGTGAAAATCATGGAGTTTAAGAGGGGAATGAGCCAGATGCTAGGCTAGCTCCCAGGAATGGTCTTTAGGGCCATAACCAAGCCAGTCAACAAGATAAAAGAGCCAGTTGTGGGAGATTTTGAAGTCAAGAATGGAAGCATCTTTGAACTCAGGCTCGTCATGGAAGACAATAAGAGGAGGTGGTGGAGAAGTGTGGTTGGGAATGGTGTTGGAAATGTAAGGTTCAAGAAGAGAGGAGTGAAAAACAGGGTGCAAATGGTAGGAAGCAAGCAAAGCAAGACGAAAAGAAACAAGACTAAGTACCTTGGAGATGGAAAATGGGCCAAGGTGCTTGAAGTCTAGCTTGCTAGAAGGTTGATCTATAGAGATGTTGTGGCAAAGGAGCCAGACACAATCTCCAATAGCATATAGGGGAGCCAGTTGACAATGATGATCAACAAAGTGCTTATGGGATTTAATGGCAGGCTAGAGATGATGGGAGATGGTGGTGTGAATGGTCTGGAGATGAGTGAAAAAATCATCAGCCTATGGAATGGCCGAAGTGGTGGAAAAAAGGGGGTGAGAGAGATCAAAATGGGGGTGATGACCGGTATAGGCAAAGAATGGAGAGTACCGAGTGGAAGAGTGATGAGAGTTGTTGTAAGAGAACTCCATGAGGAGCAAAAGGTCCACCTAGTCATCTTGCTGATAGCTAATGAAGCAGCGAAGATATAGCTCTAGTGATTAAATGGTGCACTCGGTTTGGCCATCAATTTAAGGATGATAAGCCGATGAGAGGTTGCCATGAACACTGAGCAGCTCGAGAAAATGGTGCCAGTACCTGGAGATGAACTGAGGTCCCCTATTGGTGACAATGTCCATTGGCAGGCTGTGAAGCCAGAACACCTCCTTGAGAGCACCAAGGTGGCTGTTGCTGTGCCAATGATGGACTTCAAGCACAGCAAAAAATGGGCCATTTTGGTGAATCGATCCACCACCATAATGATGGAATCAAAACCATGGGAAGGTGGAAGATCAATCAAGAAGTCCATCGAAATGGACTCTCAAGGAGCCGTTGGCACTGGCAGTGAGTGGAGTAACTCTGATGGTGAATGGCGTAGGAGCTTGTTTTGGGTACATGTGTCACAGGAATCCACGAAGTGCTTGACAAACTCCTGCATCTTTGGCCACCAATAATCCCTAGAAACCAACTCAAAAGTCTTATGCTCACCATAATGGCCAGATGCTTGATCATCATGTCGCTGTTGAAGAACAAGCCGCTGAGCATCACCAACAGGAACATACAGTTGAACAAGAGGTCATCCAGCAAGGTGGAGTTGTCGAGCCAGGTGCAGGCAGAAGGAGGATGACCAGGTTGAAGGTAAGGAAACACATCCAAAGCAAAGTCATCTAGTTGGAGATCCTGCCAAATGGCCGCTGTAATGGCTGGGTTCAGCAGAGCCATTGAGATGGCCAAAACTTGGAGCCAGTTTGGCCCTAGAAGAACCTGGTTTTAGTCGTTGAAGGCTGGGTCACCAGCCTGGAGGCCAAGGTAGGACCGACGGGAAAGAGCATCCATCAACCCTTGTTGCTTTCCCGGCCTGTAACAGATATCAAAATCAAATTGAGAGAAACTAAGCCCACTATGCTTGTCAATGGCTCAAAACCTGAGTTGAAGAGAGGAACTCCAGGTTCTTATGATCTGTCCACACTGATCTGATGCACAGCACCCTCCAAGAAATGGCACCACTCATGGAATGAGCCTACAATGCCAAGGAGCTCCTTGTTATGGATCTTGTAGTTGATCTCAACTGCATGGAACTTCCGAGAATGGAATGCGACCAGATGAAGCTCCTTATCATCACCAAGCTGGACCACTAGAATGGCATGTCCTTGTGCGTCAGAGCTATCAATGGCAACACCAGGGCAGAATACCCATCAATGAATTTATGGTAAAAGTTAGTAAAACCGAGAAAACACTACACGTTGGTGATGGTCTTCGGCACCTCCCATTCCTGGATTGTTTTTACCTTTGCAAAATCCATTGCAACCCCTTGTGGAGACATAATGTACCCCAGATACTCAACAGAATCCTGATCAAAGAAACACTTCTCTAGCTTTGCATAAAGGCTGTGTTCCCGGAGCTTGGCCAACACTTGCTGTACTGCTCCTCCTAAGTGCGAGAGAAAACCAGAATATCATCAAGATACACAACCACAAACTGATCCAAAAACTCTCGGAGGACGTCGTTTGCCAAATGTTGAAAAATAGTAGGGGCATTGGTGAGATCAAATGGCATCACCGTGTACTCAAAATGGCCATAACGGCTCTGGAAAGCCATCTTCCACTTGTCCCCAGGCTTGATCCTCATGAGATTGTAAGCTCCTCAAAGGTCGATCTTGGTGAAAAACCAAGCCCCACCCAGCCATTCCAGCAACTCTGGGATTAAAGGCAATGGGTACCAGTTCTGCACAGTGACTTTATTGAGGCTGTGGTAGTCAACTACCAGCTCCTTCTTCTTGATGAAGAAGATGAGAGCCTTCGTAGGTGACTGAGAGTGCCAGATGAAGCCAAATTCCAGATTAGTGTCCACATACTCCTTGAGGGCAGCCAGCTCCAATGGCAAGAGACTGTAGATGGGTCCCCATGGGGGCTATAAGCACCCTCCTATAACTCAATAGCACAGTTATAAGGACAATAAGGAGGCAAACCACTAGCTTTTCCCTTGTCAAAAACATCTTGGAAATCCTAATACTTCACCGGCAAGAAAATAGTTGACTCAATGGAATGACAAACAAGATTAACAATCAAAGCAAACAACTGAAGGGGTTCAGACTCGTGGACTAACTCTTTCATGGTGATGGTAGAAATGGGAAGGACATGGGCTAAGGTCAAGAATGGGTCGAGGGTTTGATAATGGCAGTGAAACGGCTGGACAGGAAGTGGAAACGGGAAGAACCAACTTGTCAATGGATGGAAAAGGTAATGGAGGGGCAAAATGGAGTGGGAGACACAACTTATTTACAGATAGATTTGGAGAAGAGTATTGTACAACCGCTTACAATGGCCGGCAGGGTCGTGGGTCATCGGCAGCACCTTTGACAATGGTTGTTACATGGGTCCCCATTGAAGGAGTGCCAAGCGCTAGTGACATGCTAGCTGCACAACTGAGTAGGACCCCAAACCTCTGGTGTAGATGCAGAACCTGAGCTTGAATCAGCAGCAAGCATTGAGGGCAATGGAGCAAGCTGCAAGTGTTCCCAATCAATCCGCGGGTTATGAAGACGGAACCATAGGAGCATAAGAACCACAGCAGTATGCTTGCTAGAGATGATGTTGAAGGCAACATCAGTGCAAAGATCCCCCACCTGAACTCAGAGAGGAATTGTGGCCAGAAGCCCCATTGAAGGAGAAATAACATGGTCTCCACTACCTTCAACAGTTTGAGTCGCACAAACAAATGTTGAGATGGGGATCCAATGCCACTAGAAAAAAGATTCATCCATGAAACATGAAGTTGCTCTAGAGTCCAGTAGAATCGTGGTATGCAGCACTGGTGACCAAGAACTAGGAATCCTCAGAGTCACAAAAAGGTGGAAGTTGACGGAGATTGTGGTTGCAAACAAGAATGGAATGGAAAGAGAAGTGGAGGTGGAGGAGCTTGATGTTGAACAAAGAGACATTTTATTCCTTGCACAATGGCAGCTCCTACTCTAATTGGACATCCCTGTTTCTCGGCATGGATGTTTCAGGCTCCTTAATAGGCGAAGATGGCAACTCCATTTGCAAAAGACAGGGCGGCTTCCAAGGACATCCAACCGCCCTATGTCCTGAGTCCTCATAGTAGAGACAAAGGTTCAGGTCCATACGGCATTGACACTCAGCTGGAGAGAGGCAGCAGCGATTGGTGAAAGGCATTGTGCCGATGTCAATCTCCATTGGAGTTGCTGTAGAGGGTGTTGAGGTGGGAGTTGTGATGGCCAGACGAGGTGTTGGAGAAGAGAAATGGCGTCCGAAACAAGATCCTTCTCCAAGAGTGGGGAGAACCATGAGAGAGCAGGACCGTCGAGGAGAGTGCCAATAGCACCGATTTGAGACTCCACCATTGAGTAGTGCTGAGGTTGTATCTTGAAAATGAGATCCATCTTGTTGAGGAAGCCCCGCAACTCATCTCACTTCCCAATGAACTTGGAAGGAAAGCTCACCTTGGGCTCCGATGAAGAAGCACGAGTTGGAGCTGTAGAGAGTGCTACGAGCTCTTATTGAAGAACAATGAGGGCATTGTGAAATTGTTGATTCTCTGCTTGAAAATTGATGACAGCCTATTCGATGGTGGGGGGAAGTAGATTGATTGACCATGGAATTAAAAGGAAAGGACCCAGAAAAAAGAATCACAAAAGAAATTAACAAAAAATAAAATAAAAAAACAAAAAGGAGAAGAAACTAGATGAGAGACTAGGAAAAAGTGAGTATCCACAATCAAACTGTCAAGAACCAACTCCAAAATCAAGGAAAAAAAGGGGAATTGACAAAAGAAAATCAAAGTAAAGTTAGCCCCAAGACTAGTATTGATTGTGGATAAATTTTTACAGTAGCTATTAGGCCTTTAAAATGCAAATGGAAGAATGAGGACCATTGGTCTTGAGCTCCTAAATTAATGGTTCATGTTGCCTGAGCCATGTGGACCACCCCAAAGAATAGGAATCAAACTTAGGAAACCATTGGTTAATGGCTAAGATAATGGTTAGAATAATAACTTGGGAAATCAGTAATGGTAAGGAATCTGGTGGTAGGAAGGGGGCTTCCTGATAGAGATAGCTTTAGAAATGAAGTGGAGATTTCACAAAATAAATGTCAATCTTTCAATCTACCATTTAATCCTTTCTCTTTACCTTTTACTTTTTCCCAATCTTTTCTTATTTCTCCTAGTATTTTGTCTTCATCTGTAGTGTTTTCTTCTCCTAGCACATCAATCATTTATAACTTTGATAATTCTCATTCTTAATCTAGTGTTGAGTTGAGTGCTTTCTATCCTCCTCCTACTAATCTGGACATTAAGTGTATGCATGAAGTTGAGAATCTTGCTTGTATCTCATTAATAGAGTTTTTGATCAGTTCCGGTGTTAAGTATTCCCCTGTTCCAAAGGTTGAATCACTTTGGCTGGAGTTTCAAGTTAAATGTATATCCCCACTTGTGAGTGCCGTTAAGAGCCTTTGCTTTTTTATTGTTACTGAAGAGTTTATATATTCCCTTGAGAATGTGGATGTTGTTATTAATTTTTCTATCTCAAGTGTTGAATTATGTGTTGAGGAGGTTGAGTAGTGTGAATCTTTTGTTTATATTGTGGTGACAAGTATTTTATAATAAAAAGTCCCTTATTTTCCAAGCTTTGAGCATATGTCCTTTTGATTTCCCCATTTTTACATTACCAACTACTGCAAATTCCTCTTCTGATACTTCTTTATCCACTTTTATATCTTTCACAATTGTTTTTCCTCAATTTTTTTCATTTTCTCTTTTCTACTTCCACACTTCAAACATTGTTTTCTTTAGAGGAGGGGGTAGAGGAGATAGACAAGAGTTTGGCCCCAACTATGGAGTGAGGACAAATGAATATGAAAGTGGAGCGAAGATGAATGACATGGATTGTGGAGTGAGGATAACCATAACAAGTTCAAATGAAACATTTAGCTTGTAAGCAACTTAATTTTCCAATTCTACTTTAGCCACTTCAACACACTTCCGACTATTTGGAGGAGTCTCACTCAAAACCTCCATAAAGCTCTATTTCGTTAAAGTGGGAATTATCATTATCCCACTTGTAAAATAAGGTTTCCAAACCTTTATATAGTATATAAATATAACAAAATTCAACTGCATTGAGGCACATGCCATTTTATTTTAAACAAGGAAATGTCTACTCAATCACTTCTCCTCCCCCTGCCACTGCTTCACCTCTTTCTTCTCTTTGTCATCGTCGTCCAATTTCTTTCCATCCTTTTAATATTGGGCACACGTTGAATCCGTTGGAAATGAGGATACGACCGGCTTGGCGGCTGGGGTGGCCTCATGCGGGTCCAATGGCGCCTGGTCACCGTCAGTTGGATACGTGGACAAGATTGACTCAGTGGTATGGGCAGCATCAAGTGGAGCGTGGTCAGCTTGTTTGGCGTTGATATGGATAGTAGCCTCCACCAGCTCTGATGACTCTTGCAGGCAAGTAGAGTCCACTGGCGGATCCATATGCATGTCCAAATATCTCCCTTCGATTGAGATGGTATCCTCCCGTGCTACTAAAAACAAACTCATTAGCACATTGAATCGACTATACTGTATTTACCATCAACTGCTATTGAGGAACTAGGACCAATATCACTTGGGCACACTACTGATTCTGAAGGATTGGACATACGTTTCGACCCTTGCTTGGCACTATCCTTCCTCGACACTAAAGGCTAGAGTTTGTATCTTAATTCAACTGAATAATCTCTACTTACCATTTGCTCTGCGACCTACATGGACAATGTTAGAAATGGTAAAAGGTTAGGAATGGATGTACTATTATTTACCTGATGGTTTGTCTTGTATGACCTTCCTCTGCTGCTCTTTGGCCACCTCAGGCTGGCCATCGTCGTCATCATCGTCGTCGTCGTTATTGTGATCGTCACCATTGTGAGGACCATCCAAGTCCTCTTCGTCCTCCTCTTCTTCGTCCTCCTCTTCTTTGTCCTCCTCTTCGTCCTTCTGCTCTTCCTGCTCATTATCTTTCTCTGGCTCCTCATCCCCCTCCTTCATTTCTTCCATAGGCTGCTCAGGCTGGATGGCTTGTTCTTCCAGGACCATCTTGGGAAAATCATCTGGCCGAGTCTCCATCTCAAAATACAAGACATCCATAGCCTGTTTTAGTGCATGACCTAGGACCGTATCCTCACCCGACTGTCTTAACATGGTTTCTGCACATTCTTGCACCCTTCGAAGACGACGAGATGAGAAAAACGTGGCCCTGACTTGAAAAGCATCCCTCATCCATTGTACCTCTCCATTGAGATTGGGGAAGGGGAGTCTGCTATAGGAATCTGAGTTAGGAGGTGGTGACTGGCTGCTTTCACTCAGCCCTTGATCTGCAATGAATGGCATGAGCACACACGCCATAATCGCGAGGCATTACCTATCATCTTTTCGTTGCCCTTCTTCCTTTTCGAATCAAACGCCTCTGATCCCGACGACTATCCAACGTGCTTTCGCTTTTTATGACCACTGTCAGTTTGAGCTTGGCTGGTGCTTGCCTGTTTTGCCTTTGAAGAAGTGTCTCCTGCAAAGAATGGCATGAGACCACACGCCATTGCAAATATAATTTGTACCTCCTTTTTTCCTATTGCTTGTCTGTTTGTCCTTCTTCGACGCGCCATCAGTGCGCTTTTCAGTCCTCGTGTCTGAATATTCACAACGATCTATAATCAAAATGGCGTGAGGCCTCACGTGACCTTACCTTGTGCAGGTTGTGAGCTCGGCCCAACATGGGTATCTTCAACAGTAGCTGTTAACGCTGTTTCAGCATCTGGGGGTGGCCACGCTCCTGCATACAGAGCTTGTGAGATAACATTTAAACTTAAAGTGCGTACTCACTAGGTTCGCAGAGAAGATACTGTTTTTCTTTGGCAATTGTAATTATATGCTCCATTGAAGTCACCTCTTCAATGGAGTTTGTCACCGCAACACACGGGACACCCTTGAGTAGTGCGGCTCGAAAGAATAGTCCGCCGCAATTGTACTCGACAACGCATTTGCCCTTAGAGTCGGAAGCAGGTGACCCACCCGCTATTGCGTTGAAGACCCAACTAAGCATTTCCCATGCTGCACCTGGAGCTTTCTCTGGATTTGAAAGCTCCATAGCCGTCTTCAGTTCCTCAGGCACGGGTAAATTGACCTCCCTCAGGTCAATTCGATCGGCCTTGTCAAGCGAAGCTGGGAAGTCACTCCAGTCCCACTCTGCTGCAGGACCAATAACAAGGGCGAGTGTGAAGATGCGGACATTCGTCGGTATCTTCTTCTTAGCCATTATCCCATGGATCTCCTACATCTCCTTGCCTTTCAACCGAGCCTTCACCTCGTTCAAGGCCTTCCAGAACTTGAGATAGGATTCGGAGTCGTAGATCATATAGTGGACTGAAGATTCCACCTCCGCAAGTCCCACCATTAAGTTAATGATGGAGCTGACTTCGTCTACATGAGTGATCTCCTCGTTTGTGAAGTCCATCACACAAAAGATGTTCTTGATCTGCTCATCTCCGCGGGAAACGATGCTCCTCCACCTTTGATCCTCATCCGAATTCACGTATACCCGGTAAGGTTCTTGATAGGCCTCTGCTGCGGGGTCGAGCTGTTTCTGAAGCCGGCGGTCGACATCCCTCTTAATGAAATTTGGATACTGATCCAACTTCTCAACTTTACTTTTTGTGGCATCCCGCAGCAGATCGATGAACTTGGGGGCCCCCTTCACGTACTCGTCGATGTCTTCATTTGACAACTCCAGCTCTTCCATCATCTCTTGCGTGGTGTCGATGCTCACCCTCTCCACGGCCACTTGCTCGAAGATCCAATCCTTCAATAGCGCACGAGCTCTCAGAGTCGTGCACAAGTCCTCGTATGTCACAATATGGCCGAGAGTCATTTTGGTCTTGTTGAAGACTACCTCACCACGTAGAAGAGCATTAGCCACTGTCAGAAGGTTGTCATTGTCTAGAGACCGCGAGAAACGCAAGGCGTTGAGCTTCAAATCATTGGGCTTTCGGCCGTCCTCCACACCCATTGAGTTTAGCAACTCCCCGTCATGGTACCTCCTCAGCACATCTACCCATTTGTCAAAAACAACTTTTGTTGTGAGTAGAATGTTATGGATGCTGAGTGTGTCATTGACCCCCAGTGTTTTCGAGAGAAGACTCGAGAATTCCTGCAATGGAAATGGCATGAGGCCACATGCTATGCCACATGCAACGAGGCTTACCTGCCAGGCGCTAGTTGCTAGTGCACGTCCTTGTCCTGGTTTTTGTGGCTTCTTCAGTTGAACCCAGAGCTTCCGTGTTCGTGCCAATGTCTCGTGCAGACCCAATTTGTAGCACGTTTCTTGCTTGACATTCTGCGCGTGGGAGATGTATATGATAGATCGGAGGGGCGAGTTGCCTTTTATCAGGCGGACAACTCTTGTCTTGAAGACTTTCTTCACCTCCTCGCCCACCATAATATCCACAACTATCTCTTGCATCGCCAAGCTAGAATGCTGCCCGGAGATGGCATAGAACCGGATGTTCTGATCGTCCAACACCTTCTTATTGATCAAGTCTGGAAACCTCGTCTCGCCCTTCATTGTTCGGTAGTAGGGGATCACGTCTGCGATGTCGGGTGTTACTTATGGGTGATTGGATATTCCAAAGCATCTTGTATTTCCAAAAATGCCAGATGTTCAACTAAATAAAGAATGGTATACAATGTCCTTCTTGATGACCCTGCAAAGAAGCATCTTGATCGGACACCACATGAGACCACACGAGCCTTACAATATTTCAGGGGCATTTGCCATAGATCCGACCGTTATTTTGCTCCAAGATTCTACAGTTTGGTGTGCATTGACCTTTCCATCGACACTGCAAAGGGACATCATAATCAGATGCGGGATCATAAGAAACCAACTTCACTAACTCTGGTTTCACCAAGATCTACGTAAGGAGTTATGAAATGAAAGGACCCTCTCTATTGAAATGTGTTTATGGTCCTAGGGGCATTGTGACATATCAAAGGATTTTGCATCAAGTTCTGTATTTGCATGTTTATCAAGCTACTGAATTGCTAAACCCTAAACCCTAAACATGTGGCAAATGCTGCGTGAAGAAAGATGCCCTTTCTGGGCAAATGCTGTAAGAGGCAGATGCCGAGCAGTTACACGGCAAATAATCTTGGCGCGGATCACTGACATAGCATGGCAAAGTTCGAATCACTGACATGGCACAGCTGGATCGAGGCAAGGACATGATGTGACAAAGTTCAACGTCCGACAGCAAAGTCTAGAAGCTACTCAGTTTGAAATTTGTCAGAGGAATTATAAGATCTGGTTTGTCAGAGGATTTGATGTGACATTCAAGCGTGTGGGCTCATGCAATTTTGATCCCAAAAAATACACCAAAAAATGCTCGGCGTCATCTGGCGTTATCTCTTGAATGGCGTGGGGCCGCATGCCATTTTCAAGGGCACATAGGAGTATATTCCTAGAATATTCTGACACGCAGTTGATTTTTTTGAGTTTTCTGGAGATCCAACCGTTAGATCGCAACTAAATTTTACAGAATGGTATACAATGTCTTTCTTGATGACCCTGGAAAGAAGCATCTCGATCGGACACCACATGAGACCACATGAGCCTTACAATGTTTCAGGGGCATTTGCCATAGATCCGACCGTTATTTTGCTCCAAGATTCTACAGTTTGGTGTGCATTGACCTTTCCATCGACACTGCAAAGGGACATCACAATCAGATGCGGGATCACAAGAAACCAACTTCACTAACTCTGGTTTCACCAAGATCTACGTAAGGAGTTATGAAATGAAAGGACCCTCTCTATTGAAATGTGTTTATGGTCCTAGGGGCATTGTGACATATCAAAAGATTTTGCATCAAGTTCTGTATTTGCATGTTTATCAAGCTACTGAATTGCTAAACCCTAAACCCTAAACATGTGGCAAATGCTGCGTGAAGAAAGATGCCCTTTCTGGGCAAATGCTGTAAGAGGCAGATGCCGAGCACATGTATCTCAGGCTAGCGAAGGGGACAAACGAAAGCTAGCTATAAACATGACGGGATGCAAATAGATTACTAGGCTGGTCCTACGAAAATCAAAAACCATAATTGAAAACATTGAAAATGCAAAAAGAAAGGTTTATAATATTTTTGAATTTTAAGCAACCAAAGGAATGTAAGTAGGGCATGTGTTTGTAAGTTTAAAAATGCCTCAACCACTTAAATTCCCAAGTAAATAAAGCTGTTTCTATTTTTGGTACAGGTAAACTTTATAGCGTGTGGGCTCATGCAATTTTGAACCCAAAAATGCACCAAAAAATGCTCGACTAGCATTATTCTTTGAATGGTGTGTGGCCTTATATTGCCATAAATGGACGTACACACAGAGCATAATTATTCCTTTACACGGCGAATAATCTTGGCGTGGATCGCTGACATGGCATGGCAAAGTTCGAATCACTGATATGGCACAACTCGATCGAGGCAAGGACATGATGTGACAAAGTTCAACCTCCGACAGCAAAGTCTAGAAGCTACTCAGTTTGAAATTTGTCAGAGGAATCATAAGATCTGGTTTGTTAGAGGATTTGATGTGACGTTCAAGCGTGTGTTATTTTTGAATTCTCGAACTCATTCCTAGGTCTATCATTTTTGTGCGCCGTGTTCTTGGTTCCGCTGAGCGCAGTGAGCGCTGCTTGTGTAAGCGGCGTTGTGAGTTGTGGTTTATGCGTCTACGAGCGGTTGCGGCATTGCGAGCGGCAGTTTATGCGAGTGGCAGTTTGTGCGAGCGGCGCTACGAGCAGTTGCGGTGTTGCGAGCGGCGCTACGAGTAGTTGCGGTGTTGCGAGCGGCACTGTCTTTGGTGTGGCTACCGCTTCCTCTTGATATTCGGCACTTGTGCTTCCTGGTATGTTCACCATGGAATGGCTTAGGACCACATTTAGAAATGGCATGAGGCCACATGCCATCTTGGGCCCTTGCAATTTCATGGCTAGCGTATTGTCATGTATGTTTTTACTTGCCTGCAGCTGTGTGTATATCAAGATGGCATGAGGCCTCATGCCAATTTTGTGAATGCGAAATTTCACGTGGGTGTCAATAGCATGTTTGAATAATGGCATGTGGCCTCATGCTATTGAGGTTTTTTGGTATGTTATGATTTAGGCCATTCTCCAATCATTTTTTGTATGGTCTTAACTTCTTTTCTGCACTTTCAGAATGGCCTTTAGGGTTGGGGAAAAGGTTTACATTTTGAATGGTGGGAAGAGAGTTGCAAAAGCGACCCTTGTGTCTATGGATCGGAACTTTGTTATACACTGTCAAAGGCTTGGGGAAGGCAATGCTGCTGTATCAGTAGAGACTGTCTTCGATGGGAATGTGGTCGCTATTGAACGAGGAGAGATGGTCGTCGGGGTAAATGTTGTTGTTGCCTTGAAAAATCTTCAGAAGAAAGCAGATGTTGGGGACAGCGCAAGTGCAACGCATGTTCCCTCCGTGGATCTTAAGAACTGTGCTACATGGATTCAGGCAAAGGTGTTTCTAAACAACCCCGAGGGGGAGGTGGTAGCTGAGGGCTTAGCCACAGTCATCGATCCAAGAGATGCGGTTGCTAATCAAGAATTGGGCTCGGATGATATTGGAGTTGCAATTTTAGAGGTTGTTGACACAGAAGAAAACAGTCTGACTATTGGAAGCATTGTGCGGTGGAAATTGAGGCACTTAGTGTTTGAGAATGTGAAGGATTCACAATCAAACACCACTACAACTAATGACAGAACATCTCTTCATGGGAAAAGAAAGTACACCTTCCTAAAGCGCAGCCAAAGGGATCTGAGCAATGAACCGAAAAGGCAGAAAATGGCGATGGAGGTTTGAATGGTCTCGACAGTTGCTTGTTGCAAGAGGAGGTGCTGTCAACATGCTGATTGGGATGCTATTGAAGAGGAGAGAGCAAGATACAAGACATTGTCCTGGAAAGAAGCTCGCAATTTTGTGTATGAGGCATTATGGTCATCTGTTGATGCTTCAGAACATCAGGTGGGGGGCATGGTCTTCCAGAGGGGTTTGGTCTGCATGAAGGCATGGAGAATCATTTATGGAGTCCCTCGAACCACATTCTACAGAATCAAAACTGAGTTCAAGGAACAAAGGGTTCAACAGGCAGTCCATGGGAACGACGGTACGCACAAAACCAGGGGTCATGTTGTATATGGAGAGGCAATCTTCAAGAGGTTTGTCAAGACATGTAACGAGCAGCAACCACATAAAACCCGCCTCTTGGAAGATGGAACTCGAGACACCCAACGAGTTCTCCCTTCCATGTATACCAAGGGGGCCATATTGGAAGATGTGAATCGGGAACTCCAGAGTAATGGCTACAGGAAGCTGAGCCAATCTAGATTTAGTAGATTGTGGAGCAATAGGTTCAGGGATGTGAGTATAGGAAAGTACTCCAGCTTTTCAAAGTGTGACGAGTGCACTGCTATCAAAATGGCTTTGTCGAAGAATTCTTGCATCGCTCAAGAGCGAGAGACGTTGGTTAGAAGGCGGCTCGACCACAACATCGAGCAGAGAAGCTGCAGGACTGCATATTATCATAACAGGATTCTCTCCATGGAGAGACCTGACTCTTACCTCTGCATCATCCACGACAAAATGGACCAAAAAAAGACATGCTTACCTCAACTCAATCCTGCCCCCAAGGCAATCTCTTCATCCATGCAGCTGCCTGTGTCTATGTTTAGCATAATCGCTCATGGGCATGGTGCCCAGAACTATGGGAACTTCTTTGTACCTCTATGGGGTGGCGGGGGTGCAAACATGATGATTGCGTCCCTAGCAAAACACTTAAGGTCTCTGCAAAGTGCTCAGACTGAGCTGAACAGCCAACCCTTGCATAAGGCCCTTGTCGATCGAACCCCATATAGGGTTTAGCTGGAGGAGGAGCAAAGGCTTGCAGTATCGCGTGGGGCCCCATGCCATCCCAGTGAATATGTTGGCCATCAGATTGTAGGGTTATCACATGAGGCCTCATGCCATTCCGACGAGGCTAGTCGCCCGGTGAATGCACAGCCTCATCCAAACGAAGCAGAATCTCAAGGAAGTTCTTGCGGCCGATGTGGCCTTCCACCCCATCTTCTACTCCAAACAGACAATGCTGGCAGTGAGAACAAAAACATGTACGTCTTCGCGTACTTGGCGATGCTTGTTGCCAAAGGCATATTTGAAACAGTTACACTTGGCTTTCTCATGGTTGGGCACACTCATGAAGACGTCGATGCCATGTTCAGTCACCTGGCAGAGTCCCTCCGGCAATCCAATGTCCTCACCCTCTCACAACTCTACGATGAATTCCAAAATTGCATCAAAGGCACTGTTGAAGCTGCACTTGTGACAGAGGTTCCAGACTTTAAGGGGTTTGTAAGAGGCTACATCAGGGACGGATACAAGATGAGAGAATGGGACACAGTGTGGCTGCCAGTGGACAGCATTGAACTCTTCAAGAGAGATCCCATAACTGGGGAACCTATGATTCCTCAGGGTTCCCCACGGCCGATGCACCCAGATGGACTCAAAGACCAGGAAAGTATAGTGGCCGGGATTAGACAGCATATTGCCTTCTGGAAGAGGGGGTTGGTGTTTGGTGGAGAATCCTATTTTCAGAGGTGCAAGCCTTTGATCGAATACTGGGAGAAGATTATATCTGCTATCCAAAATGGGCCGGTTGTATATGAAGAATTGGAAGAGTCCTTTTGGCCAGAACCCAGAGCACCAGATAGTAGCGGAACAATGTCCTCTGGAAATGTAGTGACAGATAACGATGTTGATGATCACTATTGTGGGCCAAGGAACAAGAAGCCGGATTCAGCATTCAATCCAGTACAGGTCTGCAAAGGAATGGTCGTGCTTGTCAGACCCAGTAATAAAAAACAAATGATATGGGTGGGGCGCTGCATCACTGATGCAGAGGAGGACGCGGAAACTAACTCCTTCAATGTAACTGTGGAGTGGTTCAAGCCAAGTTCCGGATATACGAAGGATTGCCTAGAAAAGAGATGGGTGCTGAATCCAAGGGATCCCAGCATGAGCATATCGGTGGATAATGTTGTGCATGGTTGGATGCGGAAGCAGAGTGCCACCATCACCTTGCCAGACCATGCAAGAGATGCAGCAAGAGCATTCATAACCCAGGTTCAAGGTGAGATTCATTAATATTCCTTTACTAAGTTTCTAATGTATTTTATTTCAAGGTGAACAATCCGAATCTGAATCAGAGGAGGCGTGATGGCATGTGGCCTTACGCCATTCCTAGGTGAGATGATACAAATAACAAGTATAAATTCTTAGTTGTTCTAGCAAATCTTACTTAAAGTTCAAGGTGAACAAGCCGAATATGAATTCATCGGATTGTTATAACAAATTGCGAGGTGATGGAATGAGGCGATACGCCATTTGAGAGTGTTAGCCATTCCTATATGAGGTGAGTGAAATATTTATTAGAAATACCTCATTCAATTGTGCACTTCTAAGTCTTGGTCCACTCAGTACTGTTTGCATGTTTTTATTTTAATTCTTTCTCTAAAATGTTATTTAGCATGTGGCTTCATGCCATTGCTCTCCACAATCATGCATTGAATTTTTCTATCCTTGCATAATACTTCTCCATATATATAGCATGTGCGCACATGTGATATGGTTCATTAGGCCTGATATAGTGTGTGAGGTAAAACAAAGATGATGTGACATATGCATTTACCAATCACACGTGCATAAATCTAATAATATGGCGTGTGGCCTATATTAATGGCATATAAACCCATATTGTGGGCTTACGTGCTTTATGTACCATCATTCCCTTGCAGCGTGTGTGTTGATTTCCTTTTATAACACAACGAACTCCATATTTTAGGGTGAAGAGCGTTCTCATGGCAAGCACAAAATCTGTAAGTGAGGCAGAAAAGGAGACGGAGAAGGAGATAGGTGAAGATGTAGAATATATAAGTCTTCCAAACTCCCCGTACTATACTCCAGGTGATCATTTTTCTGAACAAACGGCAACATTAACAACTATCGAGAACGCCCCAGTAATGTCAGAGACAACAATCCAAAGCAAAACAACTGACCCGGAGAAGGATGATAGTACCGCTGAGAGTACCAAAAAGGAGGTGTCCACTAGCGCTTAGGCTTATAATGGCGTGTGCCCTCATGCCATTTACTTGATCACCAAATACCTTTTTCCCTTTGCACTAGTATATCTTAATACCGGTCTGAGAAATAGAATGGCATGTGCCCTCAGGCCTTTTACTAAATCACCTTTGAAAGAAATGCAAGCCTCTATGTCGTAAAAAAAAGGTACTAGAGAAATTCCTTAATAATATGAATGTTATTTAGTTTCATGAAAATACACTAAGGGTCAAATGAGTTAAATGACTTCTCCAGACTAGCAATGCCTCTTGCTACACCTTCACAATTAGATTCGTTAGAAAAAGATAACATTGAATAATATCTAAATGTTCTCACCATTAAGTTATATGTCTAGCTAATAGGAATGACGTTCATCTTGGAAAGCTCACCACACGCTCAATGAACAAACAAATAATGTGTGCGCGCATGCCATCGCTCTTCTTTAGCTTCAGATTCGGCTTGTTCACCTTGACAATGAGATTTATTATACAACCAGATGGACTCAGTCTGGACACAAAGTCACCGAGCTAGTCACCATGCCCCAGATATGTCTAGCCCCTGGACAAAAAACATATAATCTCACGTCATTTTCAAATACTTGAAAATTTGTACCTAGTCCCATTTTACTGAATAAATCCCACTTTAATGAAATAGAGCATTATAAGTTTTATTCTGGACTTGGGGCTTGCTAGCCCCAAGAATGGCATCTTTACCACTCAACTTTTACACTTGGTCCAAGTGCTCCATGTGTCTGATCCCATAACCGATACCCAAAGGGACCACTAACATATCAGCCCATTACGCTAAGGCCATGCCCATTCACTTTTGCCACATTAGTTGTCCAACACCACTTGCATCACAATCTTGTATCTCAAAGACTAGGTCATCCATCCATGAGTGGTCATCTCAAATTCACTCATTAGCATCCTTAGGATGCTTGCAGATATGGGGAATAGCCTTCCCAAATATCCTTTTTTCAGTCCCCACCAAATACCTCTCGGTCCATGACTATGTTTACCAACATTGCTATTGGGTCAAGACCCACTGGCTCGACCACTAAGTCCCACTATCCTTTGGGACTTCTTCACCATGTGACTATATCCTTGGTCACTACACCAGAGGACTGCCCCTCTTCTTTTCCATAGTCTAGGACTTTGGGATAACATTTCGAAGCACCATGGTTCTATATGAGTCTCATGGGTACTCTCCCCACCTTCTGCCTTTGGGTGCTCTAGCTATGGGGCTAGAGCAAGGTTTTGTTAAGCCACGCCAAGTATCCAAGTAGATAGTGCCACCCACGCTTGGACTTAGAGTATCGATTGTTTGATCTCTCAGAGGAATTAGGGCTGGCTCTTGAACACTTCACCAAGCTACCCTGCTTGTCAATCCGTATTCACTCTAGCCTTGGACTCCTTAGTGGATATATCATCACCCAACACATGGGTCCATCTCGGACTCCATCTTGGGTCCATCTAAGACTCCATCTTGGGTCCATCTAAGACTCCATCTAAAACTCCATCTCAGGTCCATTTTGGACTCCATTTCATGTCCATCTCGGACTCCATCTCAAACTCCATCTCGAGTCCATCTCAGACTCCATCTCAGATCCATCTCGAACTCCATCTCGGGTCCATCTCGGACTCCATCTCAAACTCCATCTCGGACTCCATCTCAAACTCCATTTCGGACTCCATCTCGGACTCCATCTTAGACTCTATCCATGTGCCATGTGTTGGCCCTTTTGTATCCCTTTCCTAGAGACTCACTTACTGCTTGCTTCATGCTCATTCCTCAAGCACTTCGTTGGGAGTTCCACTCCCACTCTCGACTGTCCAAGTCAGAGTTTTTAGTCTAAACGTGTTACTCTCGTTTAGCTTCCACTTCAGCCACTACCACATGGCACCCTTTTGGCTCCACTTTTGGGGCTCATAACTCCACCACCCATAGATGAAGTTCAATGTCCTCATCAAACAATAAACCATTTTATAAAGTAACACTAGCATGTATTACCCTTTTTATCCTTGGCAGTTAGCTAATATTTGTCAATGGTTTAACACCGAAGGGTCACCAGGCCTTATTCATCTTCTAACGAGCATAATCTCTCCTACTTAGAGACGAGCCCAGGTAGGTTTTGAGCTCATGAGTTTTCAAACACAAGGAAAACATTGGTTCGTCCTGAACCAACATCTTTTCATTTTTCAAATTTTGATTTAATCTATATTTCCAAGTAAATTTGATCAATAAAATACAAATATAAATAAAGATCCGAACACCAAAAGTGATCTAGAAACACTTCTCAAGCTCTGCAATTGTAAGGCTTGCCTGATGGATGTGATGGTCAACCTTAGGATCTTGGTTTAGTTCTTGCATAAAAATGTAATAGATGTGCTTGCAGGCTAAATATACCTTTCCCTTGTTCTCTCTCTGTGTAAAATCTGGATAGGTACAGGATGGATTTTTGCAGATTCTGATAGTGTAGCTCATAGCCTTTGATGACTCAGTCACAACAACAAACTCCTTAGCCACGGCACTGATGTAGTTTATCCTTGTGATTGTATATTTCAACACCTTTGCCAACTTGATCTTCTCTTGTGCACCTTTTGAAATGGAAGACCTATATTGTACAGCCTTCCCATTTCTAGCTGGTCGTGTATGCTGGTCTAGTGTTGACATTGGTGGCATAGCAGTATCAATAGCAACATTTGAGGAAGTCTTCAGCTTGAAACCAGCTCTCTCCAGACTTTCAATCTCTTCTTTTGAAATATTGCAGCTTCGCTTAACTGGCCACTCCTCTGGCACAGAATCTGGCTTTGAGATAATTGAGCTGTGGATCTGGTTTGTATGAGTAACATCAGTCCCACAACAGTAAATCCAACTTGACTGGCGGCCCTTTACCCCTAGATCTCGACAGCTCCAGAAACATGGTACTGCTGAGGAAGTTGAACCTGAGCGCACAAATGCAAGACACTGACCTCGACTCCCAATTATTCCAGAGCAACGCGCATTACTCTTGGCACTGACTCTTCAAATTTCCCAGTTGATACGAGAAACTGGCTCACGAGCAATAATCTTCTCAACCTCTGGCACTGGATTTACTTGTGTAACAATTGGCACCTCCTCCACTCCATGTTCCTTAGTTCTTCTCGGTGTCGTGGAACAGAATGGTAGTCAAACTTTGGACGGTGAGAGCTAGAAGGAGTGGTGTTGGGCCCATCAAATGTCTGTCGATGTTTCAAACGGGCTGTCCTCATGTCCCCAAGTGGTTCATAACTTGATTCCATAGGAGTTCCAGTAACAACTTCCCCCACCATCTTAGATATTGACCTTGCTGCTGGTGTTGTCCTTCTACCAACTCGCTCTCGAAGCTTGTCTAAGTTTGAACCTGTACTAGCAAACCTTGCTTCTTGTGCAGCCAAAGCTTTTGATGACTTCTCAAGAGATCTAGTGAGGTCGGAGAGTGTAGCTTCATAGAGGGACACTTTTCCTTTCCCTGCTTCAAAAGCTCTCCAACTCCAATGTTTGCTCTCAAAGAGATTAATTATTGGTGTAAGTGCAATGTCATCAAGTGGTTGATCCTAGGAAAAATGCAACATTTGAATGTGACAAAAAAAGAAAATTAGAGAAAACTTACATGGAGAATATAATGGCTCCATTGAAACATTCGAACTTCCCACCATACAAGTGTAAGCAACCAAAGGGAACGACTTGAGAGATGATCCATGGGGTTCAAATATAGAGGGAAAGGGCCCATGAACAAGAGTGCACCCCCTTTTCCAATCGGTTAAGGGTCTTGGGATATTTGGGGTTAAGCGTCCTTGGGTTTGAATAGTACTGGGCTGGGTGACCTCCCGGGAAGTCCAAACTCAGGAGCTTACATTTGGTATTAGAGAAGCGGTCTCGGGTCCAACTTTGTTGGTTGGCTAAGGGAATCACACCACATGTTGATTGACATCTGGCTGGTCCAGTTTCCTCCCGCTGGGCTCGACCCGAGGGGTAGGGTGTCAAGAGAGCGGGGCTCTCGAGAGAGCTGCGGCTCTCAGCTTCCGTTCACGAGGGCGTGAACTTGCAGGAAAGCGTGGTGGATTGTAAGCAACCAAAGGGAACGACTCGAGAGATGATCCATGGGGTTCAAATATAGAGGGAAAGGGCCCATGAACAAGAGTGCACCCCCTTTTCCAATTGGTTAAGGGTATTGGGATATTTGGGGTTAAGCGTCCTTGGGTTTGAATAGTACTGGGCTAGGTGACCTCCCGGGAAGTCCAAACTCAGGAGCTTACAACAAGCTAACACTCCATTTGTGGAAGGTGTTCAATTGGCACTTTGTCTCCTTCACGCCACCATATGCGCATCTCATTTGCTTTTGCCTCGTGCTCCTCTTTAATTGGTGCATCCATCCATTCCCGATAAAGCTGCTTGAACTCGTGATGGAAGTCAGATTTGATGCATCGGCAATGTTCGTTGACACTCTTTGCCCAATGAAATTCACAACTCTTCTCTCTACCTTGTAACGGCTGAATTTTATCACCTCCGAATACTTGTCGTACAGCCAACCAGTTAGCACCAGCAGCATCTACCATGAAAGTTGGGTTTCTTCCCAGTTCGTTGTTCAACAACTTCAGACATACATGTCCAAAAGATGGTTTGTGCTTGAAAATCTTGAAGCTTAAATTCGGCTATAGCTATAGTCAAGTTGCATTGCAACCTATAGAAGGCATGGTTATAATGTAAATCGGTATGGATCCTTAAAAATTGAATAACCACTTGTGATCATAAACATGAGCTCCCATTGTTGACCAGCCTGAAACTCGTTCCATATGGTCGAAATGGATCCAAGAATTAGCCAAGTCCCCGTCTCCATCCATATCCATTCGTTGTACAAGGTCCACACCAGAAGCAGGACCAAGGGTGGACATTTTAAATATGAAAGGGCGTTGACTGTTCAAAGTCACTTGGCATCGAAGTCAATTCGTGCACGGTTTTTTCGCATGCGAACCAACCTTTTCGAGCTTAAATCTCTCTCACTTATCACAAAAGAATGAAACTCTTTTGAAGGGAAAAGAGCACGGAGATGAGAGGGAGAACAAGCAATTAATGCTGCAGCTCTCGTGATTAATCAGCGCCTCTTGCTCATAACCCCATTCATTTCAACAGTATTATTCCTCTCACAATCAATTTTACAATTAATATCTAAAGCATTGAATGATTGTCTCCTTGGAAAGAACACGTGAAATCTATGTTCATAATGGATTTGTCCTATAAATATATCCAAGTACTGTTAAGAAATTGATCGTGACTGTTGATCATGACTGTTGATCGTGACCATTGATCGTGACTGTTAATTTTTAGGGTTTTACTGCTAGGGTTTGAGCAAGGAAGGGTGAGAGAAAAACGCTTGAATGCTTCAAGATGCTTCTCAATCTGGATGCTAGATGCTCTTCAAGACACTAGAAAGACACTCCTCAATCAACGGCTACTTCACGCTGGAATGATCGGTTCGGCAACGAACCAATCTTCCCAGCACATCAGGTTTTGGGTTTTTTTTTGTTTCTTGTCGTTCCCTTGGCGCTGGGAAGATCGGTTCGGCGACGAACCAATCTTCCCAACGCCAAGGGAACTTCTTCTTTTCTTCTTTTTTTTTTCCTTGGTGCTGGGAAGATTGGTTCGGCGAAGAACCGATCTTCCCAATGCCAAGGGAACTTCTTCTTTTCTTTTTTCTTTTTGTTCCCTTGGTGCTGCGAAGATCAGTTCGGTGACGAACCGATCTTCCCAGCGCCAAGGGAACTTCTTCTTTTCTTTTTTTTTTTTGTTCCCTTGGTGCTGCGAAGATCGGTTCAGTGACAAACCGATCTTCCTAGTGCCAAGGGAACTTCTTCGCGGTTTTTTTAATGTTTACTCAAGTTTATTTGTCATTTTCATACAGATATATAAATCATGCCACAATAGAAGAAGCGTCCCGGTCAACCTCAATGGACCTGTTCTCCAGGAAAACAACTAGATCGTTGTGCTAGATTCACTAGGGACACCTCACAAGTTCAAAGTGCTGCTTCGGAGGAAGACCATGGTGGGAGCAGTGGTGTCCAGATCTAAGTAATGGTTGATCCTGATCCAGATGTTAGCATGCAAGAGCCAGATGGTTCTAGAGAGTGTGGAAATGCAGAAGCTAGCTATAGCACAGGAGAACTTGGTGGTGGCGTGGAACTTGGTGGCAGAAATGAAGCACCTAGTGCTATAGGTGGTGGGGCAGATCTTGGTGGTGGAAATGGTGGACATGCTGCTGCTCCTAAAGGTCACAGAAATGAGGTGGTAACTATGCTAGAGGCCGACACGATTTTGAATGAGCGAGTATGCGAGACTATTGTCCAGGCTCAAGAACGAACTATCAGCAAGGTGTTAGGTGAAATGGCTTGGAAAGGATCCCAACATTTTAAGATTCCACTTTGCCGTCTTAAGCAGAGTCACTGGGTGCACTCAGCCTATGACCTCAACATGGCTATTTATACCTCTTTCACAGAGGTTGGATTCGGGCACACTGCTGGATCGTTTATTGTGTCGTCATCATTTCCCAGAACAAATCGCATAGACATGGTTACTCATGAGATTGAGCAGACTTGGGATCAAATATGGCAGAGGAAATCTTAGGAGTTTGATACTTTGATGGCGTGCTACAAGGAGACACAAGCCTTTGTAGGCCGGATGTTCTTCATTATTGATGGAAACCACCGGTGGCTTGCATTTTGGAGGTGTATCCAAGAAAAGTTCCAAGACGATGACGAGTGACATATTTGTGTTCCAGTGACACTTGTGGAGCCACAAGATCAAAACCAAGCTGTGAGGCTCAACTTGGCATATCACAAGATCAACATGTAAGAATCTTTTACTTGTAACCTTTGTTCTCACCAACTATATTACAGGCTTAATCAATTTGCTTTCCAAGCACATACCTTGGTCCATGATATTGAGCACCTTCGATATGTTGGCATGCTTTCTCTCGATGAAATCCAGATGCTGTATAGTCGTGAAGTTATGGAAGTGGTTCAAGCAAAGCTTGTAGCACGTAAAGGCCAAGAGTTGCTTACTTGGTATCAGGTGCCTATGGATTTTTTGGTTGCGGTCTAGGTAAAGGTATCCTTTTCTTGCATGAACTTGTGTTTTCTACTCACAAGTTTTTCTTTTAACCAATTGTCAAGGCAGAGCAAAACTTGTATTTGAAGATTACGCAAGTGACGGATGAGGTGCAAAAGAACTTTGAACTACAACAAATTGAGCAGTGCATTTTGAACTCGAAGAAATCAAAGGTGAAAAAGTTACTTGTGATTGCAGACATTCGCCGCAATAAAGATTGGTTGGATTGCATTGCAGAGATATACTCTCGTGGTAGTAAGTTAGTCCCTTTTATCTTTCTCATTCCATTTTGAAATCCTTGTCCTTGCAGGAAATGGTAAAGCACCTGAAGAATTGATCTATAACATCGCAAAAAGCAAGCTCTCCTTCAACGAACAAACCTCTTGCTTGGAACTCCTCAACACTTGGCATCGTAACAATGATAAGAGGTTGGAGAACAAACTTGAGAATGTGATGAAGGAGAAGCTCTATATCACTCAAAGTATTGCAGCTATTGAGGAGTTACTTCAAACATGGGATACAAAGTTCCTTATTAATGCCTGCACTGGCATAACACTTCCAGAATATGTCCGAGCTTACCTTCAAGAGCTTGGGGATAGATGGCTTCCTAATAGCAGCTCAAGCTCTATGGATTTCAAGAACCAGCCAGGCCAATCATTTTTCTCACGTCGCATGGCATATAGGTACATTGCAAGAAATTGACTTGTTTATTTAATCATGACTCTTTTGTAGGTATTTAAATCATTGCCCAGGTGCTCCAGTGTATACAGCAAGTGTTTTTCTCAAGCTCTTAACTGGTGGGAAGAAACTTGGCATGTATGAGCCAGAGTTTCAGTGTTCCACTGCACGGGAGCGAGAACTTTGTCCATGGTATTTGGAGTTGTGGAGGCAAATGCCATTGTCACCTTTTGAGCTTGATCTCTACCTCGAGTGTCATCCAGGTTTGATGAGTAAAATTTCCTAGTAGTAACTTTTGTTTCTACTTTATTGTAGAGGCACTTTTGGAGGGAGTGGAGATGCCTAAAGACAGGGACGAGATTCATATTGAGCAGACCAAAGACGAACGAGTGGAGAACCTGGCTGAAAACTCTTCTGCCCCATCTCATCCTACAGCAGTTGCTCATTCCCTAGATCCTACTGCTGTTGCTCATCCAGCCCCAGCTGCTCGAAATATACGAAGGCAGCTCCATAGTGAGGACGTCCAAGAGAGTAAAAACTTGATTTCCAATGACCTTGCTTATTGTAATTTGGTCGTAGATGTCGGAGAAACCAGCCAGCACTCTATACGTCGACGTACAAATGGATTCTTTCCATCCCTCCCCACTGCTACAGAGGATGACCTCCAAGAGTTATCTTCATCGGCTTCACATAAACAGGTATGAAAAAAAACATGTATTAACTTTAATATTTCCTGGTTTTGAACACTATTTAGGTTCGCCCTCTTTCTCCTACAGGAAGTGTTGGCAACATGGAAATAGTTATTGGGGACTACTTTCAGCTTTCCAACAATGTGAGCCGAGAGTCTTCTATGTTCCATCGATGGATGCGAGGATTGGGAATGAACAATACTTTCGGCATCGACCTCACATTCTTCGATCTGCCTGATGGGTTACCACCTTTACAAGGTGACACTCCATCCTGGAACATCCTTCGACCGGACCATATTTCTCAAGTGGTGGATGTGGCATCCAAGGTGTTGCGATACGAGGGCATTATGCTAGTCATTCTTCCCCGTTCTTTATTTTGGGGAGGTCTTCTTGCAACGATGGCGGAGAATGATGACTCTAGATTGGTTGAGTTTGCATCAGGCTGCCTACTCTCAAACATCCCGGTCGAAACAAAAGGAGCAAGTGGCCGAATCCAAAAGGTTTGCATTTCCTTATTTTTCATATCTTAAATTGATTGCCTCTTTTCCTTGTAGGTTTTAGCATGGAACTACCATGCTCTCTGCTGCTACTCTTGCTGTCACAGTATTACACGAGCTGATGAGCGTGCAGGTTTGGCATTGCTAGGATATGATAGCTCAACAGATATCATCCCGAATGTCATTGACGAGGACCATCATATAAAGTTCCCAGGTTATCGACACCGTTCACCAAAGGCCATGCAAATCCTCCTAGAGTTGTTTTGTCCTCCTAAGGGGATTGTGCTTGATGCTACAGCAGGTTTTGGTTCGATGGTGCTAGCGGCTAAAGAGACTGGGTGTGCAGTTTTTGCACTAGAGAAGGAGAGTGCATTTGAAGGTGTTCTTGGGATATTGCATAATAGGTGATAATAAAGTATAAATTTCTCCTTATAGTAATTCTATCATGGTTGTGTATATTAGGTGGATCGATGATGTGGGCTATAATTTGCCATGTTATGCAGAAGCAATGGCACAAGCTCATATACAACAAGAGCCCACAGTTAGAGAGCATAATACTATACGAACTCCTCCTTTTGTGGATGTGGATGCCGAGGAAGACTAAGTTTAGTTTTCTTTTTAGTCGAATTTTTTAGTGGTAATATAGAGTTTTTTCTTTGACTTATGATATTTATTTTCTTATTAGATTTATATTATTTAGCTTTTTCTTGAACTGAAAGTATGTCTTAAGTTTTGAATAGAATTGTTGGTTCGTCCCGAACCAATCACTTCAACATCAACTTTTGTATTTGGTGGACTATATTGACTTTCATTGACTTTCATTGACTTGAGCTCAGCTCAAAAACTACCCAACCCCCTTAGAAACTCATTAAACCACTTATAGTGGTCCTTCCCCTTTTGTTCGTTTAGTTCATAGTAAATGCATTAAAGACATCGTCTCTATTTCTATTTGACTACTCATTCAAGAGTAGCTTTGGCCTCTACTAGCATAACCATCGCACTTTGGAACTTTTAATTTTGACTTCTCAAAGTCAATTTCCTAAGTGTTTTTGACATCTTGCATTGCATATATTGTGCAAACTCAATTTCCCCATCCTAGGAAGTTCTTTACTTGAGGGCACCATCATCCTCTCTCCTATTTCGTGTCACTCTAGACATTAAATTTCATTTTTCCATAATTTGTGCTAGGGCTGTCCACAGCCCTATCATTTGGCTACCTTGCTGCTCCCTCCCTTGGAGCTTTCATTTCACCAAATTAGAGCATTTAGGAATCCATCCTTGGAAATATATTTCTTTTTCCACAATCTGTTACCACTAAATACATGAATGTTCCTCATCTAACTTTTCCATTTGGATTCCTTCCAATGATTTCTATGGCCTATTCATGGCCTCTAGTCTTCTACTCCTATATTTTGATTGTTGCTCAAAGCAACATAGAATTACTACTTCTATCCTCGAGGTATCCTTTTGGTTCTATAGCAAAAACTCTACTTTGCCAAGTCTAGAGGTTGTTCACCTCTAGTAGGTCTTTTTAGCATTTTCTGCTATGAGCTCTATATATAGCATAACCTAGTGACCCACTCATGAGTCCCTTTCTTAGACTCGTAATACCACTGTATTGTCGCAATTTATTTTCCTTAGGTGTTTTTCTCATTTGGTCACTTTAACCAAGCCATACCATTACCAATAATTCAAATCAACACTTTGAATTAGGAACTTCATTCCTTAACCTCACAAGGACCTTCTCCTTGTTTTAGCCATAAGACCACCTAGTGATTTAACCTTAACACCTTAACAAGTGTACCAATTAGTATTAAATCTTCCAAACCTTTAACTTGTTGACCATGACCCCAGAAACATCCCCCACACTTAGCGGTATGCCCAAGCTAGCCCTTCCATCTAAAGGTCCATAACAACTGAGATTGGGTGTCCTCATCCCATTCACCACATCCTTAGTGCCACTTGCACCAAAGTGTTCAAGTTAAATATACTAAGCTTTCATACTAAGCAATCTAACCATGCATCACAACTCTGGGGCATCCCTTACTTGGCGGTGTGCCCAAGCTAGTCTCCTTATCGAGAGTCCATGACCACTTAAAAATGAGTGTCCTCATATTCCAAACCATTACCACGCCCTAGTGAGCTAGGACTCAAACCCAAGCACTAGATCAAACCCAACCTCCGTATATGCATCTACAGACAGCATCACCCAGGATGTTTGGCATGACTCCCCACTTCGGTGCACCAACTTATACTTAAAGCGTGCTATAGATCACAGCTTAGGAATTTAGTTCCTCCCAACTACCAAATCCTCTCACTTGACAAGTTTGTGATCATGCATAGACTCCTCTATGCTTGGCCCCATGGGCCACCCTTTTTGAAGTCACTCCTTCAAGTAGGGTTTTTGTTTCCCCGATTTGCCAATCTCACTTTAGCAAGTCACATGACTAGCATAACACATAAGTGTGAAAGTCTTTAACCATCGACTTTCATTTAAAACCATCTCTTTGAACACTCGGGAACTACTTTCCCAGTCATGATACTCTCGCCTTGGCAAACTTCAAGTCCATGCTTCTATTGCACCACTCTAATTTCACACGTTCTTTGAACCATTTAACGAACCCGGGTAGGTTTTGAGCCCATGAGCTCATGAGCTGAGCTCACAACTTCTCAAACACAAGAAAAACATTGGTTTGTCCTGAACCAAAATCTTTCCATTTTTCAAATTTTGATATAATCTATATTTCCAAGTAAATTTGATCAATAAAATACAAATATAAATATAGATCTGAACAATAAAAACAATCTAAAAACACTTCTCAAGCTCTGCAATTGTAAGGCTTGCCTAATGGATGTGATGGTCAACCTTAGGATCTTGGTTTAGTTCCTACATAAAAATGTAATAGATGTGCTTGCAGGCTAAATATACCTTTCCCCTGTTTTCCCTTTATGTAAAATTTGGACAAGTAAAAGATGGATTTTTGCAAATTCTGATAGTGTAGCTCATACCCTTTGATGACTTAGTCACAATAACAAACTGCTTAGCCACGGCACTGATGTAGTTTATCCTTGTGATTGTGCATTTCAATGCCTTTGCCAGCTTGATCTTCTTTTGTGCACCTTTTGAAATGGAAGACCTATATTGTACAGCCTTCCCATTTCTAGCTGGTCACATATGCCAGTTTAGTGTTGACATTGGTGGCATAATAGTATCAATAGCAACATTTGAGGAAGTCTTCAGCTTGAAACCAGCTCTCTCCAGACTTTCAATCTCTGCTTTCAAAAGATTGTAGCTTCACTCAACTGGCCACTCCTCTGGCACAGAATTTGGCTTTGAGATAATTGAGTTGTGGATCCAGTTTGTATGAGTAACATCAGTCCCACAACAATAAATCCAACTTGACTAGCAGCCCTTTACCCCTAGATCTCGACAGCCCCAAAAACATGGTACTGTTAAATAACTTGAACCTGAGCGCACAAATGCAAGACACTGACCTTGACTCCCAATCATTCCAGAGCAACACACATTACTCTTGGCATTGACTCTTTGAATTGCCCAGTTGATACAAGAAACTAGTTCTTCTCTAGTGTTGTGGAACAGAATGGTAGTCAAACTCTAGATGGTGAGAGCTAGAAGGAGTGATGTTGGGCCCATCAAATGTCTATTGACACTTCATACAGGTTGTCCTCATGTCCCCAAATGGTTCATAACTTGATTCTATAGGAGTTCCAATAACAACTTCCTCCACCATCTTAGATATTAACCTTGCTGCTGGTGTTGTCCTTCTACTAACCCGCTCTCGAAGCTTGTCTAAGTTTGGACCTGTACCAATAGACCTTGCTTCTTGTGTAGCCAAAGCTTTTGATGACTGCTCAAGAGATCTAGTGAGGTCAGAGAGTGTAGCTTTATAGAGAGACACTTTTCCTTTCCCTGCTTTAGAAGCTCTCCAACTCCAATGTTTGCTCTCGAAGAGATTAATTGTTGGTGTAAGTGCAATGTTTGATCCTAGGAAAAATACAACATTTGAATGTGACAAGAAAAGAAAATAAGAGAAAACTTCCATGGAGAATGTAATGGCCCCACTAAAACATTCAAACTTCCCACCATGCAAGCCAACGCTTCATTTGTGGAAGGTGTTCATATGGTATTTTGTCTCCTTTATGCCACCATATGCACATCTTATTTGCTTTTGCCTTGTGCTCCTCTTTAGTTGGTGCATCCATCCATTCCCAACAAATCTACTTGAACTCGTGATGGAAGCTAGACTTGATGTATCGGCAATGTTCATTGACACTCTTTGCCCAATGAAACTCACAACTCTTCTCTCTACCTTGTAATGGCTGACTTTTATCACATTCAAATACTTATCGTATAGCCAACCAGTTAGCACTAGCAGCATCTGCCATGAAACCGCAGAAGTTGGGTTTCTTCCCATTTCGCTGTTCAACAACCTCGAATATATATGTCCAAAAGACAATTTGAGTTTGGAAATCTTGAACATTGAATTTGACTATAGCTATAGTCAAGTTGCACTGCAACATATAAAAGGAATAGTTATAATGTAAATCAGTATAGAATCCTTAAAAAATAAAAAGCCACTTACTTGTGATCATAAACATGAGCTCCTATTGTTGACCAGCCTGAAAATTGTTCCATATGGTCGAAATGGATCTCGACCACATAAAGTGCTTGAATCTCGCAATATACTTTAAGATGCTTCTCAATCAAGATGCTAGATGCTCTTCAATACACTAGAAAGACACTCCTCAATCAAGGTATGCCTCTCTCTGTTGCTTTTCCATCTCCCCATCTTTTGCTCCTAGCTTGCGAGTAACTTGCACCTCATGGCTACTTTGCATTGGAATGATCAGTTCGGCAGCGAACCCATCTTCCCAACACAACAGATTCTGGGTTTTTTTTTTCTTGTCATTGCCTTGGTGCTGTAAGATCGGTTTGGCAATGAACCGATCTTCCCGTGCCAAGGGAACTGCTTCTTTTTTTGTTTTTTTTTGTTCCCTTGGCACTGAGAAGATTGATTCGATGATGAACCAATCTTCCAGTGCTAAGGGAACTACTTCTTTTCTTCCTTTTTTTTTGTTCTCTAAGCACTAGAAGATTAGTTTGCCGCCGAACCAATCTTCTCAGTGCTGTTCCTTTTCTTTCTTTTTTAGTTTTCTTGGCACTGGAAGATTGGTTTGCCACTGAATTAATCTTCCCAATACCAAAGGAGCTACTTCTTTTCTTTTTTTCTTTTATTCCTTTGGTGCTGGAAGATTGGTATGAACCAATCTTCCTAGCGCCAAGGAAATTGCTCCTATTTTTCTTCAAAACTTTTTTTTAATGTTTACTCAAGTTTATTTGTCATTTTCATGCAAATATATAAATCATGCCACAACAGAAGAAGCGTGCCAGTTAACCTCAATGGACCCATTCTCCAGGAAAACGACTAGACTGTTGTGCTAGATTCACTAGAGACACCTCACAAGTTCAAAGCACTGCTTCAAAGGAAGACCATGGTGGGAGCAATGGTGTCCAGATCCAAGTAATGGTTGATCCTGATCCAGGTGTTAGCATGCAGGAGGTAGATGGTTCTAGAGAGTGTGGAAATGCATAAGCTATCTATAGCACAGGAGAAGCTGTTGGTGGTAGTGCCGTAGGTGGTGGGGCAAAACAAGGTGGCAAAAATGAGGCACCTAGTGCTATAGGTGGTGGGGCAGATCTTGGTGGTGGAAATGGTGGACATGTTGTTGCTCTTGAAGGTCACAAAAATGAGGTGGTAACTATGCTAGAGGCCGACATGATCTTGAATGAGCGAGTACGCGAGACTGTTATCCAGGCTCAAGAACGAACTATCAACATGTTTAGGTGAAATGGCTTGGAAAGGATCCCAACATCTTCAGATTTCACTTTGCCGTCTTAAGCAGAGTCACTAGGTGCATTTAACCTACGACCTTAATATGGCTATTTATACCTCTTTCACAGAGGTTGAATTTGGGCACACTATTGGATCATTTATTATGTCATCATCATTCCCTGGAACAAAATGCATAGACATGGTGTTAGGATCCTATCCCTTACACCCTAAACCAACTGGCTAAAGGGGTGATCACTTGATTGCAGGGCCCTTTCTTTATCCTATTATCCTGACTTGGTGCCTAACAATCCTCCCCCTCGTCAGGGAATGATCGTCCGTGATCATACTTAGGCCACCATCCGGTCACCATGGTCCTTCTCTTAGGGTCTACCAAACCTTGGTTCTCCCTCTAGATCCACCATGTTAAATATTCCTTCAGAATATTCCTGCCCCACTCATCAGCCATGAGAATCGAACTGGGCTCCGATACCAATGTTAGGATCCTATCCCTTACACCCTAAACCAACTGGTTAAAGGGGTGATCATTTGATTGCAGGGCCCTTTCTTTATCCTATTATCCTGACCTGGTGCATAGCAATTTATTGTTAGGCGCCAGCTTTGACTACGTGGTCAACGTCGGTCAAAGGGAGGCTCAAGGGTATATTAAGGCATGTTAGGGTATGGGATTAACCTACCCTAGGGCTCACAGTGGAGCGGCGGCACAGTGGAGCTTTTGAGGTAGCTCAGGGGTGGTTGGGTGGTGAGGAACCTCAAGAGGTGGCGGAGCATAGTCTAGGGCGACTAGATCTCTGTCTTTTTGCACCGGATCATAACATTGGTATCAAAGAAGTTGGTTGCGATGGCCGACCAAGCTGAACGCTGGAATCCTATTGTCGATGGTGGTGTCGACGATGGTGCTGATGAAGCTGCGGAGATTTGGAACATTCAAGATGTGGTTCATGAGCTGCGAGCTCTTAACCGAAATCAGTAAGAGATGCAAGACGAGATGCATGGCATGATGGATACCATGCGTGGACGTGTTGAGGCACTTGAGGCTGGACGGGGTAGTGCTCCAAGTAAGCCTTCTTTGGTAGATCGACTCAAGATTCCAACTTTTTCCGGTGATGGTGGTGTGGACGAGTGTCTCGCTTGGCTAGCCAATGTGAAGAAGTTCTTGGCTGCTAGGGGAACTCCGGATGCAGAGGCTTTAGTGGCTATTCCGATGGTTTTGTGTGATGCGGGTCTTCGATGGTGGAATTGGCTTGAGGAGTCCCGTATTGCAGATAAGAAACCACTAGTATCTACCATGGATGAATTTGAGGCTGTTTTCCGTTTACGTTTTGCCCCTCATTACGATGTGGAGAATGCTCGTACGGAACTTCGACATTTCCAGCAAGGGAAAATAACGCTCGAGGACTATATTGAGAAGCTTACTCGCTTGATTAGTCGTGTTCCAATGAAGGATCCAGATCAGAACAAGTCCTACTTCATTGATGGCCTACATAGTGAGAGCATGCGGCAACACTTATGTCATTCTCAACCTACAAAGAGTTTGGAGGACCTCTTTGATGCAGCTTGTCGACTTGACAATGACAAGCACAAGTCCCGCAAGCATTCGCGGAGTCCTTCTGTCGAGAATTGTCGTGATGATCGTTGTGGACACAAGGATGGGAACAAGCATCACAAGTTGAAGTCGGTGGTGACTACTTCAGATGCAAAGGGGTCCAAGAAGCAGAAGTTCTTTGTGAAGAATTATAGACAGGGTTGTCATCATTGCGGGGAACTTGGACATTACAAGGCTGATTGTCTGCAGTTGAAGAACAAGCAGCAGGACAAGAAGAATAGCCAATCTTCTTCTCACGGTAAGTCAGATACTAAAAAGTTGCAAACTTTGCAGCGTGAGGATGAGGAGAATGACCATTCCGGTCGGAGGAAGCGACTTTCGATCGTTGCTCATGAGCTCAACTGTGTGTGGAACAAGATGGAGCTCGAGGATACGCGTGAATCAGCTTTAATGCTGGAGGGCGTGTTCCGTGGCGATCCAGTGCGGATTTTACTGGATAGTGGGAGCAATGACAACTTTGTTTCGGCAAAGTTTGTTGCGGAGCATGGCCTGGTCACATTCGGCATTCTTCCATACACAGTGGAAGGTGCAGCTACCTCTACTCAACATTTCAATGCTTGTGTCGAGGGGTTGGAAGTGTTGGTTGGCAAAACTACACTTGTGGAGACTTTTTATCTCGCGGATATCCATCGTGTGGATCTCATTCTCGGGATGCCATGGTTGGTGAAGGTGGATCCAGAGATAAAGTGGAGTATTAAGCGTATCTCGCTAGAGTATGGTGGCGTTAAAGATGTGTGGTTTGGCGAGGGCGTTCAACCACCAGTTGTTATGCTCTCTGCTACATTTTTGAAGCGAGCTTGTCGTAATGGAAAAGCACTTTTGAGTTACTTGCCGTTTGTTCGTGACTTGGGGGACCAAGGCACATGTGGGGGAGAAGCAGCAGTACAGGATGTACTAGACGCGTTATCTAATGTTTTTCCATCTGAACTTCCTCATGGATTGCCTCTGTTACGAGGTGTGGAGCATGGGATTACATTGGAGCCGGGGACGCAACCAATTTACCGGTGTCCATTTCGGTTAAGCTATGCGGAGGAGCAAGAAGTTCAACGACAAGTCAAGGAGTTACTTGAGTTTGGATTTATTCAGCCAAGTAAGTCTCCATTTGGTGCTCCGGTCTTGCTTGTGAAGAAGAAGGATGGTTCGATGTGAATGTGTATTGACTACCGCGCTTTGAACAAGAAGACAGTGAAGGATAAGATGCCAATGCCACGTGTGGATGATATCCTGGACAAGCTTGGTGAAGCACGAGTGTTTACCAAGATTGATCTGAGGAGTGGATATCATCAAATTGCAATGGATGATGCATCTATCTCCAAGATGGCATTCAGCACAAGCTTCAGACATTTTGAGTTTACAGTTATGCCGTTTGGTTTGATGAATGCACTGGCCATATTTACTTGGTTGATGACGGAGGTATTTGGGCGTTATCTTCATGAGTTTGTGGAGATTTTCTTGGACGATATTCTTGTTTTTAGCAAGAATATGGAGGAGCATAGGGTGCATTTGCGCAAGGTTCTTTTGTTACTTCAAAACAGCAAACTTTATGCAAAGAAGAGCAAATGTGAATTTGCAAAGTCGGAGGTGGAATATCTAGCCCATATTGTGACATCTCAGGGTGTCAAGACGAATTCAAGAAAGGTGGCTGTGGTGGAAAACTGGCCTACACCGACTACAGTGGCCGAGTTGTGCAGTTTTCCTTGTATGGCTAGTTACTACCGATGTTTCTAGTATAAGTTTGTAGAGGTGGCTATTCCTTTGACGCGGTTGTTACGCAAGAATGTGCCATTCGAGTGGAAGAAGCCACAAAAGGAGAGTTTTGTGGCGCTAAAATGATTGTTGAGCGAGACTTCAGTGCTTTGCATTGCTAATCCATCGAAACCGTACGAGGTGACATGAGCATCTGGTGGCAGGTTGGTCAATATGTGGTACATAATCCGTCGATCTAGCTAATGTAGCTGCATGCAGTCATTGACTCCCCACATGCAGCTGCCAGTGGGTATGCACTGGGAGGAGTTCTCATGCAAGAGGGACAGCCTATTGGATATGAGAGTTGAACTTTGAATTCCGCAGAGCAACGCTATTCCACATATGAGCAAGAGTTACTCTCTATTGTTCATGCTTTGTGGACGTGGCGGCACTATCTTTATGATGCAGTGTTCGTGGTGTTAACAGATCACAAACCACTTGTGTATCTTTTCACACAGAAGGAGTTGAACACTAGGCAAGCTCGTTGGATGGTCAAATTCATAGAGTTTGGGAAGTTTCCTATTGAGCATCGTCCGGGAAAATCAAATGTGGTGGCAAATGCATTATCTCGTGTTTGTCATGTGACGACGTTACAAACACGATTTTATCATCATTTGAGTAAGGTGGTCAGTGAGTTTAGGCAATTGGTTGAGCATGCTCAGGCTCAGGATGCTGAGGTGGCCTCTTTGCGAGACCAAATGGAAGCCCCTTTCTCATTGGTGGATGGGATTCTCTATTACAATGGCCGTGTATATTTGCCCTGGGTGGATGCGTTAATTACTCAAGTTTTATTCCACTATCAAGATCGTCCAGAGGCCGGTCATTTTGGGGGGAAGAAGACGTATGAGTTGATTAAGCGCAACTTTTATTGGAGGAATATGAAAGTTGATATCCTCAAGTATTGTAAATCATGTGAGCTTTGTCAGCGGGTTAAGGTGCCATGGGAGAAGCCGGGGGGACTTTTGCAACCTTTACCTATTCCTCAAAGCCGTTGGTGTAGTATCTCTATGGACTTCATCACTTATTTGCCACGAACACAGAGGCAAAAGGAGCAAGTATGGGTCATAGTGGATCGGTTGACGAAGTATATGCAGTTGTTGGCTCTTCGGAAGACTGTCACTGCCTCAGACTTGGCTGCGGTTTACTTGGAGAAGGTTTTTCCTGATTTTGGTTTGCCAGAGGACATCATTAGTGATCGAGATTCAAAGTTCACTAGTGGATTTTGGAAAAGCTTTGCAAAAGCTATGCAAGTGACTTTGAAACTCTCGAGTGGAGATTATCCTCAGACGGATGGGCAAACCAAGCGTGTGAATCAGGTGGTGGAGGATATGCTACGTTGTAGCATTGGTCAAAGGCAAGGACAGTGGGATCTATATCTTCCGTTGGTGCAGTTTGCTTACAACAATAGCCAACACAGTGGAACCAAGCTAAGTCCTTATTTTGCCATGTTTGGAAGGCATCCTCGAACAGCGGTGGAGTTGGGTTTGCATTTGAGTAAGGATGTTCAAGATAAGCTTGATTCCGAGGCGATTGATTTGGCCACAGAACTTGATGAGATTTTGGTGGTGTGCAAACGGAATTTGCAAGTAGCTCAGGATAGAGCGGAGAAGTTTGCCAATGAGCATCGCTAATTCCAGGAATATAAAGTGGGTGATCTCGTCTTTGTGCGAGTGATCTTTCGTCAAGTTAGCGGTAGAACACCTTGGTGCCTTTACAGACAGGGAAGAGTGATAAACTTTTCCATCGATATGCTGGTCCATATGAACTGCTGGAGCGCATTGGTAAAGCGGCTTATCAGGTGCAGCTGCCAGCTGGGGTGAAAATTCATCCGGTATTTTATGTCAGCCAGTTGAAAGGTGTACTATCTCAGAGTGACGGGCCCAATGCCTCCTTGATGTACACGGCTGTGGAAGATGGACCAGGAGCTTGAGCAGGGTTCCCCAGAAAGGGTGATCACCGGTACAACTCGTCCTTGGGACAAGGACTTTGTTGGGGGGGAAGAATTGTTAGGCGCCAGCTTTGACTACGTGGTCAACTTCGGTCAAAGGAAGGCTCAAGGGTATATTAAGGCATGTTAGGGTAAGGGATTAACCTACCCTAGGGCTCACAGTGGAGTGGCAACGCAGTGGAGCTTTTGAGGTAGCTCGGGGGTGGTTGGGTGGTGAGGAACCTCAAGAGGTGGCATAGCATAGTCTAGGGCGACTAAATCTCTGTCTTTTTGCGCCGGATCATAACACATGGTTACTCCTGAGATCAAACAGACTTGGGATCAAATATGGCAGAGGAAATCTCAGGAGTTTGATACTTTGATGGTGTGCCACAAGGAGACACAAGCCTTTGTAGGCTGGATGTTCTTCATTATTGATGGAAACCACCGGTGGCTAGCGTTTTGGAGGTGTATCCAAGAGAAGTTCTAGGATGATGACGAGTGACATATTTGTGTTCTAGTGACACTTGTGGAGCCACAGAATCGAAACCAAGTTGTGAGGCTCAACTTGGCATGCCACAAGATCAACATATAAGAATCTTTTACTAGTAACATTTGTTCTCACTAACTATGTTATAGGTTTAATCAGTTTGCTTTTCAAGCACATACCTTGGTCCATAATATCGAGCACCTTCGATATGTTGGCATACTTTCTCTTGGGGAAATCTAGATGCTGTATAGTTGTGAGGTTATGGAAGCAGTTCAACCAAAGCTTGTAGCACGTAAAGGCCAGGAGTTGCTTACTTGGTATCAAGTGCTTATGGATTTTTTGGTTGTAGTCTGGGCAAAGGTATCCTTTTCTTGCATGAACTTGTGTTTTCTACTCACAAGTTTTCCTTTTAGCCAATTGTCAAGGTGCAGCAAAACTCATATTTGAAGATTACACAAGTGATGGATGAGGTGCAAAAGAACTTGAACTACGACAAATTGAGCAGCGCATTTTGAACTTGAAGAAATCAAAGGTGAAGAAGCTACTTGCAATTACAGACATTCGATGCAATAAAGACTGCCTAGATTGCATTGCAAAGTTATGCTCTCGTGGCAGTAAGTTAGTCCCTTTTATCTTTCTCATTCCACTTTGAAATCCTTGTCCTTGCAGGAAATGGTAAAGCACCTGAAAAATTGATTTATAACATCGCAAAAAGCAAGTTCTCTTTCAACGAACAAACCTCTTGCTTAGAGCTCCTCAACACTTGGCATCGTAATAATGATAAGAGGTTGAAGAACAAACTTGAGAATGTGATGAAGGAGAAGCTCTATATCACTCAAAGTATTGTTACTATTGAGGAGCTACTTCAAACATGAGATATAAAGTTCCTTACTAGTGCCTGCACCGGCATAACACTTCCAGAATATGTCCGAGCTTACCTTCAAGAGCTTGGAGATGGATGGCTTCCTGATAGCAACTCAAGCTCTATGGATTTCAAGAACCAGCCAGGCCAACCATTTTTCTCGCGTCGCATGGCATATAGGTACATTGCAAGAAATTGACTTGTTTATTTAATCATGACTCTTTTGTAGGTATTTAAATCATTGCTCAGGTGCTCCAATGTACACAACAAGTGTTTTTCTCAAGCTCTTAACTGGTGGAAAGAAATTTGGCATGTATGAACCAGAGTTCCATTGTCCCACTATGCGGGAGTGAAAACTTTATCTATGATACTTGGAGTTGTGGAGGCAAATGCCATCGTCACCTTTTGAGCTTGATCTCTACTTCAAGTGTCATCCAGGTTTGATGAGTAAAACTTCCTAGTAGTAACTTATTTTTCTACTTTATTGTAGAGACACTTTTGGAGGGAGTGGAGATGCCTCAGGATAGGGACAAGATTCATATTGAGAAAAACAAAGACAAACAAGTGGAGAACCTAGCTGAAAACTCTCCTGCCCCATCTCATCCTACAGCAGTTGCTCATTCCCCAGATCCTACTGCTGCTGCTCATTCAGCCCCGACTGCTCGAAATGTACGAAGGCAACTCCATAGTGAGGACGTCCAAGAGAGTAAAAACTTGATTTCCAATGACCTTGCTTATTGTGATTTGGTTGTAGATGTCGAAAAAACTAGCCAGCACTCTATATGCCGATGTATAAATGCATTCTTTCCATCCCTCCCCACTACTACAAAGGATGACCTCCAAGATTTATCTTCATCGGCTTTACATAAACAGGTATGAAAAAAAACATGTATTAACTTTAATATTTCCTAGTTTTGAACACTATTCAAGTTCGTGCTCTTTCTCTTATGGGAAGTGTTGGCAATATGGAAATAGTTATTGGGGACTACTTTCAGCTTTCCAACAATGTGAGCCAAGAGTCTTTTATGTTCCATCAATAGATGTGAGGATTGGGAATGAACAACACTTTCAACATCAACCTCGCATTCTTCGACTTGCCTAATGGGTTACTACCTTTACAAGGCGACACTCCATCCTAGAACATCCTTCGACCAAACCATATTTCTCAAGCAGTGGATGTGGCATCCAAGGTGTTGCAATATGAGGGCATTATGCTAGTCATTCTTCCCCGTTCTTTATTTTGGGGAGGTCTTCTTGCAACGATGGCGGAGAATGATGACTCTAGATTGGTTGAGTTGCATCAAGCTGCCTACTCTCAAACATCCCGGTCGAAACAAAAGGAGCAAGTGGCTGAATCCAAAAGGTTTGCATTTCCTTATTTTTCATATCTTAAATTGATTGCCTCTTTTCATTGTAGGTTTTAGCATAGAGCTACCATGCACTTTGCCACTACTCTTGCCATCACAGTATTACATGAGCTGATGAGTGTGCAAGGTTTGGCATTGCTAGGATATGATAGCTCAATAGATATCATCCCAAATGTCATCAATAAGGATCATTATAGAGTTCCTTGACTATTGACACCATTTACCAAAGGCCATGCAAATCCTCCTAGAGCTTTTTTGTCCTCATAAGGGGATTGTACTTGATGCTATAGCAGGTTTTGATTCGATGGTGCTAGTGGCTAAAGAGACTAGCCATGCAGTTTTTGCACTAGAGAAGGAGAGTGCATTTGAAGGTGTTCTTAGGACATTTCATAACAGGTGATAATAAAGTATGAATTTAAAACCAGTCAAAGTGCATATTTGGATCCAAGGATGTTGGGTATTGTATTTCTCATGAGGTGAATTTCTCATTATAGTAATTCCATCATGGTTGTGTATATTAGGTGGATCGATGACGTGGGTTATAAATTGCCATGTTATGTAGAAGCAATGGCACAAGCTTATATACAACAAGAGCCACAATTAGAGAGCATAATACTATACAAACTCCTTTTGTGGATGTGGATGCTGAGGAAGATTAAGTTTAGTTTTTTTTTAGTAGAATTTTTTAGTGGTAATATAGAGTTCCTTCTTTGACTTATGATATTTATTTTCTTATTAGACTTATATTATTTGGCTTTTTCTTTGACTGAAAATATGTCTTCAGTTTTGAATAGAATTGTTGGTTCATCCTGAACCAATCATTTAAACATCAACTTTTATATTTGGTGGACTATATTGACTTTCATTGACTTTCATTAACTTGAGCTCAGCTCAAAAACTACCCAGCCCCTGCTCCTCCATATTCTTGCTGAAAACAAGAATATTGTCCAAGAAAATCTCCACAAACTCATGAAGATAATGCCCAAATAACTCCGTCATCAACCGAGTAAATGTGGCTGGTGCATTTGTCAAACCAAATGGCATAACTGTAAACTCAAAATGTCTGAAGCTTGTGTTGAATGCCGTCTTAGAGATAGATGCATCATCCATCACAATTTGATAATATCCACTTCTCAGATCAATCTTGGTAAACACTCATGCTTCACCAAGCTTGTCTAGGATATCATCCATACATGGCATCAGCATCTTATCCTTCACTGTTTTCTTGTTTAAGGCATGGTAATCAATATACATCTACATTGAGCCGTCCTTCTTCACAAGCAAGACTAGAGCACCAAACGGAGACTTACTTGGTTGAATAAATCTAAACTTAAGTAACTCCTTGACTTGTTGTTGAACTTTTTTCTCCTCCGCATACCTTAACCGAAATGGATGCCGGTAAATTGGCCGCATCCCCGGCTCCAACGTAATCCCATGCTCCACAACTCGTAATGGAAGCAACCCATGAAGAAGTTCAGATGGAAAAACATTAAAAACTCATCAAGTACATCATGTATTGCTGTTTCTCCCCCACACGTGCCTTAGTCCCCTAAGTCACAAACAAACAGCAAGTAACTTAAAAGTGTTTTTCCATTATGACAAACCCACTTCAAAGATGTAATGGAGAGCATAATAATTGGAGGTTGAACTCCCTTTTCAAACCACACATCTTTAATGCCACCATACTCCAGTGAGACATGTTTAATACTCCACTTTATCTTTGGATCCACCTTAACCAACCATGGCATCCCAAAAATGAGATCCACATGATGGATATCCATGAAATAAAAAGTCTCTACAAGTGTGATTTTGCCAACCAACACTTCCAACCCCTCGACACAAGCATTAAATTGCTGCGCAGAGGTAGTTGCATCTTCCACCGTGTATGGAAGAACTCCTCGTGTGACTAGGCCATGCTCTGCAACAAACTTTGCTGAGCCTCTTCTTCTGACTAGAATGGTCGTCCCCATCATCCTCAGCTGCAAAGTTTGCAACTTTTATGTATCTAACTTATTGTCAGTAGAAGATTGGCCATTCTTCTTGCCCTACTGTTTGTTCTTCAGCTGTGGACAATCAACCTTGTAGTGTCCAAGCTCACCGCAATGATGACAGCCCTATCTATAATGCTTCACAAAGAACTTCTGCTTCTTTGACCTTTTTGCATCTGAAGTAGTCACCACAGATTTCAACTTGTGATGCTTGTTCCCATCCTTATATCCATGGCAATCATCACGACAATTCTTGACAGAAGGACTCCGAGAATGCATGCGAGACTTGTGCTTGTCATTGTCAAGTTGATAAGCTGCATCAAAGAGCTCCTCCAAACTCTTTGTAGGTTGAGAATGACACAAGTGTTGCCACATGCTCTCACTATGAAAGCTATCAATGAAGTAGGACTTATTTTGATCTGGATCCTTTGTTGAAACATGGCTAATCAAGTGAGTAATGCTTCTCAATATAGCCCCCGAGCATCATTTTCCCTGTTTTGTGTGAGCATTCTTTATGTTGTAGTGAGGGGCAAAACATAAATGAAAAGCAGCCTCAAACTCATCCATGGTTGACACTGGTGGTTTTTATCCACAACATGAGACTCCTTAAGCCAATTCGACCATCGAAGACCGACATCACGGAAATCCTTTGGAATAGCCACTAAAGCCTCTACATCTGGAGTTCCTCTAGCAATCAAGAACTTTTTCACATTCGCTAGCCAAGCAAGACACTCGTCCACACCACCATCACTAGAAAAGGTTGGAATCTTGAGTGAACCAAGGAAAGCTTACTTGGAGCGTTACTACGTCCAGCCTCAAGTGCGTCAACACGCCTATGCATAGTATCCATCATACCATGTATCTTGTCTTGCATCTCTTGCTGATTCTGTTTAAGGGCTCGCAGCTCATGAACAACATCTTGAATGGTCCAAATCTCCACAGCTCCATCAGCACCATCATCGGCACCACCATAGACAATATAGTTTCAGTGTTCGGCTTGACCAGCCATCGCAACCTCCTCCTCTGATACCAATGTTATGATCAAGTGCAAAAAAAACAGAGATCTAGTCACCTTAGACTATGTTATACCACCTCTTGAGGTTCCTCACTACCCAACCACGCCCAAGCTACCTCAAAAGCTCCATTGCACTATCGCTCCACTGTGAGCTCTACAGTATGCCTTAATATACCCTTCAGCCTCTCTTTGACCGACATTGACCACGTGGTCAAAGTTGGCACCTAATGTCTGATCCCATGACTGACACCCAAAGCTACCACCGACATATCAGCTCGTTATGCTAAGGCCATGTTCATTCACTTTTGCCACACTAGTGGTCCAAAACCACTTGCATCACAATCCTATCTCTCAAAAACTAGGTCATCCATTCATGAGTGGTCATCCTATATCCACTCATTAGCATCTTTAGGATGCCCGCAGACATGAAGAACAACCTTCCCCAATAACCCTTTTTTAGCCTCTATCAAGTCCCTTTCGGTCCATGGCCATGTTTGCCAATATTGCCACTAGGTCAAAGCCTATTGGCCTGACCATTAAATTCCACTGTCCTTTGAGACTTCCTCACCATATGACAGTATCCTTAGTCACTACACTAGAGGACTGCCCCTCTTCTTTTCCACAGTCTAGGACTTTGGGATAACATTTCAGAGCATCGTGGCCTTATGCGAACCTCATGAGTACTCTCCCCAACTTCCACCTTCGGGTGCTCTAGGTATGGGGCTAAAGCGAGGTTTCATTGAGCCATGCCAAGTATCCAAGTAGGTATGCCACCCATGCTTGGATTGGGAGCATTGACCATTTGATCTCCCGAGGGAACTAGAGTCAGCTCTTGAACATTTCACCAAGCTACCTTATTTATCTGTCCATATTCAATTTAGTTTTGAACTCCTTAGTGGATATATCATCACTTAGTATATGGGCATAGCCTTCCTGGGTCATACTGGCCTTTCTTGGCCAAACTGGCTCCACTGGGGTCCAATAGCCTGTTGTAAGCCATAAATTTTTCCTTTCCAATTTGCTAGCTTACCTCGTCTATCCGACCAACATTGCCTTGGCTTGTGCTAAGTTCCCTTGCCAAGGTTCCCGCCTATTGTACCAGCTCCTACTTGGTCCTACTTAGTTTTAGCTACTCACTGCATGAGCAACGGAGCGTTAGCCATCCATCCATGGATTCCCAAATCTCTCCCAATCCCCCTCCCCGGGTTAGACTAAACTTAAGGTTTGGCTACACTCCCCGCAAGCACAAGCAGCCAAGCACACCAAGCCTCCAGGTTCCTAACATCCCTTGGTACAACAAGACTTGATCATGGGACCCTCTAAATCCCAAGCCTTGCGTGCAACACTTGCTTCGGGACATTGGGGCGAAACATCGTGGCATAACGGCCCAGTATGGGTACCGAGACCGAGACTGGGACTAAGACCGAGACCCAGGCCGAGGCCGAGACCGAGACCCAGGCCAAGGCCGAGACCGAGCCCAAGCCCAAGTCCAATCCCCCCCCACCTCCATCCCGAAGGGAAGGCCCAAGCCCCTAGGAAGGGCAAGGACCAATGAGCCACAAGGTACTCAAGTGGGGCACCACTCCACATGAGCCGGGAGCACCACAGTCAATTTCCCTTTCGGGAGTGGGAGCTGCTCTTGAGCAATTCCTTTGGTGGCCCCTTTGGCACCACCCGAGTCCATGCTCACTCCCACCTAAGGCCCCTCGACCTCAGTCTCAACCTCAAGTTAGTTTAGAAGCACCATTGGAGAGTTCGTTCAAGACTGGTTCCTAGACCTCACTATCCCTACTATGCCAGGTGTGCTCAATCTCTGTCCACTCTGCCATCAGTGTCCAAGGGCCAGAGGAAACATCCATAAGTGAAAACCACTCCTTCAAAACAAAGAACTTAGGTGAATAACTCTGCCCCATTGTTTCAACCGTTGAAACAATGATTGATTGGGAATCTTAGGTCTTATATCCCAGCCATCAGCAGTATTCGTAAAGCGCATGGAGATGTACTGGGTGATATTCCCTTCACCGCAAGCATAAATTGGATTTCTTGGAAGTCCAGCACCTTGTGCCGTAAGTAAGGATGAGATGCTGGCAGCCTATGAGGCTATTGATAAAAAACACGGCTGAGGAACCAGATTCAGGTCAGGAAAACTTTGTTTGCCAAAAGACAGTCCTGCTTGTGTGGTTGTTAAAAGCTCTCGTCACAACTTGCAGTTCCTTGCTCAAAGCTAGGACCAGTATCATTGTCATGATTGTCATCGCTGTCCTCAAAAAGTCTCGGAGAGTCCAGTTCAGCAGAAGTGGCCGTTTCATCAGTAGTTCTCAATGCACAGTTTACTGATATAAAACCACAAAGACTCACGTTTTTCTGGCTCTGCTTCCGAGTCCTCTGAAGCTGTTGTCCATTCTTCCTCCTGTATGAAACACGATAAGTTTGGAAAAGTAAAAACGCCTACCAATTGTATGGGATACTTGTCACTGAAAGACTTTACGGTAGTTCTCTGCAATTGTCTCCGCTCGATGCGGCCTCTGCTTGAAAACTTGCCTGAGGCCCTTCCTGTCAAAGGCCACAGATAAGAAACAAGAGACCTGCCCTCCATGTCTGTCTCGTCACTCGGCATGGAGATTGAAACGCAGGGCTCAAGGCCTGGGCAAACTCATGCATCTCTGGACGCTTTAGCACTTCCATATGCAGTATTTGGGATGATATATAGGAAACAGGAGTATTGACGCCAGTCCGGACCTAGAGGATGGAAAGATCACACAGAAGTCTGAGACCTGATGAAACGAAATCCAGACCTTCAAACTACTTTTCATGGCTGGCTGAGATCGCCATGGCCTTGATGCTTGCTCCAGAATAAACTCTCCATGTGGCTTTAGATCAGTGCAGTTCCGAAATATGAGTTAAATGAAAGAGAAATCAAAGCAAGAGAAGTGAACCTTACGGACAACAAGTCAGCTCCCTTTGGAGCTTCTCCAGCATTTCATTGCCGGTAGTGGTAAATGCTGCTTTCTCTTCCTCGTCATGACCACCTATGGAACAAATCCTCGTGAGAGCCTGAAGCTGCACCCTCAAGAGGTGGCGTAGCATAGTTTAGGGCGACTAGATGTCTGTCTTTTTTGTGCCGGATCATAACACTGGCTGCTCCTGCAAATAAAGTCAGCCCATATGTCTGAGCAAATATGAAATAGAGCACTTCTAGCACTGGATCAGGTTCCTAGAAAGATGAAAGAAACAAACTCGTTAAAATAAAAGAGAAAATAGCTAACCAACCTTCACAAGTGAGTAAGCTATCTCCCTTTGGGAAATCCTTGAACTTCTTCAGCATATCATCACCGGTCGTGGAAAATGCTGTTTTCTTTTCCTCGTCATTGCCACCTATGGAACAGGTCCTTGTGAGAACCTGTCAGCTCCTGTGAACAAGTGCCGCCAGCTTTCCTCCTGTGGAAGCCAAGGAAGAAGTCTACAAACCGATCAAGCTGGTCCCTGTGCCACCCCACTCGAGCGAAACACGAGTGTAGCTTGGCCAAAGCGCTGGCGCAGGACGAGAGCCGCCAGAAAGTGGTGCAGTCTTATCGGCGGCTTCCAAGGCAAAGGCTGGAGCGAGGGAGCGCAAGGCTGCTATTGCGGAGGGAAGTCCCTGGAGAGCATGTTGAGGAGCTTTGCCTGCTAAGATCACAAATTCTGAAGTGGAACAAGGAGACCACGGTCATGGCACGTGTTTGATATCTCCACGGATGGCCCACGCTGCTCCCAGCAGCGTGAGATCTTCGGTGCAGAGGCCTCGAATCCGACCTACAAATATGGCCGAAAATCCCAGCAATGGTCAAAAGTTCACGCTTCTTTTTTGTGAGCATGAATATTTATCTGCTGTCTACTGCGCTGTTGAGTAGCAATCCTCTGGGAGGGAAGGCTGGCTGAGATCGCCATGGCCTTGATGCTTGCTCCAGAATAAACTCTCCATGTGGCTTTAGATCAGCGCAGTTCCAAAATATGAGTTAAATGAAAGAGAAATCAAAGCAAGAAAAGAGAAGTGAACCTTACGGACAACAAGTCAGCTCCCTTTGGAGCTTCTCCAGCATTTCATTGCCAGTAGTGGTAAATGCTGCTTTCTCTTCCTCGTCATGACCACCTATGGAACAAATCCTCATGAGAGCCTGAAGCTCCTCAGTGTGGCCTGATTCAAGAACCTCAGACAAGGACTGCCACTTTTCGTCCTGTTAGTTCTTCCTTGCCCGACTATGGAATCTCACATCCTGCCCTCGTACATGAGAGTTGTTCTGGCCTACAAGCTTGAAGGAAGTATAAGCAAGCCAACGCACTGCCCACATATACAACGATTTGATGTTAAATACTAATATATCCTAATCCTCTCCGCTCCAACCACTAGAAAGTTTATGAAAAAATTTTTTTCAGTTTTTTTATTTAATACAATTATATGACATTGGGGATATAATTAAATTGACCATTTAGGTTCACAACACTTTTCATAGAGGAACCCTAGAAATTCCCAATTTTAGGGTTCTTGGGCAGGGGAAGGATGGCGTCCTTTTTTGCAGTTATGGATGAGCTTGAATATTCCATCCTGGCTGTGGGCACTGAAATCGAAGAATTGAAAGAACAACTGAAAAGCGAGAAAGATCCTGAAGAGAAAAGGCATCTGTGGGAGGAGAAGTGGCAACTGCGGAAGAAGGAGGAGCAGCTGCGGAAGAAGGAGCTTGTCCTGCTCAAATCTAATGGTAAGTACATGCTATGCGCGATCTGAGAGATTTGATGCACACTCCTAGCCTTGCCCTGCAAAAGCCCCAATCAGCTGCTTTTCATATCTGCCGCAAAAGCCCCAAATGTCGAGCTTTGTTTCGTTGCCATCTCGAATCGAAAAAGCCACTCGAGGTGCACTTCCATCCTTTTGCATTTTATCCCTTGTTTGCCCCATCCAAAGCTTGCGCCATTGATCCCATAGCTCTAAGTCTGCCACAGCTCGAAACCGAGGAGACGTTTGGAAGACATTGCTTAAAAACTCACTTTTTTTCTGCCGTTTTTTTTTCTCCGTTCTAAGCTTGTGCTTTTGTCTTGTGCAGCTCAAGAAATTCCAACTGCTGGTGAAGTATTAATCGAGGCTCTCCCCCGCGTAGACGCTTTTATCCAAAAGGCCCGGGAGTCTATCAAGCAGCTTGGAGCTGTGCCCACAGTGAAGGGGAAGCCCAGCCTACTTTTAGCGGGCTTGGGAACAAGCTTTCTGACGCAGTCTGGTGATCTGGGCAAGATGCTAGACAGTAAAGGTCCGGTGGTTTCTGTGGTGGGCACATCGGGTTCAGGGAAAACAAGGACGTTGCTGGAGCTTCTCTGTTCGAGAATTGGGCTTTACTTCGTAGCTGACATGCAGGGTAACTTTGGGTTTGAGGACTTAACATTATTGCGCAGCTTGGTTCTGGAAGGCGTGGCATATGACGTTCGAGCTGCTCTAGCTCAGTCGGTAGTACGAGCTTCAGTTTTAGCTCGGTTATTTCTACTTAAGCGTTGTCTTGAGGTGAAGTTCTCGGCACGGGAATGGTTGCTACTCCAGCTTCTGGGAAGTCAGTTTGTGCAGGTGGATATTTGCAGGGATTTAACGGGGTCTTTGCTCGTCAAGTTGGAAGCTCTAGGTGTAGTGAGGAGGCAGGAAACCTTAGAGGAAGAGATCAATGAGCAGTGGCAGCAGGTTATAGGGATGGCTACTGATGTAGTCGTTGTGTTGGATGAAGCGCAGGCGCTCTTCGAGTTGCACAAAGATCAGTTTAAGCCTTTTGGCGGAGGGACTGGGACGAGGAGTTCGTTCCATCAAGTGTATGAGGCACTTAGCCGGCCTTCCAGAGGTGTAACTGCCAAGCTGCTGCTCTCGGCTACTTGTTTGGCCGGATACAAGGAAACGGAGGTTTTCTCGCCGGCAATTGCCAAACAGCTGTTACGGGGTCCTGCTTTCTGTTCCTTCGGCAAGTTTCGAGACACGGGTGACATGTACAAGTACATGAAGAATTTTGTTGCTGTCGATGACACTGTTGATGAAGAGTTGCTCCAGAGGTTCGTAGGGAGATACAGACCACTGGCTCGGGTTCTTGAGGATTTTCTGGAAAAGCAACGCTCTCTCAATGAGTCGCTTAAGAGTGTCCGATCGATGCTCACGAAGGAGGACTCGGAAGGATCTTACGTCACGGTTTTGAAGCGCATCCAGGTCCAGCCACGGATTCACAACGTGGAGCTGATCCAATTGTGCCGGATGATATGTATGACAAGCCAATATGTTGGAAAGTACTACTGCACCAGGAAAGAGGAAGTCGAGCTGATTCACCATGGGCTAGCTTATTTGGATGCTGTTGATGTGGATAAGGGAGAGTTCGGGCTGGAAGGAACGATCGAGGAACCACTCGTGTTGGAAGCGCTTGAGTACTATTTCCGTGAGGACAACGCCCCTCTTCACATAATGAATCGTCTCAATTCACCATCGGCAGGATTCAACCTCGAGATAGCTGCAGCAGATGCTCTTTGCAGTTTTCTTTCGGCTGGCAAGTTCAGTAATCATCCTATCTTTGAGGGCGCAACTGCTTTACCAGACATCTTCTGCCAGCAGCTGAGGTTGTGGTCAGCAGACAGCCTTCGACTGGTGTGTAGTACCAAGGGAATGACGAGCTATCTCGCTGGTGGGATGGGAACAGCAAAGGTTCTCCACCCGGAATTCCTAGCAGGTCCAGATCTGGTGATCCCACTGAAGACGGAAGACAACAAGGAGCTGATCCTCTTTGCACAGTTCAGACTCCTGAACTTTCTTGACAAAAAGAAGTTCGAGCAGGGCGTGTCGACGACGAACCCTGAGTTCATATTCAGGTCTCGCAAGGCAGCGAAACTGAGGGCAGAGTTCAAGGAGGAGGTTGGTAACCGCTGGTGGAAGAATGGCATTATCAGGTTGATGGTAGTGTATCCAGCAGTCTTCAAGAAGGAGCGTATGCCTCCTGCTGTTGAGGTGATTCCTGCTGCAGGCGGTGTTGGTCCCCAGCTCAAGATCATCATTCATGCTGGCAACGCAAAACAATTGTTTTCTCAGGAGTAAGTGGTCTTCATCTGTGTACTGTGATTGTTGCTAACTTGTTTTGACAGTTTGGTAAACTTTCTGAACGTGTACAAGGGATTCAAAGTTGGAGAGCCGGAGTCCTTGGCACGTGCAGTTGATAAAGTGCTGGCATTGGACTTGCATCGCTCGTTCAAGGACAGGCCTAGGAGGAAAAGAGATTTCGATGTAGCCTTTACTGAACTGGAAGACTACTGGGGTGATGAGGACGGCATGGAGTTGGATGTATAAATTGATAACTATAAACAGGTAATCCGGTCAGTTGTTTTGTCAAGCTCCCCCCCACCCAGGTACACATGCCCAAATCCTAGAAATAGTTTGAAGTTGTGTTTTGATTGATGTGGTTGCTAAAAGAAATATACATTTCCTTCCTCTAAACCCTAGAAGTTTGGATAGTGTTAAAAGAGTTAAAGTTGTGTTTTTGTTTTGAAGATGCATGGATATTTTTTGGGAGTTGTGGGATGAGAATTTGTGCTAAATGACAGTAAAGATTTGGAGGAAATCAATGGGAGAGCTGGTTATATGAAATTGGTCAGGGAGGCCTTGTTGCTAGTGGCCAACCATGAATTTTAATCAAAGCTCATTAAAAATTGAGTGCAATTTCACTAACACTCAAAATCTCTTTATCCAGGATGCTTTGAACAGGATTATGGTGAACCGGACAATTGTCATTGTAACCCATAAATTATTTACCATCATTTACCATCAAGAACACAAATTATTGTTCAGCTAACTATTCAGTAAAATCACTTGAAAAACATTCTAAAATGCTTTTAAACACTATTAGTCAAATAAGGCCTAACCTGACCCTTCTCTGAAGTAATTTTTGTTTGTTTCTTTTGTAACTCATTAAATTCTCACCTAGGTGCAATACAATGGAATCTGCACAGCATAGCACCTTTGTAATGCATGTGATCATGTATTTTATTTAAATGCCCCTGCAAAGAGGGCCACCTGCCAAGAGCTGCGATCCAGGGCCGGGAGCCAAAAGTTTTACACTGCCAATACTTTGGGCCAGCGAGTGCGACTTCCCACGTACGAGCCTGGCCCCTGCTGTGTTTTTGTTTCTTCTGCCACGCAGGCTTCAACACGGCAAAAGATAACAAGATTTAACAAGAGGCGTCTAGCCTCGCAAAAGAAAGAATCACACACAAAAGGTCCACTGTATCCTGGTCTATTTGCGATAAGCTTGAGCTCAATCCCTGGATCTCATTGATACTTGCACCTCTTTGCTGCCAGAAGAATCGACACTCGCATTCTAACCTCCTCCCGGGCAATACACAACAGGCTGATTGCAATGTACACAAAACTGGGGGGCCTGGACGACGTGACAAAGACTTTCGAGGAATTGCAACGCAAGAATCTATTTCCTTCGTGCTAATTCTCTCTCCTTATGCGCACGCTGGACAACTCAATCGCACTAAATCCCTCTTTGATGCCATGCCTGCGTGGAATCTAGTTGCATGGAATGCGATGCTAACTGCATATACCCGTTCTGGGCATCTAGAGTATGCAAGGGCTGTGTTTGCAAATATGCCGGATAAAAATATTATTTCTTGGAACGTTATGTTAGCACTGTACGCACTGACCGGGAAATTGATTTTGCCACCGAGACCTTTCTACAAATGCCTTTGGGAGTCTTTATCTCGTGGACAACTATACTTTCTGCATAGACCCAAACTGGGTATTTTGAAGAAGCTGAAATTATGCTGGAGGAACAGCATTCTTTTAATTTGTGGGTTTCTGGGCTTTCTTCTTATGCTAAACACAATTTTATCAAAAAACGAAGAATTTGTTTAAAAGAATGCCGTACAGAAATCTTATTGCTTGTAATGTGATGGTCCTTACGTATGCCCAAAACGGGCATTTTGATCAAGCTTTTAGCTTTGTAGAAAGTTACATGCCTGAGAGGGATTTGGTTATGTGGACCTCCTTTCTCGCAGCATTGGCACAATACGGTCATGTGGAAGATGCCAAGCGTGTGTTTGATTTGTTGTTTATGACCAAATGGGCCAAAGGGATCTCATTGCAATGGCTGTGATGCTCTCGGCATATGCTCAAAATGGACAAATTGTCGAAGCGAAGAGATTCTATGAGAGCTTCCCAGAATGGAACATGGTATCGACTAACACGATGCTTTCGGCATAGGCCCAGCATGGCTATCTAGATCAAGCACTCGTCATCTTCGACAATATGCCCCAGAGAGACGAAGCAACTTGGAATGCTATACTCAAAACGGACATCTTTCAGATGCCAAGAGAATCTTTCACTCCATGCCCAGCCGCAATATCATCTCGTGGAATACCATTCTAGCTGGTTTTGTGGAAAGTGGACAACCAGCAGTGGTGAAGAAGGTTTTCAATGAGATGCAATCAACAATCCTTCCGGATGAGGCTTGCTTTGTCATGGTCCTCATTGCCAGCAGCCAAGATGGTTCGCCAGGGGATCCAGAACTTTAGAAGCATGGTTATCGACTATGGAATCCAACCTTTGAAGTAGCATTATTGCTGCATGGTTGATACTTTCAAGAGCTCAGCATTTGGATGTGGCAATGGAGCTAATTGAGAGCATCCTTTCGTTGCTGATGGAGTGGATTGGATGTGCTTTCTTTCAGCTTGCGGGTGTCAAGCTCATGGTCATGCTGGCTTGAGTGTGGCAAGGCATACCATTGAGAAAGACGAGAAGAAAGCAGCGTTTTATGTGTCAGTGGCAAACATCTACTCAGAGCTTTGATGTTAATGAAGGATCGCGAAAGAGAAATCTACTGCTGAGAACCACTTTGTTTGTTGTGGAGCAGGGCTTGAAGCTGGAGCAGGAGATGCTGGATCACCCACTGCTTCAAAAGGCGGAAGAGATTGGCGTTATGATTGTCAACGACTCCTTTAGAAAAGAATGCGTCCCTGTTGTGGCTTACAATCTCAACGATGCAACCGCAAAGGTGACAGCCGGAGTTTGAAGAGTAGTTCGTGAACGCAAAAAAAAAATGGAGATTATGTCGATACTCAGTGGCAATGGAATACTTGTTAGTGCGTGGTTAGGAATTTAGAATGGTCGTGGCAAACGGCATGGTACCATGGGCCACGCTGGATACCTCCACCCTTGAAAACCAAGACTCGAAAAATCATTGTATTTCAATTGTGATTTTGTGCCTGCTCGTTTGAAGCTAATTACAAAGAAAATCCTACAAAGCCTACTGGGACGCATAAATCAAAATCACTCTCGGATTCATATTGAGGATTTCTTCTGCATAATGGTCCCTCAACTTGTTGATGAAATAGCCATTGTAATCTAGAGCCGTCCAAAAGTCAGAGAGCTGGTGCTGGGCCTGGGATTTCAAGTAGCATCTGTGTAAGCGGCAGACGTTCTCGTGAAATGACGATCTCAGCTCTAGAACCTGTAAAATAATGAGAATATAACTCAAAAGAGATAAAACGAAACTCCCTACCCTTGAATATAGTTTGTGGATGCCATCCTCCCAGCTCCTAATGTTCTTGAGCAAGGAGCAAAAGTTGAGCAAGCACTGCATTATGTTGTTCATGCATGACTTCACTCCTGTGTGTTCCAAAGAAACACACACAAAGACAGCCGAAGGCATAAAAGTCTTGCTTTACTTCGGTGCTTACTGATGGACTGCATTGATCAAGTACTTGTGGTGAACTACCTCCAAGTCCTGCATGTCCTTGATATTCATAATACATCTGCAAGGAGAAAAAACTTGCAGCACGTTATTCTATTTATCTCGTGTTTGATAGCACGAAGAAAATCGCCCCAGAAGCTGCGAATGTACGTGACATTGAAAACTGTGACAAAATGCCCGATTTGAAGAAAAACAAAGCCTCAATGAATTAGTGAAGAAAGTTGTTAGAAAGCACCTAAAAAGTTGAAGAGCTCGATCTGCTGCCCCGAAGAACTCAAAGAACTCAATTGACGCATGACTGCCTGAAATTATAGAAAAAAATAATGAAATGTCGGCCATGCCTACAAGTAAAGATGAGATGCTTAATACTCGATCGGCTGAGGAACCCGATTCAGGAGGAACCTCGTTTGCGAAAAGACTATCCTCCGTCACAACTGGCAGTTTCCTGCTCGGAGCTAGCATTGGTATCACTGTCGTGATTGTCATTGCTGTCCTCACCAAGTCACTTCAGCAGAAGTGGCCTTGTTTAAGAGAAAACTTTTCAAATGCACATTTTACTGATAAAAACCACAGACTCACACTGTTTCTGGCTCTGATTCCGAGTCCTCTGAAGCTGTTGTTGATTCTTCCTCCTGTATAAACAAGTTAACATTGGAATAAAGAGAAAACTATAGACAATTACCAGTGATAAGGGATACTTCAAACAGGGCGATCAGAAGCAGCCGGTTTGTGAGGATATTGAGACTGGACGTACGAAGCCAAAGAATACATCCATCTTTAGGCTTGCTAGTCTGCTGAACAAGCCGGAAGTTCCAATTGTCTTGGTGGGGTCTCTGGCTGCTCCTGCAAATGGAGTCGGCCCATATGTCCGAGCAAATAAGAAACGGAGCACTTCTAGCACCGGATCAGGTTCCTGGAAAGATGAAAGAAACAAACTCGTTAAACTAAAAGAGAAAATAGCTAACCAACCTTCACAAGTGAGTAAGTCATCTCCCTTCGGGAAATCCTTGAACTTCTCCAGCATATCATCACCGGTCGTGGAAAATGCTGTTTTCTCTTCCTCGTCATTGCCACCTATGGAACAGATCCTCGTGAGAACCTGTCAGCTCCTGTGGACAAGCGCCGCCAGCTTTCCTCCCATGGAAGCCAAGGAAGAAGTCTACAAACCGATCGAGCTGGTCCCTGTGCCACCCCACTCGAGCGAAACACGAGAGTAGCTTGGCCAAAGCGCTGGCGCAGGACGAGAGCCGCCAGAAAGTGGTGCAGTCTTATCGGCGGCTTCCAAGGCAAAGGCTGGAGTGAGGGAGCGCAAGGCTGCAATCGCGGAGGGAAGCCCGTGGAGAGCATGTTGAGGAGCTTTGCCTGCTAAGATCACAAATTCTGAAGTGGAACAAGGAGACCACGGTCATGGCACGTGTTTGATATCTCCACGCATGGCCCGTTCTGCTCCCAGCAGCGTGAGATCTTCGGTGCGGAGGCTTCGAATCCGACCTACAAATATGGCCGAAAATCCCAGCAATGGTCAAAAGTTGGTGCAGTGTATCAGCGATCAGGTACTCTTCTCACAATGCTCATCTCAAAACGAGCAGCTTATTCACGCTTCTTTTTTGTGAGCATGAATATTTATCTGCTGTCTACTGCGCTGTTGAGTAGCAATCCTCTGGGAGGGAAGGAAGCATTGGTGAAGTCTGTCTATCCATCAAGAATTATACACATTTTGTACATTTAAGATTTTGAGATTCTATGTACATATAAGATCCAAACAGGTGTGTTCCTCTTGTTAACTTACAGCCTAGCTCAAACTCATCATAACTGTTTGTGTGGCATTCATCCTCCTTTCTCATCTCATTGAGTGTGTTGGTTGTCATTTGTCAAGGCTTCTACAGCTATTGATTGGTGCATATTACATCAAGGTGAGATTGAACAGAATTTGAGGTTCTCTATATAAATCCATAAATTGTTTCAATTGTTATATTCACTTTTCTTTTTGATGAGCTTGTCTATTTCAAAGCAAGTAGCTATTGCTTTGAAATACTTTGCATCTGGAGCTTGTCTATTTCAAAGCAAGTAGTTATTACTTTGAAATACCTTGCATTTGGAGACATGTCGAAAGCAATTGGTAATGCATTTAGAATAGCTTCATGCATTAGTCAAGCTTGTTTATGCCATTTAGGGATGGTCTAAAGTTGAGTTGAGCTCACGAGTTAAGCTCAACTCAGCACAAGTCAACTCAAGTCAACACAGTTAACTAGAAGTTTTACAAAGTAAATCTAAATTGAAGAAATGAAGGTTCTAGCAAAATATTGAAATATATAAATATCTGAGTTAAAAGTTTCTATTAGATTGAGTCATTTGAAAAAGATAAAGTTCACAAGAATATTATTTTACTATGACTACTGTTACAGCTGTCATATTTTGATTTGACTACTTTTACAATTATACATCCTTCATTTAAAAGATTTTTTTAGGGTTCTTGAGAAAAGGAAAATAAAAGATCTATGATTAAGAGTTGTAGTGCAAAGGAATGTGATAATGTTAATTTTGTTTCACTATCACAATCTCTATATAATACTCTTTGTATCAACCAAAAACCCAAGCTCAGGGGACTCCAACCTTGAACTCAGAGCTGCATTAGAGATATCAATTAGATCATGCACAGCATATACCATTCATTAGCATATGCTGGCAGTTAGAACCGCCAGCCTTTCAAGGGGGGGGATTTGAGTTGTGGATCCCTATCTCCATTCCATCATTTTTTTTATCAATACACAGCATTCTTTCACTCATCCTTCTTCTTAGCCCTTGGAAATTAGGCCCTTTTTTCTTTTGTTTTCTTACTAACAATAGATTTCCAGTGAAGAGGAGTATCCACACCTCTTCATTTGGCGACCATGGCCTCTGAATTCCCCTTCAGGTTCACAAATTCTTCAGTTCTTTCTCCATTCTCTGTGCACAGATAGCTCGAAAGATTACGAATCTACCCACCTCGCCCAAATTCACTCAAATTACGCCCAAATTCGTAAATTTGCCCAAATTCAACAAGTAAATGCCACCACCAACATGGATCAATGGCATCCAAGCAATCGCTGCCCAACACAGTACAGACAGATGCTTTCTAGAGGAGATCTTTGAAAAATCTGAAAGCTCTCTCTCAAGATCTCTGAGTCCCATCACCGACGAAGAACACCAACAACCCTTTTCGATAAGAAACTCCAGTTGACCAACACTTTCATCAGCAGATGCCCTCGGCCACTTCATTGGCGAACTCCATTTCTAAGCACAAGACCACACACTCCAAGCTCGAGAACTCAACCAGCACACTCGACACGAACTGACACCACTGCCGAAACAAACCCCTCTTCCGCGCAGTCATTGACCCGGCAATCCTAGCGCTCCAAAACGAGTCCAGTTCCCACACCCACTCCCAATACCGCAGCACATCGTCAGAACCTACACCAACGATGAACCCATCACTCTGTTACCTGGTATCAGAGAGCTCGTCAAGGGACAACTTGAGAACGCACCACCGATTTTTCAACAACCCCTCCGACAGAGTCAGCAGCTCAGCACCGAAACGACAGTCTGACCTTGGTTCAAAATCAACACGTTCACTACATCAACTCTCACCAATCATGCCATTGCTCAATCTGGACTCGAACAACTTGACGACATTATTGAAGAAATTATTTCTGACAAACATGAGTATCCAAAACTCTTCATCGAACTCCATCTTGGCACCAGCAAGTGGATGACCAGTCTACATACTGCACCAGCACACTCGACCCAACACAACTCGACTGAACACAACCCAACCCAACACGCACCACCGTCGATATTTGGACCGAAAAGAAAGAACAAGCTCACAACGACTTTATTGACAATTGGCCCACCGACAGTCTTCCCAAAGTTCTGCCCGAACTGCATGACCGACTGCGGACGCAAATCTGAAACTGACAACAAGTAGAAGAATACATGTATCCAAAACCAAGAAGTCGGAAGAAGACCAAAAATGGCTTATCTGACGTTTAGATAGAGATTTGAAGAATTTAGAAACAAAGAGAAAGAAAGACCAAGAGAAGTTGAATCAAGTTATCAGACCCTCCAAGAGAGAGAATTACATCTGACACGAATTGTTACCACGAGCTAACTCCGACGAACTAGTCTTAGACATTTGCAAAGAATACGACAACTACACGACACCACCGGACACACCACCGGTAGCACCCTTGATGGCACCCACCGAAGTGCCTGAGCCTGAACCAACACCCTCGACAGCACCCACCGAAGTGCCCAAGCCTAACCAAACATTCGAGCAGTTGACACAGATTACGCCTGAGCAAGAAAACATTTTTCAAGCAGCCACTTCAAAGGTACATTCACCAACCCCATCTACAGTGACGACGAACGACCAAGTTCCCGCCCGGCTTCACAGACTTCACCAGACCGGCACCATTTTCACCATACCGATTGATCATCACAACACCAATATATCCCACATTTGCTTCCAACATCTACCAAAGCCCGCTATCAACAAGACCTTTCAAACACGCTTTCAACTTCAACGCGCCAACAAGACAACAACTTGACTTCACCCACTACAGTCACACTCCGACATACCCAATCAACAGTGGTAAAGACGACCAACCCGAATCATCCAATAGGCAAGCACTCGACAAACAAGTCGACAACTCACACCGAGCTGCCAAACAATGTTGGGGGAAGGAGGGGTGCCTCCCCCAATGCACGCTCAAACATGAGAAATGTTTCAATGCTCTTTGCAAAATGCCCCCCCTCTTTGCCCTTGTGAGGCAAGGGTTTTATACAAGGAAGATGGGGAATATTCTGAGGACTAGAATATTCCTTCTCTCTCTCTCTCACTCTCTTGGTGGCCACGCCCTAACATGCGACCACGGTGGATCGCACTGGCTCCAAACGTGCGAGAACCCTTCGAAGAGTGTAGAGTGTACCTCTGCTACCGATGCCAAGTGCTGGTAGCTACGTGAAATAGTGGAAACTCTAGGAAACAAAGTGGAAAAGAAAGAAAAGAGGTAGGTGTGAAGTTTGGAGACATGGAGGAAAACCCGGTGGGAAACTCTGTAGTCAAACTGGACCCTGAAGTTGAAGAAAAGTGTATAAAAAGTGTAAAAAGAGGAGGAAAATAGAGGAAAAAGAGTATGAGTACCCAAAGAACTTAACCCATACCTGGATTTCGGCTCAGGAAAGTGTAATATGCAAATGCAGCCTTTTGATGAATTCTTGTATGCTCCAAGGATTGGTCGAAATCGAGAAAAAAAGAGAGATAGAAGAGGGGATGCATTGCCCAAGGGTGGTAAGTGTGGAGATGATGAAAGATAGAGTGATATGATGGAGCGCCGAGATGGTGGTGGCACCCTAAAAAGGTGGCCATTGATAACCATTGGCCTGTAGAGTAAACACTGACCACTCGGAGTAGTCGGTAACCGGTAACCAGTAACTAGTAACCGGTAACCGGGGACTTGTAACCTGTAACCGGTAACCACCTACTCTCTCCTACTCATGCGCTTGCTCCAATACTGATATGGTGGAGTGATATGGTGGAGCGCTGAGATGGGGTAGCACTCTGAGAAGGTGGCCAGTCTGATATGTCGGACTGAAGAAGTCAGTAGCTGAAAAGGATGTCATAGTCACTAGGTTGCCGGTAAAGAGAGGTGGCATGTGTCCACTGAGTGCTGGAGCAAAAGAAAGTGGCGTCGGCTTCTGTGGCCTCGCCTAAAGATCCACCTAGGTGCCTTGAGTGAACAGGTTCACCTGGTTGGAAGAAAGTTGCTCCAGAAAAGCTAGTGCGTTGTCGGCAAATGTGTGAATGATGGTGAAAGAATGAAAGATGCAATACGGGCATCTAGAGATAAGCGTGGGCAACGTTGCTGGAAGTGATTAGTGATGGAATTGTGAGTGTAGATGATATGGAATGAGTGAGGGGAATGTGTAGGGTGTAGTAATGGTAAGGGAAGGGCCAAAGAACCTGGAACATAGACCGAGCCAAGTGAGGAACTTCCATACAAATGGCAATGCAGCCTGAGCATGAAATCCAGGTCATAGGCCATGGTCCAATGGAGAAACACCCTCTGAAAATAAGAAAAGTAGCCATGAAAGTAAAGTGAAAGAAAGGAAGAAAAAGAAAAAGAAAAAAGAAGAGAAAAGGAACGCCTCACCGGATGAAGCGTTTGAGATGAGAGTGGTTGTGAGCGTGTGGGAGCTCATGTCCATCAGCATCAACTAGCACATATGTTCCGCCTCCAATGTGTCGCTGGACAAAGTAGGGGCCGGTCCAATGAGGGGAGAACTTCGAAAGTGGCGTAAACTCCATAAGTAGAACGAGATTGCCATCCTCGAATGGTTCGGCAAACTGTTGGTAATCGATGACTGACTTGATCTTCTGCTTGCCTCGAAGGAGATGTTCAGTCGTGGATCGTCACTGTTCCTCCAAGGCAAGAACCTCCAATTCACGTGCATGAAGCTTGTCCTCATCACTAAGCTACATCGCTGCTGCATATCGAATTAAAGTGGGAGTGATGGCACTTGTATCTCCATTGGAAGCATGGCCTCTGTCCCATAGACAAGGGAGAATGGGGTTGCAGAGATGGCTGTCTTGAAGGATGACCGAAAGGCCCACAATGCCGTAACCAAGTGTTCGTGCCAACGCCTTGGGTGATCCTCCACAAACTTTGAGATGACTGTCTTCAATATCTTATTGCTGGACTCTGCCTGGCCATTGCACTCAGGATAATAGCTACTGCTCTTCACGTGCTTGACCTGCAGCTGCTAGAGAAGATGCATCACACACTTCTGCCGCATGTGAAAAGTTGGTTGGAACACTTGGATGGTCACAATCCAAGATAAAGTATGAGGACTATGAACCGATCACTGTAAAAGAAAGGTTAGCACAGTAAAACAGACATGGGAATGGATACAGGCTCCAGCATGAAAGGGACAAAATCGTTCTGGTGGTTGGAATACCGGGGGCTCTACAGTAGGAAGTTCTAAACTCAAAGAGCTATAACGTGCATGCAGCACGTCCAATTGGCTTGATTCTTTTTGCCTGTTGTGGGTCTGGATGTCATCCTTCGTCTCCAAAAAACGGCATGACAAAATATGCTTGGAGTCATCAGCTACTGCGATTTCAGTAGGAAGATGTTGGCTGTGCGACACCTCAGATAGTTGCTGAGGAGGATTGAGTTCGGCTGTGTCCTGCAAAAGATGGACTTGGTCTAGGGTGACTGTGTCATCAAGCTCCATAAGAGAGAGTTAGTCCCATGCAAAAAACGAATTGAGGAGCCCTTCCTCTATAAAGAAACACTCTGGATATGGGAGCCCGTACTTTATAAGCCCCGTCATCAAATAAAGAGGGCCTGTCTAGAGTCTCGGCCTTACTCTCAAATAAAGAGAGTGAAGCTGAGAGATGTCTCGGGCTACCTGACTCACCTCCAACCATGTCAATCACATTGCATGAGAAAGCATCTGTCATATAGATGGTCGATGCCACCGCCAACTTAGGAAAAACCTCTGTGAGCTCAGGAGGAAAGTATTGTGTGGAGGCCATCTTAGTCTGAGCCTGTTAGGCTTGTTGAGAAAGAGCTCTGCCGTGGTTGTTGAGAAAGGTGGCACTGTGGGTTCCATCGCTAATTTCCATCTTGCCTTGTGCGCTGTCAATGGTGCAATGGGCTATGACTTGCCATGAACGGCCAAGGATGATAGAGTCCTTCAAAGAGGACGTTCCAAGACGTTTGTAGTCAACCACTAGGAAATCCACTTCAGAAATAACACCCTATACTGAGACCTTGACACCACAGCAAATGCCCGCTGGAGGAACGGTGTGGTTGGTGAAGGTTTTGAGCACGATGGAGGAGCTCTCAGTGACCTGTAGCTGTGCTAAAAGGGCAGCTTCAAGAGAGATAATGTTGCTTCCAGAACCGAAGTCAACCAAAGCATCAAACAGCTCACCAATATGACATCTGCACCAACCAACACTCTGACAGACTCGCCCAAACTCAACCCAACATGGACAGCTGTTGACACATTTCGAACCGAGATTCAACCAGGCCATTGCGAAAATGATGTTCCAACAATCGACCTACGACTCGACAAACACCTTGTTCAAAGAGCCATAATTGATGGTGGCTCCAATGTCAATATTATTGAAGAAAGTCTTGTTCAACAACTCAACATCGGCCCAGTCCACCCGGCACCTTTCAATGTCCAAATGGCTGACCACCGATCTGTTCAACCCAAAGGCATCATCCAAAAAGTCAACACCACCATTCAAGGTGTCAAAATACCAGTCAACTATGTCATCCTCAAACTACCGGAGCAGACTGACGGATACTTGATTCTCCTTGGTCGACCTTGGCTCCGAACTGCCCAAGTTTATCAAGACTGGCCCAATGACAATCTTATCCTTCGAGGACCGGACGGATTGCCAACCGTGTCGACAAAAGCGACCAAATCACTGTCCAGCCACAACCGACCTATTGACTTGGAAGAATATAATCTCAAAGATGGTCTCAACGACTATGAAGAACAACAAATCCTCAAAGCCTACCCCGATCTTGAACCTTTGGCTGAGATTGACCTATTCCGAATTGTTGCCGACTTCCAACGAGAACGACCACCAATTACATCAGCACTAAAAAATCCAGTCATTCGAGATACAAAACTTGAAGCGCCACCAGCATTCACAGTTGACAACCACAACAAAGTCGCCTACATTCTGTCAATTCCAGCCGACCAAAAACTCGAAAAAGTCAGCCTCACCGATGACGGCAACGAACACTACATTGTACTCGCCATTGACATCTTGGCAAGTTTTCGAGACAAAGGCATCAAACTTCTCTGAAAGAAGAAACACTTGTTCACTTGGAGTTACCGAGACCATAAGGGAGTTTTGCCAAAACTCAGCCTTCACACCATCACCCTTCTTCCAGACACAAAACCAAGAAGACAAGTGGCCTACTGGATGAATCCGAATCTGATGGAACAAGTAAAGAAAGAACTCAACAAGCTTTTCCAAGTCAAGTACATCTACCCAATTCAGAATCTGATCTAGCTTTCCCCACTGGTGGTTGTGCCAAAGAAAAATGGCAAACTTTGAATTTGCGTTAACTATAAACAGCTCAACGACGCCACCAAAAAATATGTCTTCCCGATACCATTTACTGATGAAGTTCTTGACGCAGTCGCAGGACATGAGATGTACTCCTTCCTCGATGGTTTCTCTGGCTACAACCAAATTCACATTGCCGAAGAAAATCTACACAAGACAGCATTTAGTCTTGTGTGAGGAGAACAACATAGCACTCAACCCTGACAAATGCACTTTCTTCGTCAAATCTGGAGTACTTCTCAGCCACGTTGTTTGCAAAGACGGCATTCTCATCAATAAGGACAAAATTGACGTCATCTCCAAACTGGAACCGCCGAAGAATCAGAAAGAACTTCAACGCTTCCTTGGCAAAGTCAGATATCACCGATGCTTCATCCACAAGTACGCTCACATTGCCAAACCACTCACTGACATTCTGAAGCAAGATGCCCAATGGACATGGACGTCTGAACAGCAACAAGCATTCGACACTCTCTGACTCAAACTCACAACAGCACCAATCCTTGCCAAGCCCGACTGGACACAAGAGTTCCACATTCATGTTGATACTTTTGACGTCGCCACTGAGACAATTCTCAGCCAAACTCAACACGACAACTGAGATCAACCGATCTACTACACCAGCCAACTACTCAACCCAGCTGAATGAAATTACACCACCAATGAGAAAGAAGCTCTTAGCATGATCTACTCTCTTCAGAAGTTCTGACACTACATACTGTCAACCAAAGTCGTCCCTTTCGTCAACCACAAGGCACTCCTTTACCTCATCAAAAAGCCAATACTATCTGGTCGAATATCAAGATGGTTCCTTTTACTACAAGAATACAACTTCGAGATCGTCCACAAACCCGGCAAAAATCATGAGCAAGCAGACTATATCAGATGGATCACCACTGGCAACAAACCTGAAAGACTCACTGACGACTTACCTGACTCAAACCTATTCCAAGTTTCCATACCGGCAACCTGGCTCGACGATGTCTTCAGTTACCTGAACTCAGCAAAAGTTCCAGATCAGTATACCACGTCTGACCAAAAGAAGACTTTTGTCACTAAAACCCACCAATACTCAGTCATCGGAGGCACTCTCTACAAACTTGGCATCGACAACATTCTTTGCCAATGCATCAAGCTGCCAAGCACAACTCAAATCATCAAGGAAGCTCACACTGGACCTTCCGGCAGACATTTTGCCGCCGACACCACAACTTGGAAGATTCTTCAAGCCAGCCTCTGGTAGCTGACACTCTTGCACGATACCAAAGAATTCTGCAAACGCTGTGACACATGTCAATGACACTGATTACCGCTGAAAACTCAGACTCAACAACTCAACCCAACATTCCCAATGGCACCATTTCAGAAATGGGGACTCGACTTTGTCAAACCCCAAGTCAGCACCTGTTGACGAAATCAGTACATCATCATCGCCACAGATTACACTACCAAGTGGGCCAAAGCAATACCTCTCCGACATGCCATAGTGAAAGCAACAGCAACCTTCATCTATGAAAATATCATCACTCGTTTCGGCACACCACTCGAACTTGTCACCAACAGAGGCACCCACTTCATCAATGAAATGATCGAACATCTTGCCACCAAGTTCAAAACCCAACACAAAACGTCAACACCATACTATCCTTAAGGCAATGGTCAAGTAGAAGCAACGAACAAAACACTGAAGACCATCCTCAAAAAAGTCATCAATGATTCTGGCAAAGACTGGGACGACAAACTTCTCAATGTACTTTGGGGCCTATCGAACTGCATATAAAGTCACCACTGATATGACACCATTCAAACTTGCCTTCAGAATAGAAGCCATCACACCAATTGAATTCATCATCCTAAGCATGCAAGTCACCATCAAGTATAATCTCGACAATTGACATGCAATTCGAGAAAGGCTTCAGCAACTCGAACGTCTCAACGAACTCTGACTCCACGCCCTCTGGACACTTCATGCCATCCAAAAGAGAAAAGCTCGACATGACCGACAAGCATCCCAGCACAACATTCTAAAATACAGCATCGACGATCATGTTCTCTGGTACCGAGGACCCATTGGCAAACTTGGCCGAAAACTCCATACCAACTGGCAAGGACCTTTCAAAATCATTGAACTATACCCCAACGGCACTACCAAAGTTAGCACACTTGCAGAAGACTTCACTAAGATCGTCAACCTCAACAAGCTTCGACCATATCACGTCGACATGTTCAGCATCAGCACCTCAGCAAATTTCCAACCCAAACCGACAAACATCACAAAACCAACAATCGACAATCACCCTGGCAGACAAAGTTTAACTCAAATCAGTTTGACACAACTCAACTTGACTCAACACAAACTCATCCACCAACTTCAGCAACAAACAGTAGCGAAAATCTCTAAGTCCCAAGCTACCGTTGGATCAACGCCACCTGAGCAAATATCAACAGTTGAAGTTGAGTTAACTTCATCAGCAATATCCACCATTGATCTGCAATCAAGCCAAGTCAAACCACATCAATTCGGTCAACAAATCTCTACTGTTCATCACCAGCAATCGAGCGCCACACAATCAGCCAACCAACAGTTACAGGTCTCAAGAACCCTCACAGAAAATGAAGAGAAAGATGCCAGCTCATCCACCCCGGTGCCTCAGATACATCATACACCATATTCCTAGGCTTCCCAACAACAACACAACCACCTGGCTCAAGGACCATGGATTCGAGCTCCTCCACAAGGCTTTTTCAACACACCTTGACCAAAAACTGGCGAGGAAGCTGGCCGCCTCCTTCAACCCTTCAACTTCAGCACCATAACCGACAGCACCAACGAGATCACCCTCAGCCCAGCAAAAATCGCCTCCGTTTTCAAAATCTCCAACAAGGGACTGCTCAAATTCTCAGGAGAAGTTCCACAGTCATCAAGGCCAATCGAGAGATTACCAGTGAGCTCACATGGGAGGACATTGAGGAGCAGCATTTGGATCGCCTCAAAGCCCTCCTCCTCTACTATGAACTTTGCCCAACAAATCGCACCATCGGCAAGCACACAGCAGAAGTCTACGGAGCTCTACTCGATTCAACAGCACCAGCTCCAGCAACACACCCTCCAACAATTCAACTCCACTTCGCCGCCACCTCACAGACAAAACACCAGTGAATCCAGCTCCAAAATCGCTGATCCGAGAGCACCTCGTCATCAGCGACAATGAAGACAACTCACACCAGACATGGCTCATCATCTCCACAAGCTCCTTCTCAAGCTTCTCGACACGCCATCCTCGCCACACTCAACAAGAAGACCATGCAGACAGTAATATTCCCACTGCTGATCGCTCTACACCAAGCTCTTCCCAACAAGCAACCGTGGACAACCCAAACGAACTCTGCAGAACAAAGCAACAGCTCTGAAGAACAGTAAGAATCAGAAGGAGCAACTCCCAGCAAGAAACCGAAGCCAGCATCTCAACAATCAGGCTCAACTCACTCCAACAACACCAGCTCCAGCAACACACCCTCCAATGATTCAACTCCACTTCGCCGCCGCCTCACAGACAAAACACCAGCAAATCCAGCTCCAAAATTGCTGATCCGAGAGCACCTCATCATCAGCGACAATGAAAACAACTCACACCAGCTTCCACACTCACACCAGAGCCAGCATCCACTTGAATCAGCTCCAAAACTGACAACTTCTCACAAACATCTCAACATCTCCAAAGGAAAACGTCAGCTGCTCACCCAGCACTCAGTTTCTCCACCAGCTCAGAACAACATTCTCACCGCCCCAACCTCCTCGACACGTTCTACAAAAGAAAACATCGACTACCTTTGCCAATCACTTGAAGAACACACAACCATGCCTCCTCCAGTAAATGCCACGACCAGCATTAACAAAACTTCTGCCCCTTCAACAAAATTTCAAGCGGAAAATTTCCCAACGGATAAATTATATTCAGCACCACATCTGGGCCATTCATCCACCATCAAATTGAAAAGCTCATCTCCAACCACCTCAAAAAATCCGGCCCGACCACGTCACCCACATCCAACGAAGCAAATTCAGCCTCCAGCCAAGACCAAGAACACAGCGAACCCTAGCGAGAAACACCAGGATCATGGAGCAGGAGCAGGAGCAGCAGCCATGCCTCAGCCACAGAGTCAGGTACGCCATGATTATGATGAGATCAGGAAGGAGTACGAAGATAAACTCCGCGACCCAAGCTACTACACCTGCAAGTTGTTTGAAGCCTCAATCAACACATGCACCGCGAGCAAGCAAACCACTTCCCAACACCAGCCGACATCGCACAGCATCTTCTCAAGCAAGACTCCTTCATATACACCCGGGGAGCGATCAAGAAGGAGTTCTATAAGCCTTTAAACCATTGGCTCGATACTCAGCTCGAAGAGATGAAGCAGATCTGCACCGACCTCCGGGACATCAGGAAGATCGTCTCCAAGCAGCCATCAACCCCATCAGCAGCTCACAAATTCACCTACAAATTCAAATACGAAGAGCTCAACACCCGCTACTAGAAGCTCAAGGATGATCATACCACCCTCTTGGCTGAGGTAGCTGACCTCCAGGAAGATGGGACAGATCCACCAGACAGTGTCCCCAACTACGAGCTTACATTCCCGCAGCAAAAGTGTCGCCTTTATCGACTTGAGCAGCAGCACAACAAGTGAGGGAAACTGACTATGTTCGCACTAAGGACAGTGTCTAGTTCTGTTAGGGGAGCAGAGTGTATCAACCAAAAACCCAGGCTCAAGGGACTCCGACCTTGAACCTAGGGCTGCATCAGAGATATCAATTAGATCATGCACAGCATATACTATTCATTAGCATATGCTAGTAGTTAGAACTGCCATCCTTTCAAGGGCTCGGATCCCTATCTCCATTCCATCATTTTCTTATCAATACATAACATTCTTTCACTTATCCTTCTTCTTAGCCTTTGGAGATCAGGCCCTTTTCTCTTTTGTTTTCTTACTAACAATAGATTTCCAGCGAAGAGGAGTATCCACACCTCTTCACTTTTGGTTTTTATTATCCATTTAGGAATGTGGAAACCATTGTCACCATTGATAACAATGCTCTTGTTACTTTTAAAATAACAGTTTCGAGAAAGAAAAATGAAGAAATGAACAATATAGCAGAAAACACCAAGAAATCTATGACAATTGTAATTTATATATTAATTCATATAAAAAACTATATTTTCTGCCTATATTGTAATCCTCCCATATGAAAAGACCAAAGTATATTTTTGCAGTGAATCCTCAATAAGAGTTTTTGGGAGTACACAAGTCAGCAAATCAAGCTGCACAACTACAACAAAAATTGAAGATAACTCAATAGTAGAAAATTTATAACTAGACAAAGATATACCACCACTAGTGACTCTAAAATATAAAGGCTATACCAACAATTATCAATTGTTATAGTGCATATGGTTTTTACCTTCTATCCTATGGTGATTTACCATAGGATAACCATAAAATGGAAACTAAACCCTCTATGTGCCACATGCCACATGCCTAAAGGACAACAGAGTGGAACCCGAGTTTCAGGGCCTTAGGTCATTGAATGAAGGAATAGAGCCAAACTCCTAAGCATGGAGCTAGGGAGTGAAGGAGCTGGAGCATGGAGTGATTTTTGAGTGTATAACTCAAAGAGCGAAAGAACAAGAGCACGAAGTAACTTCAAATGATCCTAGAGTATTTAACATCCTAATGCTAGTGCTATTTCAGCATACCAGTGGCTTATTGCAATGATATGGGTACTCCATTAACTAGCATGGTATGGAACTGGGGCTTAGACCCAAGCCGAATGCAGAACAAGGATAAACACACAAGTGAGAGTTATATTATACCTCAGAATGGTCAGCCATGCCCGACCTACCCACTATCCCTACTATACATTTGGAACCTTGCCCCCCCGCCCCCCTGAATGAGGAACACATGCTTTGGGCTTTCAGCATTAGCCACCCTTAGTACCAGGAGTTGATATCTGGGACAAGCTTAAAACTTACTAAATATGGAATATCCCTAAATAGTGAGTTTAGACACAAGACAAACACCATTGTGTTCAGAAAAATCTTTACATTCTGTAAATATGCCAAATGAGCAAATCTAAACACTTTTTATAAATAGCATTTAGGATGGAATGAGACCAACACAACAAGCATGATAACGAAGGTGTTTGCTATCATTTAGTGATATTGAGGGACTAGTCTCAACACATGAGAGTTTTTGTCAAGCCAGTGCAAGACAAAATAAAAGAGAATTAAGAGCCAGGCAAAGTATGCTTAGTTAGAAACACATAGAAGTTCCTACCTTATATCCATATGGCTAAGTACACGTGCTAAGCCCAATTTACTAACATTTGAACAAGAGGAACTGATAAAGGGTTTAGCAATACCAACTTCCTGCTATCATGGTAGTAAAGAAAGAATATTCAAAAGGACTAGCTGATAGATAACTTTCGATACCTACAATCACATTCGCGACAATCATATTCACCATTACCAAAATAATAAGTTCCAAACAATACTGAAGACATGGCACTCATCAACCCAGCAACATTATATGACAACATAACCATCTACCTAAATTTCACTAGAAGTAAAACCGAAGATGCAAAAAGACATCTTTAACAATTCAACCTCATTATCAAAGTTAATTAACAACAAATAAACGAAACACTCCTCTTTCCTTTTACACTTATTAAAGGCAAAGTGAAAAAAAACTCAACTACAAAGAAAAGATTAATCTAGCGGCACAACAAACAAACACCTAGAACACCTCAAGAGCATTAAATAAGATACCTAAAGATTCAAATATCATGCAAAACACTGCAAAGATCTACTCACTAAATAATGTAAGTACATTGGTATGTATAGGGATTGAAGAAAATCTATTAGCAAATGGTCGCTCTAGCAAGCACAGAAGAAGATTTAGATGTTGCAACCACCATCAATAATATCTCTAAGAAAATCAGAGAAGAAATTAGAGATGACCTCTAAAAACATATCTAAAAATTTTCAAGAGTAAAAACATCAAAGACTAATGACTCTTCTGATGATGAGGAAGATTACAAATTCAAAGTTAAGAAAAAAGATAAGAATAAAAAACTCACCAAATTACTCAAGAAAGTTACAATCAAGAACAAACTTAAAGGAGTATACGAAATGTAAGAATGATGGATATAATGTTTATGAATAATAATAAAAGAAATTGAAATCTTTCGAAAGACTCAAAAATAATATCACATCAAAGAATAAACTCTATCTATATTTCCAAGACTAAAAGGCAATCTCACATGAGAAAATGGCAATGTGGAACCATGCCCTACCACTATAATGTGGTCTATATTTCCCTACAATATATTTCTATAGAAAATTGGCATATGTAGAAAAGCATATATGCGTAATGAAGTAGAATTTCATTAAAATGATTGTAGTGCACATGGTTTTCACCCTTTATTCTATGGTGATTTACCATAGAACAACAAAAAAGCGGAACCTAAACCCTCCATGTGCCATAATCACATGCCACATACCACATGCCACATGCCACATGTCCAAAGGATAACAGAGTGGAGTTTCAGGGCCTTATGCCACTAAATGAAGGAACAGAGCCAAACTCCTAAGCATAAAGCTAGGGAGCAAAGGAATTAGAGCATGGAGCAACTCTTAAGTGTATAATTTAAGGATTGAAAGGACAGGAGCACAAAGCAACTTGGAACAGTTCTAGAGCTTTGAACATCCAAATGCCAAGACTAACACACAAAATGGAGCTAAACGAAATTTAGCATTATTTTAACATATTAGTGGCCTAATGTGAGGATATAGGTACTCCACCAGCTACTATGGTGTGGTTCCGAGCTCCCAAATTGATGGTTCATATTGCCTAAGCCGCATTGACCACCCAAAGTATACAAATCAATCTCAAAGGAAGCCATTGGGTAATAACTAAGATAATGGCTGCAATAATGGCTTGGGAAATCGGTAATAGCAAGGAATTTGGTGGTAGGAAGTGGGCTTTTTGACAAAGATAGCTTTAAAGATGAAGTGGAAATTTCACAAGATAGATGTCAATCCTTCAATCTACCATTTAATCCTTTTTCTTTACCTTTTATTTTTTCCTAACTTTTTCTTATTTCTTGGCATGAGCCACCTTCTTATATTCCTAGTATTTTTTCCTTATCTACAATGTTTTCTTCTCCTAGCATATCAATCATTTAGAACTTTGATAATTCTCATTTTTAGTCTAGTGTTGAGTTGAGTGTTTTATATCCTCCTCATACTAATCTAGATGTTGAGTGTATGCATGAAGTTGAAAATCTTAATTTTGTTTCATTGGTAAAGCCTTTGATTAGTTCTGGTGTTCAGTATTCCCATGTTCCAAGGGTTGAATCACTTTAGCCAGAGTTTCAAGTTGAATGCATGTCCCCACTTCTGACTATTGCTAAAATCCTTTGCTTTATCGTTGTTACTGAGGAGTTTATGTATTCCCTTGAGAGTGTAGATGTTGTTATTGATTTTTCTATCTCAAATGTTGAATTGTGTATTGAGGAAGTCGAGTAGTGTGAATTTTTTGTTTATATTGTGGTGGCCGAAGTATTTTATAATAGAAAGTCCTTTATTTTCCAAGTTTTAAGCATATATTCTTTTGATTTCCCCATTTTTACATTACCAACTATTGCAAATTCTTCTTTTGATGCTTTTTCATCCACTTTTTTTTCTTTCATAATTGTTTTTCCTCAATTTTTTTTTCATTTTCTCCTTTTTGCCTCAACACTTTAAACTTTGTTTTCTTTAGAGGAGGGGGTAGAGGGGACGGACAAAAATTTGGCCTCAACTATGGAGTGAAGATGAATGAATATGGTAGTGGAGCAAAGACGAATGACATGGATTGTGAAGTGAGGATGAGCATAACGAGTCCAAATGGAACATCTAGCCCTGATGTAGTGAGGCTAAACAAATGCGACAGTGGAGTTAAGTTGAACATAGATAGCAAAGTGAGGATGAGTGCAATGAGTCCAAATAGAGTTAGTATTTAAAAAAAAAAATCTTTCAAGAAGGGGATAAAGAGGATATGGAGGATAAATAGAGTGAGTCTAACCTCCCATGTATGGTGTTGGATAAGGATGATGGTTGTGAGTCTAAGTTAACATAGGTCTCAAATGTTGATCAAAGGGAAGACATTATGGTAGATTTTACTTATGATCCTAAGTCCAAGTTAATGGTGGTCTTGGAGGATCGTCAACAAGCAAGTTTAGAAATAGGATGTATTGTTTGTTGCAATAGTGCTCTATAGACTACCTTACTTTGGTTCAAAGTTATGGTTGCATGGTTGGTTTGAGCATTTGGGAGTTGTATATGGAGTTGCAATTGATTCACCGAGATTCTATAGTCAGCTAATACTTATGCCATGGCTTTGGGTTTTATTTCAATAGCTATTTTAATGGTGATTTTATAGGAGCTTTAGATTTTTGTAGTAATTTATAATCACCCAACAAAAACTTCAAATATTCTACTTAACTTACTATCATCACCTTTTCATCTTCCAGAGGGGAGGATGGTATAATGTTTGGAAATACATGTATGTATATACATATATTAATTTGGTTAGATAATACACTAATTATAGTATTATAGTATATACACTATCCATTTATGACTGAATCTAGTCCATCCATTCTTGTATATAAGCAGGGTTTAAACCTTAATTAATATACCTATTCCTATATCACAAGCACTCTATTTTGCCTATAATAATATAAATAGGTTTATATTGTTAATATGATCATAGTAAATATATTTCTATATTAAAGTTCTCATATTTATCTGTTTATCCTTTATCTGAATTTAAATACTATTTCTTTTATCAATTTCTGTTTATAAAACTAAAACTTATAGATATTAATAAGTTTGATAATATATCTAACCTATGTGTCTCCAAAGAACAGTATTGCAGTAGTACAATGGTTTGAGCATAGCCTCTCATATGGATTGGACCATTTTGCCAAATATCTTCAAGCATGCATTGGACATATTAACAATTATGATGATGCTGTCGCGAATGTGACTTCGGGTATCGAAAGTTATTTGTCAGCCAGTCCTTACGGGCACTCTTTTTTTACTACCATGATGGCAAGAGGTTGGTATTGCTGGACCCTTTATTAGTTTCTGCCTAAGCTAGTTGAGAAATTAGTCATCACATGTGCACTTAGACGGGAAGGGCACTAAGGAAGGAAATCCTACGTTGTCATTTAGTCAAACATACTTGGTATGGTGACGAGAAACTCATGATGTTGACTTACACTTGTTAGTGTTGGGAACCCCCGCGATATATATTCACTAAATGATAGCTTACCGTGTCTGCCAAACACCCTCGCTATCATGCCCTTTGTGTTAGTCTCATTTTAGTCCCAAATGCTATTTATGGAAAGTGTCTAGATTTACTCATTTGGCATATCTATGGAATGTAGATATTGATTTGAACACAATGGTGTTCATCTTGTGTCCAAATTCGCAATCTAGGGACATTCCATATTTAGTAAGTTTCGAGCTTGTCCCAGAGACTAACTCTTGATACTAAGGGAGGCTTGGGGTGAAAGCCCAAAGCGTGTGTGCTCAGTGGGGGGGGGGGACTGGGGGGTTCCAAATGTATAGTAGGGATAGTGGGTAGGTTGGGCATGGCCGACCAACCTGAGGCATAGTCTAGCTCCCGCTTGCGTGCCTGTCCTTGTTCTGCGTCCGGCTTGGGTCTAAACCCAAGTTCCATTCCATGCTAGCTGATGGAGTACACATATCCTTGCGTTAGGCCACCAGTATGCTGAAATAGTGCCAGACTCCATTTGGCTTCGTTTTGCATGCTAGTTCTGGCATTGGGATGCTGGTTGCTTTAGGACTGTTCCAAGTCGCTTCAAGCTCCTATCCCTTTGCTCCTTGGGTTGTATGCTCAAGAGTTGCTTCATGGTCCGGTTCCGTCACTCCTTGGCTTCATGCTTGGGAGTTTGGCACTGTTCCTTCGTTCAGTGGCTCAAGGCCTTGAACCTCGAGTTCCACACCACTGTCCTTTGGACATATGGTATATAACATGTGGCATATGGAGGGTTTAGGTTCCACTTCGTGGTGTTATCATATAGTAAATTACCATAGGATAAAGGGTAAAAACCACGTGTGCTACATTTGGTATTAGAGGATGAGTCTTAGCGAGTACTATCCAATGAGATTGGGCAACTAGTCTCATTTTATACATAGAGATGAAAACAATGATCCAAGTGGGTACATGTTTGGGTGCAAAAACTTCGCAATCATTCTTTAGGTATGGATTATGGTTACCTTTTTGTACTGTAATAATATGAGCTTGCTCTTGGGCTCATAAAAGGAATTGAGTTCTTCCATTTGCATGAGTTTTAGCTTGAGCTTGTGAGTGAGGCACATAAGCAACTTGAGGTTGCACTTTGAGATGGCAGGATTAATATTAGCCTATCGATGGTTCCATAAGTTGTTCCTTGTACCATGGAAAAAAATAAACCTTCCCTGGGTTTGCTATGAGTGGCAAATAAGCTAGTCCGTGGCTATTTAGCATGGCACTAATGGATCCTTCCTAAGCATGATTATAAATGGATCAATCAAGATTGTAGGGAAGAGTCTATTGATTCAAGTAATCATTGCTATGCTCTATTATAAACTTTTTTTAGATTGGACTGAAGGCAATGCGAAAGCAAGCTTGAGGTTTAGTCAAAGTTAAGACTAAAAAGAGAGTTGTCAAGGACGAAAGATCAAACACGTAAATCATCTTTTCTTATTGAAGAGATGATTCACAACAATGTGTGACTCATTTCTCGTATTCACATCATGCAATCAAGAGTCTCCATCTTGATGCATGTTGGAGATGATGGTTTTATAAATGGTGAGTTGTGGGATGGATAGTGGTGAAGCACTGAACCATTTTGTCTAGACTTGCTATTGAAGACTTGAGTTGCAATGCTCAATTCTTTTTGGGGAACCTTGCTATTGCTCCTTTAGTAACTTGGTCTTGGATTAGTTTTGAGTTTGGTCAGAAAAAGAGTGGCATGAGTTTGTCCGTATTGTGAACAAAAGTTAGTGATGTTAGTTGTTGTAAATCTCTATCGGTGGAGTATAGCATTTATGTTGCATTTTGTCAAATCGAGTTGGCACTTGATGCTCATAATAACCTTTGAAGTAATGGCATGGATGTTGCTCGTGGTGTTGCTCAATTAATGATCAAATCATTGTGATACTTATATCATATGTATGTGGTCGTGAGCAATATATTTGTGAAGTTGCTTGGTAAACGATGATCAACCTCAAAGTAATTGATGGTGAAGCTAGTCTACTTGCATGAAGTAGCATTATAATAGTTTTGACTAGATTCTCAATGGCAGTCCATTATGCTAATTTAAGTTGGTTCTTTGGTTCCTAGAGTTTGCCCATTAAAGTGTTGGAAAGGGTTGTAGTATTCATTTGGTATAACTCTTTAGTTGATTTATTAGCACTTGGAGTAGATTGTTAGATGGAGAAGGTGTGTAGTTGAGGCATTGACATCACTAGCATTTGTGTTAGTGAAAGTGGTGTTGTTATTTTGAGTGATAAG
>NW_003314293.1:850491-967846 GCF_000143415.4 Selaginella moellendorffii | reverse complement strand
CGTAAGCCAGTACAAGCTAGTGAAAGGGTTGTAAGTTGATTTTAATTAGCTTAAACCTTAGTAAGTAGTTTGTATGATGTGACCTGAAAAGGGATGTTGACTTTTGGGGATAAGGCAATTGAGTTGGATAGAGTATGGAGTTGGTGTGAAAAGGTGGCCGTTGCACTTTTTTAAGAAGGGTGACCCTTGTGCCTTTCTTTTGTAGTGTTATGCTTGGTCACAAGTTGCACTTTGCATTTCATTAAACTCTATGAGAGTAGTGAGCTCTCACTGATCTTGACTTAGTCTTAGAGGCCCTGCACCTTTGCTAAAGATGGTGATGTCCAACTTAGTTGTTTACGGTTGAGATGTTGGTACCCGTACTATAACTTTGTCTATGAGAATGTTGTGTACCGATATGAGTCCATCTCATGGTCTTCACTTTAGTTTCAACTTAGTGTTGATCATGCATAACTAGCCTCTTCAAAGCATGCTTAAAGCTGTTGGCTAAATGCATTAGTGAGCTTATTACGGTTGAGTTGGATTCGAGTGGTCATTTAGTTATATTTGTCCATGAACCTTTATCTCGTACTTGAGGTATTATGTTCATGTTGGATGAGTATATGACTCGATGATATGAGTTTAGTGTTGGGTCTTGTGAAGACAAGTTGAAGAATGATTGTTAGTTGCTTTGCAACTAGTGATTGCTTATAGACTTCGTCAAGGACTATTGACACTTGCTTCACTTGATGATGATTTAATAATGATGGGTTTACTTTACCGAATGGTATTGTGGAGGATCATGTTGTTAGACTTACATGAGTTTTCCATATTAGTATATTAACTCTACCTTTGTTAATATCATTTGATTACATTTAGTTCGTAATGTTGGATTTCATTAAGTGTTGGACGTAGTGAATCACTCCTTGATGATGTGTTATCTATAACTGAATATTGTTGGAGGATTGGTCTTAGATACTAACTAAGGTATCTTTGAATTTAGTTAGCTTGGTTGCTAAAGAGGTTTTGTCATGAATGTGACTTCAGGTATCGAAAGTTACTTGTCAACCAGTCCTTACGGACACTCTTACCTTACTGCCACGATGGCAGGAGATCGGTATTGCTAGACCCTTTATCAGTCCCTCTTGTGCTAGTGGAGTTAACTGGGCATTTCGAGTGTACTTAGACCGGACGAGCATAAGGACGGAATTCCTACGTATTATTAGCTAAGCATACTAGCCCGGTAAGGAGTTCCCGTCTCGTTTTGTCTTGCACTGGCTAGTGACAAGAACCCTCGTGTATTGAGATTGGTCCCTCAATATCGCTGGATGATAGCTTACCGTGTCTACCAAACACCCTCGCTATCATGCCCTTTGTGTTAGTCTTATTTCGGTCTCAAATGCTATTTATGGAAAGTGTCTAGATTTGCTCATTTGGCATATCTACGGAATGTAGAGATTGGCCTGAAAACAATGGTGTTCATCCTGTGTCCAAATTCGCATTCTAGGGCCATTCCATATTTAGTAAGTTTCGAGTTTGTCCCAGAGACTAACTCCTGATACTAAGGGAAGCTTGGGGTGAAAGCCCAAAACGTGTGTTCTTCAGGGGTGGGGGGGGGGGGCTGTGGGGGGTTCCAAATGTATAGTAAGGATAGTGGGTAGGTCGGGCATGGCTGACCAACCTGAGGCATAGTCTAGCTCCCGCTTGCGTGCCTGTCCTTGTTCTGCGTCCGGCTTGGGTCTAAGCTAAGGTTCCACACCATGCTAGCTGGTAGAGTACCCATGTCCTCACGTTAGGCCACCAGTATGCCGAAATAGCGCCAGACCCCATTTGGCTCCGTTTTGTGTGCTGGTCCTGGCATTGGGATGCTGGTTACTCTAGGACTGTTCCAAGTCGTTCCGGGCTCCTGTCCCTTTGCTCCTTGGGCTTTATGCTCGGGAGTTGCTTTGTGGTTCGGTTCCGTCACTTCTTGGCTTCGTGCTTCGAAGTTTTGGCACCTTTCCTTCGTTCAGTGGCCCAAGGCCCTGAACCTCGGGTTCCCATGGACATGTGGCATGGACACGTGGTATGTGACATGTGGCATATGTCACGTGGCACAAAGAGGGTTTAGGTTTCACTTCGTGGTGTTATCCTATGGTAAATCACCATAGGGGTCAAAACCACGTGCGCTACATTTGGTATCAGAGGATGAGTCTCAGCGAGTACTATTCAATGAGATTGGGCAACTAGTCTCGTTGCATATATAGAGATGAAAACGATGATCCGAGTGGGTACACGTTTGGGTGCAATGACTTCGCAATCATTCCTTGGGTATGGTTTTGGTTACCGTTTTGTACCATATTATATGAGCTTGCTCTTGGGCTCATAGGAAGGATTGAGGTGTACCATTTTGCACGAGTTTTCGCTTGGGCTCGTGAGTGAGGCACATTAGCAACTCGAGGTTACACTTTGAGTTGGCAGGATTAATGTTAGCCTATCGGTGGTTCCATGAGTTGTTCCTTGTACCATGGGTGAAAGTAAATTTTCCCTGGGTTTGCTGTGAGTGGCAAATAGGCTGGTCCGTAGCTATTTAGCACGGCACTAATGGATCCTTCCTAGATATGATTATAAGTGGATCAATCAAGACTATAAGGATTAGTCTATTTGTTCAAGTAGTCATGGCCGTGCTCTCTTATAAACTTTTCTTCGATTGAACTGAAGGCAGTGCGAAAGCAAGCTTGAGGTTTGGTCAAAGATGAGACCGAAAAGAGAGTCATCGGGGACGGAGGATCAAACACGTAAATCATTTTCTCTTGGAGAGATGATTTATAACGAAGTGTTAACTCATTGCTCATGTTCATAGTATGCAATCAAGAGTCCCCACCTTGATGCATGTTGGAAGTGATGGTCTTGCAAGTGGTGAGTTATAGGATGGATAGTGGTGAAGCGCTATATCATTTTGTCTAGGCTTGCTATTGGAAGACTTGGGTTGCAATGTTCAATTCTTTTCCAGGGAACCTTGTTATTGCTCCTTGTGTAGCTTGGTGTTGGATTAGTTTTGAGATTGGTCAGAAAGAGAGTGGCATGAGCTTGTCCGTGTTGTGAACTAAAGTTAGTGGTATTAAGTGTTATAAATCTCTATTGGTGGGGTGTGGCATTTATGTTGCATTTTATCGAATTGAGTTGACACTTGATATTCACATAAACCTTTGCAGTAGTGACATGGGCATTGCTCATAATGTTGCTTGATTGATGATCAAATCATTGTGATTTATATCATATCCATGTGATAATGAGCAATGTGTTTACGAAGTTGCTTGGGTAAATGATGATCAACCCCAAAGTGGTTGATGGAGAAGCTAGTCTACTTGCACGAAGTAGCATTGTAGTAGCTTTGACTAGATTCTCGATAGTAGTCCATTATGTTAAGCTTAAGTTGGTACCTTGTTTCCTTGAGTCTGCCCATTAAGTGTTGGAAAAGGGTTATAGCATTCACTTGCTATGGCTTGTCAGTTGATCCGTTAGCACTTGGAGTAGATTGTTGGATGGAGAAGGTGTGTAGTTGAGGCATTGACATTGCTAGCACTTGTGTTAGTGGAAGTGGCATTGTTATTTCGAGTGATGAGGAAGTTTTCCTTGGACCTTGATTTTCTATGTCATTTTTCTTGTTAGTGTTTTGGCTTCACATTGGATCTTGAAGGTGATTGAAGAAGAGTGTTAGTGCAATGTGGATATCCGAAGATGTGGTCTTCGTGATCAAGCCTTGGATGTTCATTTTGCACTTTGCGGATGTCGGTGTTGGATATCGGTTAAGTGGGCAAAGATGTTCGAGGCTTAAACATACTATGGGTCATGAGAATTGGTGTTGAGGTGAACCTTTGTGAAGTTGTTGGTAGGAGGAAGTTAGTTGAGTCTTGAAAGTTTGCAATCTTGGACTGAGAGTCATTCTTTCTCTAGGAGGGAAATTTTACACAAATTTTCTTAGACTTTTCCAATGGCTGATCTATTGATCATTTTGCCCGAAAACCATTCCGTTTTCGAAAGCCAATACAAACTAGTGAAAGGGTTGGAGTTGACTTTAGTTGGCTTAAACCTTAGTAAATAGTTTGTATGATGCAGCCCGAAAGGGATGCTGACTTTTGGGGCTAAGGCAATTGAGTTGGATAGAGTCTGGAGTTGGTGTAGAAAAGTGGCAATTACACTTTTCTAAGAAGGGTGACTCCTGTGCCTTTCTTTTGTAGCATTATGCTCGGTGGCAGGTTGCACCTTGCATTTTGTTAAGACTCTATGAGAGTAATGAGCTCTCACTGATCTTAACTTGGTCTTGATGGCCCTGCGCCTTGGCTAAGGATGGTGATGTCCAACTTAGTTGTTTGAGGTTGAGATGTTGGTACCCGTACTATAGCTTTGTCTATGAGGAGGTTGTGTACCGTTATGAGTCCATCCCATGGTCTTCACTTTAGTTTCAACTAAGTGTTGATCATGCATAGCTAGCCTCTTCAAGGCATGCTCAGAGCTATTGGCTAAATGTTTTAGTGAGCTTATTATAGTTGAGTTGGATTTGAGTGGTCATTTAGTTTGTGCTTGTTTATGAACTTTTATCTCGTACCTGGGGTATCACGTTCATGTTGAATAAGTATATAACTTGATGATAAGAGTTGGTGTTTGGGTCTTGTGAAGGCAAGTTGAGGAGTGATTGTTAGTTGCTTTGCGACTAGTGATTATTTGTAAACTTCGTCAAGGACTATTGATACTTGCTTTGCTCGATGATGATTTAGCAGTGATGGGCTTGCTTTATTGGATGGTGTTGCCGAGGATCGTGTCGTTAGGCTCACATGAGTTTTTTCATGTTAGCATGTCGACTCTACCGCTGTCGATATCATTTGGTGACATTTAGTCTATGGTGTTGGATTTCATTTAGTCTTGGGTGTGGTGATTCACTCCTTGATGATGTGCTATCTGTAACTACGTTTTGCTAAAAAGATTAGTCTCGGATACTGACTAAAGTATCTTTGACTTTGGTTAGCTTGGTTGCTAGAAAGTTTTAGGTGGTGATTCACTCTTGCTTTCTTCTAGTTTTGTTATGGTGTTGATGGCATTGAAGTGATGCCTTATCATTGACATTGTTGATGTTGAGATTCGAGTGAGATGAGATGTCTTTTTATAAGATTGATATTGAGTTTCATTAGTCTCGATGAAGATAGTGTTGATGATTTGGCTTTAGTTTTGTGTTGTTGGCATTCATGCAGTTGCTAGTTAGCAACTGTGTTGACGTTCAAATGAACTGAGTGGCAAGTTTGAGTTAGTTGTGTTCTAGATAAAATTATTTAGTAAAGGTTGAGGTTTGGCTTTTCCTTGAAAAGCAGTTTAGTCATGAACTATGCTAACTCTACAAATGGAAGAGTTAGTGATTGATATTGAAGATGTTTGAATCCTTATTGGATTTCAGTTGGAATATATCGATCATTAATGATTCTTCTTGTGCTTGTTATGAAGTGAGTTACGTCTCGCTATAGATGGATTCATGGAGGATCGTTTAGTGATCACTTGTTGGGCATAGCTCCGTTGTGCTTAGCTTTTGGATTGATGCAGACATGCTCTTCATTAACTTTGCATTATGAAGTTTAACTTATGGATGTGTTGAGGAGGATGTTGTGGGTTATACCATGATTTCTTCTTTAGCATTGAAGTTAGTTCGTGCGAGATTCATGATCATTATTAGGCAAGATTTAGCTATAGGCTTCTTCGAGCTTTTGGTTTCTTGAGTTTTGTGCTCATTGTTCCATTTGTTAGAAGTTGTTGGGGAAGGCATTTTGGCTTGTTAGCTTCAATGTTGAAGTTATTTTTTGCATCTAGCAATCATTGGTGATGATTAACTATCATCTAGGATAGTTGATTATCCTTGTCGAAGGTTTTGCTTGATTATCGTTAATCTGGATTGATTTTCTATTCTTCGGAATGGTGGATTCCTTCTTAGATGATGATTCTGCATATATCTTTTTGATGGGACAATTGATGATCTTTCATAATGGTTAGTTGTTCTCTTTGATAGCTTATGGTTTTTTTTGCACTACCACATGTTCTTTGTGGTTTGCTCTGGATTGGTCTCTTAGGTTTGAGACATCAGTAGGATGTTGCTAACACTTGCTTAGGCAACTTGAGTTCCTTAGTGTTGTTGGCTGGGATCTATTCGGATTGGCTAGTGTGATAGTTGGCATGAATGGGTGTTTGTTAGTCTTACCGCATTCATTCTGTTCTGTTGATTATTGCTTGAGTTAGTTCTGATAGGTTGGGATGTTATTTCCTTCGGGTGATACATTTGCGAGCATTGTGCTTGTCAGTCAATGATACTTTGTGTTCTTTGAGTTATCTTTAGTAAGTTGTTGGCTTACTGTCTACAATTTTTGGTAGTAAAGTTTTATCATTGCGTTTCCTTGATGATCTACTTGCTATTGAATTTTGTTGGATGGTGATTTCTATATTTACCAGTTATGATGATCTTGATGGTTCCTATACTCAACTACTAGTTTATCGGATGATAACTTACTTGGAATACTTTTGTGTTCTAACCTAAGATTTATTCACTGATATTTAAGTCTCTAAGATATCATTGTCTATAACTTTGATATTATCCATCTATTGATCTTTGAGTTTGGGCCAGTATAGGCAGACTAGCTTCGGCACTTTGTGTGCATGTTGAAATCTCTAGTTATGGGGTAGCTACTGTCGACTGGTCACATCACCCGCCTCTCTATCGATGTTCCTTATTCCGTTAAAAGGGCATGACTGTGTAAACAACTTTAACTACCTGTTGACAGTAGTCTATCTAAACCTTACCGACGGGTTTGGTTTCTTTGCTCAGGAGGGTTGGGGCCTCTAGTTTCTCTCTCTATGTCCTTGCAGGCAGGGGCGTATCACACTTTTGTAAGCTGGGTGACTCCCAGAGTAGCAAGGGTGGCTGACTTAGTTAGTCATTTCCTTGTCAGCGATAGCCAGAAGGTGTCTGAGCTGGTAGCGCATCTGCGTTAGACAAAGAGGTTACCCCCTAACTCATTTAAGTTGGTTGGTGCATTTCTCACATAGTGTGAGTACCGTGAACTTTTTATGGAGTTGTTTCCTTGACGGTATTCTAGACTTGAGTATGCATCGACGAGGACGTCGATCTTCCCCAAGGGGGGCAGAGTGTCGCGAATGTGACTTCGGGTATCGAAAGTTACCTGTCGACCAGTCCTTACGGACACTCTTACCTTACTGCTACGATGGCAGGAGATCGGTATTGCTAGACCCTTTATCAGTCCCTCTTGTGCTAGTGGAGTTAACTGGGCATTTCGAGTGTACTTAGACCGGACGAGCATAAGGATGGAATTCCTATGTGTTATTAGCTAAGCATACTTAGCCCGGTAAGGAGTTCCTGTCTCGTTTTTTCTTGCACTAGCTAGTGACAAGAACCCTCACGTATTGAGATTGGTCCCTCAATATCATTGGATGATAGCTTACCATGTCTGCTAAACACCCTCGCTATCATGCCCTTTGTGTTAGTCTCATTTCGGTCTCAAATGCTATTTATGGAAAGTGTCTAGATTTGCTCATTTGGCATATCTACGGAATGTAGAGATTGGCCTGAAAACAATGGTGTTCATCCCGTGTCGAAATTCGCATTGTAGGGCCATTCCATATTTAGTAAGTTTCGAGTTTGTCCCAGAGACTAACTCCTGATACTAAGGGAAGCTTGGGGTGAAAGCCCAAAACGAGTGTTCCTCAGGGGGGGGGGGGGGCTGTGGGGTGTTCCAAATGTATAGTAAGGATAGTGGGTAGGTCGGGCATGGCCGACCAACCTGAGGCATAGTCTAGCTCCCGCTTGCGTGCCTGTCCTTGTTCTGCGTCCGGCTTGGGTCTAAGCCAAGGTTCCACACCATGCTAGCTGGGGGAGTACCCATGTCCTCACGTTAGGCCACCAGTATGCCAAAATAGCGCCAGACTCCATTTGGCTCCGTTTTGCGTGCTGGTCTTGGCATTGGGATGCTGGTTACTCTAGTACTGTTCCAAGTCGTTCCGGGCTCCTGTCCCTTTGCTCCTTGGGCTTTATGCTCGGGAGTTGCTCCGTGGTTCAGTTTCGTCACTTCTTGGCTTTGTGCTTGGAAGTTTTGGCACCGTTCCTTCGTTCAGTGGCCCAAGGCTCTGAACCTCGGGTTCCTATGGACATGTGGCATGGACACGTGGTATGTGACACGTGGCATCTGTCACGTGGCACAAAGAGGGTTTAGGTTCCGCTTCGTGGTGTTATCCTATGGTAAATCACCATAGGATAAAGGGTCAAAACCACATGCGCTACAGCTTTGAGTGGTGATTCACTCTTGCTTTCTATTAGCTTTGTTATGGTGTTGATGGCATTGAAGTGATGCTTTATCATTGACATTGTTGGTGTTGAGATTTAAGTGGGATGAGATGTTTCTCCGTAAGATTGATATTGAGTTTCATTAGTCTCGATGCAAATAGTGCTGATGCTTGGGTTACGGCTTTGTGTTATTGGCATCCATGCATTTGCTAATTAGCAACTATGTTAGTGTTTAAATGAGCTGAGTGGCAAGTTTGAGTTAGTTATGTTCTAGACGAGATTATTTAGTAGGGGTGATTGATATTGGAATATTTGAATTCTTATTGGATTTGAGCTGAAATATATTGATCATTGATGATTCTTCTTGTGCTTGTTGTGAAGTGAGTTACGTTTTGCTATAGATGGATTCATAGAGGATCGGTTTGATAATCACTTATTGAGCATATGCTTGGCTGTTAGATTGATGCAGATATACTCTTCATTAGCTTTAGCATTATGAAGTTTGGCTTATAGATATGTTGAGGAGGATATTATGGGTTGTACCATGATTTCTTCTTTAGTATTGAAGTTGGTTCATGCGAAATTCGTGATCATTATTAGACAAGACTTGACTATAAGCTTCTTTGAGCTTTTGGTTCTTTGAGTTTCATGTTCATTATTCTATTTGTTTAGAATTGTTTGGGGAAGGCATTTTTGGCTCATTAGTTTCAATGTTAAAGTTGGTTTTTGCATCTAGCAATCATTGGTGATGATTGATTATCATCTAGGAAAGTTGATTATCCTTGTCAAAAAGTTTTGCTTGATTGTTATTGATACAGAATGATTTACTATTCTTCGGGATGGTGGATTCCTTCTTTGACAATGATTAAGCATATTTTTATTGATGGGATAATTGATGGTCTTTCATGATAGTTAGTTGTTCTTTTTGCTTTTTGCATTACCACATGTTCTTTGTGGTTTGCTCTAGATTGATCTCTTGGGTTTGAGACATCAGTAAGATGTTGCTAACACTTGCTTAGGCAATTTAAGTTCTTTTGTATTATTGATTGGGATCTATTTAAATTGGCTAGTGCGATAGTTAGCATGAATGAGTGTTTATTGGTCTTACCATATTCATTCTGTTCTGTTAATTGTTGTTCAAGTTAGTTCTGATAAATTAGAATGTTATTTCCTTCGGGTGATACATTTGCGAGCATCTTGCTTGCCAAGTCAATAATACTTTGTGTTCTTTGAGTTATCTTTGGTACATTGTTTGGCATATTGTCTACAATCTTCGGTAGTTAAGTTTTCTTATTGAGTTTACTTGATGATATACTTGCTATTGAATTTTGTTTGATGGTGAATTTTATGTTTTTCAAATATGATGATTTTGGTGGTTTCTATACTATAATACTAGTTTATCAGATGATAGCTTACTTGGAAAACTTTTGTGTTCTAATATAAGATTTAATCACTGATACATTAAGTCTCTCAAATATCATTGTCTTTGACTTTGATATTGTCCATCTATTAATATTTGAGTTTGGGCCAGTATAGGCAAACTGACTTCGGCACTTCGTGTGCATGGTGAAATCTTTAGTCATGGGGTAGCTACTGTTGACTGGTAACATCACCTGTCTTTCTGTTGATGTTCTTTATTTCGTTTAAAAAGGGTGTGACCGTGTAAACAACTTTAACTGCTTGTTTATAATAGTCTATTTAAACCTTACTGACAAGTTTGGTTTCTTTGCTCATGAGGGTTGGGGCCTCTGGCTCCTCTCTCTATGCCACCTGTGGGCAGGGGTGTATCACACTTTTGTAAGCTGGGTGACACCCAAAGTAGCAAGGGTGGCTGACTCTGTTGGTCATTTCTTTGTCGGCGACAGCCAGAAGGTGTCTAAGTTGGTAGTGCATCCACTTTAGATAAAAAAGTTACCCTAACTCATTTAAGTTAGTGCATTTCTCACATAGTGTGAATACCGTGAAGTTGTTTCCTTAGCGGTATTCTAGACTCGAGTATGCATCAATGAGGACGTTGATCTTCCCTAGGGAGGGAGAGCGTCACTAGCGGTATTCTAGACTCGAGTATGCATCAATGAGGACGTTGATCTTCCCTAGGGGGGGAGAGCGTCACAAATATGACTTTGGGTATCGAACGTTACCTGTTGGCCAATCCTTATGGACAGTCTTTCCTTACTGCCACAACGGCAGGAGGTTATAAGCTCATGAATTTGGACTTCCCAGGAGGTCATCCAGCCCAGTATTATTCAAACCTAAGGACATTTAACTCCAAGTATCCCAAGACCCTTAACCGATTGGAAAAGAAAGTGTACTTTTGTTCATGGGCCCTTTCCTTCTATATATGAACCCCATGGATCATCTCTCAAGTCGTTCTCTTTAGTTGCTTACAATCCACCACGCTTCCCTGTATGTTCATACCCTCGTGAACGGAAGCTTAGAGCCGCAGCTCTCCCAAGAGCCTCGCTCTCTTGACACCCTACCCCTCGGGTCAAGCCCAGTCGGAGCATATTGGACCCTTGCCAGATGTTAATTAACATGTGGTGTGATTCCCTTAGCCAACCAATAGAGTCAGACCTGAGACCCCTCTAATACCAAATGTAAACTTCTGAATTTAGACTTTCTGGGAGGTCATCCAGCCCAGTACTATTCAAACCCAAGGACGCCTAACTCCAAGTATCCTAAGACCCCTAACTGATTGGAAAAGGGGGTGCACTATTGTTTATGGGCCCTTTCCCTCTATATATAAACCCCATGGATCATCTCTCAAGTCATTCTCTTTGGTTACTTACAAAGGTTAGTATTGCTAGACCCTTTATTAGTTTCAATTTAAGCTAGTTGAGAAACTGGTCATCACATGTGCATTTAGACGAGAAGGGCACTAAGGAAGGAAATCCTATGTTGTTATTTAGTCAAACATACTTGGTATGGTGACGAGAAACTCATGATATTGACTTATACTTACTAGTGTTGGGAACCCCCGTGATATTGAACTTGGTCCCTCAATATTCACTAGATGATAGCTTACCATGTTTGCCAAACACCCTCGCTATCATGCCCTTTGTGTTAGTCTCATTTCGGTTCCAAATACTATTTATGGAAAGTGTCCAAATTTGCTCATTTGGCTTATCTACAGAATGTAGATATTGACATAAACACAATGGTGTTCATCTTGTGTCCAAATTCGCAATCTAGGGACATTCCATATTTAGTAAGTTTTGAGCTTGTCCTAGAGACTAACTCCTGATACTAAGGGAGGCTTGGGGTGAAAGCCTAAAGCATGTGTTCCTCAAGGGGGGGGGAGAGCTGTGGGGGGTTCCAAATGTATAGGAGGGATCGTGGGTAAGTTAAGCATGGCCAACCAACCTAAGGCATAATTTAGCTCCCGCTTGCATGCCTGTCTTTGTTTTGCATCTGGCTTAGGTCTAAGCCCAAGTTCCATTCCATGCTAGCTGGTGGAGTACCTATGTCCTTGTGTTAGGCCACCGATATGCCAAAATAGTGCCAAACTTTGTTTATCTCCGTTTTGCGTGTTGGTCTTGGCATTGGGATGCTGGTTGCTCTAGGATTGTTCCAAGTTGCTTCGGGCTTCTATCCCTTCGCTCCTTGGGCTGTATGCTCGAGAGTTGCTCTGTGGTTTGATTCTATCACTCCTTGGCTCCATGTTTGGGATTTTGGCACCATTCCTTCGTTCAGTGGCCCTGAACCTCGGGCTCCACACCACTGTCCTTTAGACACATGGCATATGACATATGGCATATGGAGGGTTTAGGTTCTGTTTCGTGGTGTTATCCTATAGTAAATTACCATAGGATAAAGGGGAAAAACCACATACGCTACAAATGCCTTCTAACAATTGCATCGTCTTTGTCAAAGGGTGCATCAAATTCAGCACTTTGTCAAAATTTTATGGAACTTGTGCATACACTTGCTCTAGCCACCTTTGACTATACTCTTTGACTAACATAACATTATAAGATATTAGCTCTTCCACTTTTAATTGTACATCCTTCAACTCCATTTCTAATTAGAGATGGTTTTATTTTGATGAAGGTTGATATTACTCCTTTTCGTGTTTAAGGACAAAGGCGAGGATGTGGTCATGGCTATGATGTCCATTATTAGGTGTATGATGAGATTAATCACATATATCAACATTGTTAAATTACTCCCACTATATCTTTCTGTCCTCCCAATGGAGCAATGGTAGTTAACTCCACCCTTGGGTCACTAGATTCCCCACCACCAGGTGAAACACATCAGCATGGTCAATCATGCCCCTGTGTGTCCTGAAGACACATACCAAACCACCTGCAGAAGCAATGACTTGAGTGGGAGGAAATTTTTGGAAACTTCACACTGTGTTTTGGCCATGATGGATCCTAGGCATAGCAATGCTCACCGTGGGGGAAGGAACTAGTCATAAGCCACAAGGATTCCTTGTGGCCACTGTTTTGGCACCAGTGGCAGTGAAAGGATGGATTGCTGATGATGGCTTTCCATGATGCGGTCACTTGGTGGCCAGGTCCCCATAGCTGAGAACCGTCTCCAAAATGTTGTCTTGCAGTGACACAGGCATTTCTTTTCTCTGTTTCTATCACAAGGGCAATGCCAAAAGGAACTGGAAACAGAACAAGGTTACCTGCAATCTAAGGAAAAAAAGAAGCTCGTTCTCTTAGTTTCTTCTTTCTGAAGAAGTTATTCCCCATTATCTGTCCTCACTGGCTTGTGCAAAACCGAGCTTCTCATAAATCTCTCCAATCCTCGACCATTGTCATGGTCATGGAATGTACTACTTCTGTAAAAAAAAGAGGCCTTTAGTCATTGGCGGTCCACTTAGTCGCGGACCTGTAAGTTGAATCTGTGGATCATGTCATGGTGGCACAGTAGAAGTGGGTAATACTTGTTGAAAACATTCCCTTGGAGGCAGCATTCTTGTGTCCTGGTAGGGAAGAAAAAAGACGAAACCAAACAACCTTTTTGCTTTCCCATCAAGGTGAGCCTCTGTAGTTTCTGGAATTCATCTTCGCTGCTCATGATGATTGTTGCTCGATCCGGCAGCTCTTTAAACATCTACGACCACAAAACAAATGCGTGACCACTGTGGCAAAACATTTCACATACTTACTTTCATACATTGTGATCATTCGAGCCTACATAACTCTCTTGTTTCTTCACGACAAAACTATGCCAGGCGTGCTCAATCTCCGTCCACTCTGCCATCAGTGTCCAAGGGCCGAAGGAAACATCCATAAGTGAAAACCACTTCTTCAGAACATCGAAAACAAAGAACTTACGTGAATAACTCTGCCCCATTGTTTCAACTGTTGAAACAATGATTGATTGATTGATTGGGAATCTTAGGTCTTATATCCCAGCCATCAGCAGTATTCGTAAAGCGCGTGGAGATGTACTGGGTGATATTCCCTTCACCGCAAGCATAAATTGGAGTCCAGCACCTTGTGCCGTAAGTAAGGATGAGATGCTGGCAGCCTATGAGGCTATTGATAAAAAACATGGCTGAGGAACCCGATTCAGGTCAGGAAAACTTCGTTTGCCAAAAGACAGTCCTGCTTGTGTGGTTGTTAAAAGCTCTCGTCACAACTTGCAGTTCCTTGCTCAAAGCTAGGACCAGTATCATTGTCGTGATTGTCATCGCTGTCCTCAAAAAGTCTTGGAGAGTCCAGTTCAGCAGAAGTGGCCGTTTCATCAGTAGTTCTCAATGCACAGTTTACTGATATAAAACCATGAAGACTCACGTTTTTCTGGCTCTGCTTCTGAGTCCTCTGAAGCTGTTGTCCATTCTTCCTCCTGTATGAAACACGATAAGTTTGGAAAAGTAAAAATGCCTACCAATTGTATGGGATACTTGTCACTGAAAGACTTTATGGTAGTTCTCTGCAATTGTCTCCACTCGATGCGCCCTCTGCTCGAAAAATTGCCTAAGGCCCTTCCTGTTAGGCGCCAACTTTAAACCACGTGGTCAACATCGGTCAAAGGGAGGCTCAAGGATATATTAAGGCATGTTAGGGTGAGGGACTTAACCTACCCTAGGGCTCACAGTGGAGTGGCAATGCAATGGAGCTTTTGAGGTAGCTCGGGGGTGGTTGGGTGGTGAGGACCCTCAAGAGGTGGTGTAGCATAATTTAGGGCGACTAGATCTCTGTCTTTTTTTTGTCGGATCATAACATTGGTATTAGAGGAGTTGGTTGCGATGGCCGACCAAGTTGAACGCTGGAATCCTATTGTCGATGGTGGTGCTGATGATGGTGTCAATGAAGTTGTGGAGATTTGGACCATTCAAGATGTGGTTCACGAGCTGCGAGCCTTTAATCGAAATCAGCAAGAGATGCAAGATGAGATGCATGGCATGATGGATGCCATGTGTGGGCGTGTTGAGGCACTCGAGGCTGGACGGGGTAGCGCTCCAAGTAAGCCTTCTTTGGTAGATTGACTCAAGATTCCAACCTTTTCCGGTGATGGTGGTGTGGACGAGTGTCTCGCTTGGTTAGCCAATGTGAAGAAGTTCTTGGTTGCTAGGGGAACTCTAGATGCAGAGGCTTTAGTGGCTATTCCAATGGTTTTGCTTGATGCGGGTCTTTGATGGTGGAATTGACTTGAGGAGTCTCGTGTTGCAGATAAGAAACCACCAGTGTCTACCATGGATTGACGTCTTACAAAGCGTAGTCAAGGAGTGGCAAGCGTGATTTTGAGTGCCTAGATGTTCTCTTCCCTAGCAGAAGCTCCTCACCTCTCATGTATTGGAATTGTTCAATTCCAACCATAATGATCGAGATTGCCAAAATGCCTTATCCACCGCTTCAAAAACTAATCTAGAAGGAGTGCACTTACATGTCTAGGAAGCTATATTGAGAAGCTCATCTTCTTCACTTTTGTCATTGGAGAGAATAACAATTTCATCTTTCACTCCTTGCACAATTGGCTGTAAAACTGATATGCTCTCCTCTCCTCACTTTGGAGATCCTGTAACTAGAATCTCCTGACTTATACATCTATCAAAATCTCGGTTCTATTTGATTGGAGGCTGTGATTCGCAACAACATTGGTGTAGTTGAACGATCGGAGTTTCTTCTTTTAGGTGTAGGTGAAGGTGGACAATATTGGGATTTGCAACATTCTAAGTCAAAAGAGATTTGAGTTTTTGAATCTCTAATAAAAGTGTGAGGCTGTGATCCTGCTAAAGTGAATATGAAGCAAGAGTTGGTCGTCATCATTTCTTCCTCTTCTAGTTCTAAAGGAAATGTTAGTCCAGTGCGAGCCAAGAATTTCCAAACTCCAACTTCACTGATATTCAAAGCTGTTTGCAACACTTTTCGGTTTTCCCGCCTCTCTATCGACGTGTGTTCCTTTTTGCATAGGCCCGTTAGCGAGCTCCCATCTACATACAATGGCAATATCTTTTTTGAACTACCACCTTTTGTCAGTTCAAAACGAAAGGGGATGGAGACCAAGCAAGACGTCTATAACTGGTGCAAGATCAAGACCACACATTTCTAGCATTTTGAAGGCATAGTGTCCATGGTTCATTGTGGTGGATATTTAGATTGTGTGAATAAAGCATGCAATTGAGAGCATGGTAAAAACTCCACATTTTTTGAAGGATCTGCAATCAATCCTCCCATCTGTGACACCATTGGTGTTGGATTCAAGTGTCGGTTTTACAAGAATGCTCCATTGTGTCATGCCATCTGTAGGGCCAAGATGTACTATTTTCTTCACAGGATGGAGAGGCTGGTAGAGCTGTAGTATATATTGGCACGCACACACATCCAATGCAGGAAGGGATACAAAGGAGTTCAGTCAACCATTTCAAAGATGCAGTGCAAATAGAGACTGTGAGAAACTCATCTACAACTCCGAAGTATGTTCAAAAGACAGTGCTCAAGGATTTCATCATAAGCACTTTACTTGATCCGGAGTGCAAGAATACTCAACTAGATGAGGCTAGCTTGCGGGAGTTATTATGATATGTGCAACTTGCAACTAGCCTCAGGAGGTACGAAAATATTATTACATACTTTTCAATAATATCTCTCTTACATTTTGTTTTATTTAGGATAAAGTCTTGGATGTGTGAATCTCGAGAGGGGAAACTTCAATAAAAAATCGACTCTATCCTTGAACTAAAATGGACTTGTCCCTATGAGTTTATCCATGGGAGTTTATTTCCAGATCAAGTCGTTAGTGAGCAAGAGTGGCCCTTCATCTTCAAAATATCTACCATGGGCCCTGCCTTTGGTGTGGATTTTGTTTTTTGAATGGATTTGTTTGGGTCAAGTGACCTTGCTAATACATGGGTACATTTTGACCATATGGAGCGGGTAACGGGCTGGACAACCATGGGAGCTCATATATATGATCCGAGGTAGTTATTTTTTCTCTAAGCATTGCTCTTTTCATAGGCTACATTGTAACTTGACAATTGCAACAGTAGAGTTTAAAGTACAAGACCAGATGGCTCAGGAAATATTTGGAAGTCCCTCTCTGATATTGTATTGAAGAGGACTGGTAAACTTGCCAACTTTCGCAGTTTCATGGTAGATGATGGGGTTGGGGCCAATTAGAATGGTGTCTGGGTAGTCTTAAGGAATGATCAACCCTTAGAAGGTCATGAGAGGACTTGTGAGTTCCATTGGGCTCAGAGCCTAAACTAACATTGCTACCTTATCAAGCCAAATTTCCAATTAACATTTAAAGAGTTGTCTAATAGGGCTTTTCATATTTACCCTCTTAAAAACTATAGAGGTTCGATTTTGACATGCTCGAAACTGGCAAAGAGCATATTGGCGGGGGGGTGTGATGAAGGGAGGATCCCTAGAACTAGAGTTTGGTTCTGTGCAGATCAAATCGAGGAACTAGAGTCCGGTTCTGTGCCGCCCAAATCCATGCCACTCACTCCACAAATGTGTGCTCCCTATCCGTACTGGTGGTGAACTTCGCACCTTATCCATGGCCCCCAGCCTCATCTCTCCCATGTGATTGCGTCTACCACTGTGAAGGACTTGAGTCGATCGTGAGATCAGTTTAAGGTACACCGCCCTTGCTTGATCAGCATCTGTATGACGCCTATAGTTTCCCAGAGATGTAAGAAGCCCCTGGAGATGTACTGTCCTGGATCCCACAGTGCGGTGAAATGAGGAGGAGTGTGCCATCTCCGGTAATGGTGCATTTAAGGAGTTGTGCAAACAATGGCAGGGTGCACCTTCTGAAGAAGAGTATGAGGCAAAAGCAAACGAGATTTAAATGTGGTGGCGTGAAGATGGCCATATAGACGTAAGTTGTCTACCACAACTTGAGTTGTGGTTGGGGTGCTGGGAAGTTAGGATGTTCGAATGGGGACATCACTCTTTTTAGGTTGGTTTTTCTTTTTATTGCTTTTTAATATCATCTTTTTATTAGAATCAACCACCTGAGGATCTTGCATACACCCCAAACACCCCAACTGTGAATCTCTCAAAGAGTAAGCATTGGAGCTGGCGTTCCTCTGTGGCATGGAAAGGGAAGATGAGTCTATATGAAGCATGTCTATCAGATTTGATATACGCTGTAGAGCAGTTTTCAAAAGCCTTGGCATTTGAGGAAGAAAGATATATAGGAACAGGATCTTTGGTTGAGATGTTACACGATCGGATGAAGAAGAAAGTGACTCCACCAACACAAACAGTGGCAACTGCAGTGGAGGAAGTGGTCTGCAACACATCTATGGAGTACACTCCCTGGGCTTCTATTAGTGATATGAAGACCGTCTGCTGAAAGCGTCGCTTTTCCTTTACTGGTGAAGAAGTTGGCACGGATCTTGGAGCAAAAAGCTCTCACAGGCCTGATGTTGAGTATCATTCTACTCCAAGACATCGCCCCCAAACCAAGCCACATCAAGTGGCTGATGAAGAAAGTGCATCACAACATATTGAAATTTCTTATCGTAGTGTGGAGCCGAAGCAATGGGCAATCCGTCGAGTGCCAGCAAAATCAAATGTAAGGTGTGTGAGGATGCTTCTAAGGGGCAAATCTTGGGCTTGGATCCATGGTGACAAGTCTGCTTTTGTTCCAGCCCCATGTTTCCATAGGGAACGAAAGCAAGCAAGATTTTCAAGATGGTGTTGGATATATTGCTGCAACACAGATGTCAACCATACAAAGCGGCTTGAAGACACTATAGTGACTAAATTTGATGTAGTACCTAAAAAATGGCTGGTTGCTAATGGGGTTGCACTCACCTCGGATGAGATTGAAAACCTTGAGAAATCTAGTTTCAATCTTAAAAGGAGAGTTAGAGACATGAGTGAAGAACCAAGACTATTCCTACAAAGATGCACAAGAGGTCAACAAAAAAAGGTAAGGCAATTAAATTTATTAGTACCATCTCCAAGTAGAAGTAAGGTAAAATAAATTTGGCTTGAACACTTGAGTGTGAAATTCTCTCCACGAAGTATATCACTACGCTTGCAAAGGAGTACATAGTCAAAACAGAAGGTGGAGAGTACACAATTGCCATTCAAGACTTTCCTTCTTGCACATGTCTAGACTTTATGAAGCGCGAAGAACATGGAAAGGCATATGCTCCTTGCAAGCATATGTACTACATCTTCATCAACATCTTGCACCAGGATCCTAAAATAGATATTCATATACACCAAGCAAGCCTTACTATTATTGAATTGCAGAAATTTTTTGGAGCTAACTAGATTTTCCAGCACTATTGATGTTTATTCTCTATCAATAATATAAACTTATTATACCTTAGATAATTAATAAAAATATTTTATTAATTCACTTTTCATTTCATATACTTGTGAGTGTTTTTTTTGTAATACTGCCCATAGTATTCGTGAGTTTCCATTTTTGTCTTTACCATCTCAAAAAATATTTCATGGTAGTCTTTCGGGTGCGTAATATTGCAATGTGTTGTGAGAGCATATATACCATCATATTAATCATCACTATTGTTTCCACCAAAAGCTAGAAAATATGTAAGGCATTTCTTGAAAGTCACAGAATTGCAATTTTCTAAAATAAGTATTCAATTTCACCCAAGTTTTATCACCCTCTGTCATTATATTTATCTCCAATTCATGATCACTATATTCACTATCCTCCCTTTCTTTCTCTTCTATGGTTTAATTATGTTGTGCAATGGGATAACTATTGCATCTCGTAACCTTTGAACATTAGGAAGAAAGATTGTGAGACTTAAAATTACCATCACTAGAACCCATAGACATTTGTGTGTATTTCTCTTTCTTCGAATGAGAGGGCAAGTGAAGATCTATAAATTCTAGATAATATGCTATAATAAATCCCTAAAAAATGTACTCTAGAAAAGAACCAAGTCTCACTGCAACAAACTTATATCAACAATTGTTTGTTTTTTTCCTTTCAAAATTATATGGCCTTACATAGAATCTTAATTCAAATTTAATAATTTTTAAATTCTGACAAACCTGATATTTACTAGCTAGAAAGCACAGAGTATAGATTTAAGGAAGTGACAAGAATACTCTTTTTGTAAATATTTTATTTTATGTTCTAACAAACGTCCTTATCATTGCATGTAGTAAATATTTAAATTATTAAAACAAGAAGTGTCCTTTAGAACATTTTTATTTATATAATATATAGAGAGTTATGAAATTATTAAGTTCGCCATAACCTTAAAATTTTAAAGTTTATAATGTTTGTACTAAATTACAATTGAAAATTGAGCTCAACTCTTCAGCTCGTGAGTTCAAGTATAGTCTGCACTCCACTATAGAGTGGCCTAAAAACCCCATATTTTACACTAAAGGGGATGTTGTTCCTTATCATGAAGCAATAAAGGTATGTGTCCGTAACTCATTCTTGAATCTATTGTACATCCATATGTGCATATTTTCCAGACCCGCCATTGGGCAATTGCTACAATACTTAAGAAAAATTTGTAAGCCTATAGAGTCATTTGTCTTGTCCAAAAAAAGTAGCATATTAAACACCAAATATAATAATTTTTTGTGCTTTCAAATAGTCCCACCATGTCAGAAGCAAGATCTTGCAAAAACATGTGGTATTGCTTTTGAAGTGTTAGAGACAATCCCTCTTTAGTAGCAAGATCTAGACATATACAAAGAGCTCTAGTTCAACTTCACTAGAGCCCTTAATAGAAAAAAGATTGTTATGTGGAGGTGAAGGTGGAATGTTAGTAGAACTTGGGGATGAAGGTGAAAATTGATATGAAATGTTAGGGGGTTAAATACGAGTAGCAATGACTTTCCTTCGAGCCATTTCTATACAAACTTTTAAGGTGTTCAAGGAAAACAAAAAAACTACAATGACTATAAGTTTTCTAGGTAATTTATATACTAGGTTTTATTCTTGGGAATGAGATTTATTTATTATGACACTGACAATACTTTGATTCTTGAAATGTTATCTCAAAAATGGGCCTTTATAATCATAGCTTGCTAATAAATATAGGAGCTTCTTGAATTCCAAATTATCGTGTATACACATGCTCTATCATTGTCATGAATGTGATTTAAGTATCGAAAGTTACCTGTCGACTAATCCTTTAGGATATTCTTTTTTTACTGCCACAAAGGTAGGAGGTCGGTATTACTGGACTCTTTTTCATTCCCTTTTGTTCAAGTGTTAATAAACTAGACTTAACATCTATACTACTAAATGTTTATTTAGCTAAGCATATTTGGCCTAGCTTGTTAGTTCTTTTTTGCTTTATCTTGCACTGGCTTGGCAAGAACCCTTGTGTATTGAGTTTAATCCCTCAATATTGTTATGTGATAGCTTACCATGTCTACCAAACACCCTCGCTATCATGCACTTTGTGTCAGTACCGTTTGGTTCCAATTGCTATGGGGGGTTCTAAATGTATAATAGAGATAGTGGGTAGGTCAGGTAGGGCCAACCAACTTGAGATATGGTCTAGCTCCCACTTGCGTACCTGTCATTATTCTGTGTTTAGCTTGGGTTTAAGCTCAAGTTCCACACCATGCTAACTGGTGAAGTACCCATATCCTCGCATTAAGCCACCGGTATGTTGAAATAATGCTAAACTCCATTTAGCTTTGTTTTGTGTGCTAGTCTTGGCATTAGGATGTTGGAAGCTCCAAGACTGTTCTAAATCGCTTTATGCTTCTATCCCTTCACTCTTTGGGTTGTCCGCTTGGGAGTTGCTTTGTGCGCCATTTCTTTAACTCCCTAGTTCTATGCTTGGGAATTTAGCTCCGTTCTTTCATTCAGTGGCCCAAGGCTCTAAAACTCAGGTTCCACTCCATTGTTCTTTGGACATGTAGTATATGACATTTAGCATATGAAGGGTTTAGGTTCCGCTTTATAGTTGTTCTATGGTAAATCTCCATAGGATAAAAGGTAAAAACCACATGAGCTACATTTGGTATCAAAGGATATGTTTTAGTGAGTACTATCCAATGAGATTGGGTAACTAATCTTGTTGCATACATAAAAATGAAAATGATAATCCAAGTGGGTACATGTTTGAGTGCTATGACTTCGCAATCATAACTTGGGTATGAAAATTGGTTATATTTTGTATTATGCTCTTAAGCTCAAAGGTTGGATATAAGATATTCCGTTTGTATGAGTTTGCGTTTGGGCTCGTGAGTGAGGCACATTAGCAACTCAAGGTTACACTTTGAGTTGGTAAAATTAATATTAGCCTATCGATGGTTCCATGTAAGCCATTCCATGGTGAACATACCAGGAAGCACAAGTGCCGAATATCAAGAGGAAGCGGTAGCCACACCAAAGACAGTGCTGCTCGCAACACCGCAACTGCTCGTAGCGCCGCTCGCACAAACTGCCACTCGCATAAACTGCCCTCGCAATGGCGCTCGCAATGCCGCAACCGCTCGTAGACGCATAAACCACAGCTCACAACGCCGCTTACACAAGCAGCGCTCACTGCGCTCAGCGGAACCAACAACACGGCGCACAAAAATGATAGACCTAGGAATGAGTTCGAGAATTCAAAAATAACACACGCTTGAACGTCACATCAAATCCTTTGACAAACCAGATCTTATGATTCCTCTGACAAATTTCAAACTGAGTAGCTTCTAGACTTCACTGTCGGAGGTTGAATTTTGTCACATCATGTCCTTGCCTCGATCCAGCTGTGCCATGTCAGTGATTCGAACTTTGCCATGCCATGTCAGCGATCCGCGCCAAGATTATTCGCCGTGTAAAGGAATAATTATGCTCTGTGTGTACGTCCATTTATGGCAATATAAGGCCACACGCCATTCAAAGAATAATGCTAGTCGAGCATTTTTTGGTGCATTTTTGGGTTCAAAATTGCATGAGCCCACACGCTATAAAGTTTACGTATACCAAAAATAGAAACAGCTTTATTTACTTGGGAATTTAAGTGGTTGAGGCATTTTTAAACTTACAAACACATGCCCTACTTACATTCCTTTGGTTGCTTAAAATTCAAAAATATTATAAACCTTTCTTTTTGCATTTTCAATGTTTTCAATTATGGTTTTTGATTTTCGCAGGACCAGCCTAGTAATCTATTTGCATCCCGTCATGTTTATAGCTAGCTTTTGTTTGTCCCCTTCGCTAGCCTGAGATACATCTGCTCGGCATCTGCCTCTTACAGCATTTGCCCAGAAAGGGCATCTTTCTTCACGCAGCATTTGCCACATGTTTAGGGTTTAGGGTTTAGCAATTCAGTAGCTTGATAAACATGCAAATACAGAACTTGATGCAAAATCCTTTGATATGTCACAATGCCCCTAGGACCATAAACACATTTTAATAGAGAGGGTCCTTTCATTTCATAACTCCTTACGTAGATCTTGGTGAAACCAGAGTTAGTGAAGTTGGTTTCTTGTGATCCTGCATCTGATTGTGGTGTCCCTTTGTAGTGTCAATGGAAAGGTCAATGCACACCAAACTGTAGAATCTTGGAGCAAAATAACGGTCGGATCTATGGCAAATGCCCCTGAAAAATTGTAAGGCTCGTGTGGTCTCATGTAGTGTCCGATTGAGATGCTTCTCTCCAGGGTCATCAAGAAGGGCATTGTATACCATTCTGTAAAATCTAGTTGCGATCTAACGGTTGGATCTCCAGAAAACTCAAAAAAATCTCGCGCATGTCAGAATATCCTAGGAATATACTCCTATGTGCCCCTGAAAATGGCATGCGGCCCCACGCCATTCAAAAGATAACGCCAGATGACGCCGAGCATTTTTTGGTGCAATTTTTGGGATTTTTTGTATACCATTTTTTATTTAGTTGAACATTTGGCATTTTTGGAAATACAAGATGCTTTGAAATATCCAATCATGCATGGTATAAATATAGCGAGGGTATTAAATGATATCCCAATCATGATCTTTCTTTTGGATTTCGCATGCATGCAGTCCGAGGAATGATGACGTTGCGGATTTCTTTTGGATTTCACGTGCATGCATGCGCGCGGCGATCCAGAAATTAATGGTGGCGCCCAAGTCCGAGGAATGATGACGTGGCGGGATTACCAACCGTCGTGACATTTCGCGTGTGTGAGGTTAGGTTTTGCATTTTGCTTCGTACTCGCGCTCGCATCGCGCTCCCACTCGCGATCACGCTCACATTCGCGCTCATCTACCTTCTCTACAGGTTTCTCGTGTGCATCGGCGTCCACTTGCGCTTGCATCACACTCGCGCTCGCATCGCGCTCGTGTGCATCGGCATCCACTTCAAGACACACCCAGTTTGTAACTTCGCCACCAACTCCGGATGCGATTGACCCCACATTGCAGAGGAGAGTATTTCCCCCCTTCACGTTTCCTCCACCAAAACCCTCTTAACGACCATCGGGAGCACCATTCGCTAATATTGTAGATGGTAAAATTGACTTGTACCATTTTTTATGCTGACGCATTTCATTTCAGAGTCACGGCGAAGGTACTGTATCGTTTTTGATCTGAACGGTGTCCTTTTCTCCCATGAGCATGTCTCGTCCTCGAATGTCACTGCACCCTCCAAAGCCTGCGGTCGCAAGTTGGTCAAAAGAGACAGATTCACATTAATCACACGGGAGAAACTGCGGGATCTAATAATGACCATGCGACACTTAAAACAGAGGGCCGGGTTCAATTTGCAATTTGCCTACCACGCCCTAGGGAGACAAGCGCTTTGGGCTTTCACCCCCACGTGTCGGCTGCAGAAATCAACCAAATGGCAGATGGAACGGTATATCAGAAGCCATTTGATCGGACAGACACCAGTCATCATTTATGGCATGTATATTGTCTAGCGAAGCACTATCCGCATCTCCATAATCTGCTCAACCGGATGGGTTCTTCGACCACTGAACATGAGCATGGACGTATTAGAGAAGAGATGGCATTACTATTGGGTTTAAATCCTGATAGTGTGGAGAGTGATGAAATTCCAAGATTATTGTATAGGCGTTGGAGGCAAAAAATAACAGTCTAAGATGGCATGTATTTATTTAAAAATGTAACTTATTATGGCATGGGGTTCCATGCCATTGTATTAATATTAAAAGACAATTCTTTGAGAGGATTTGCATTATACTAGAAGTGTTACAGCATGTTATTGGAAGTCTACGAAGTTGTTTTATTAATAAAGGGAAAGTAAAGATTGAATGGGGACTTGGGCTCCACCTAGACTCGGAGCAACTGAGCCAATATTAAAAGGATGGAAAGAAATTGGATGACGATGACAAGGAGAAGAGAGAGGTGAAGCAGTGGCAGGGGGAGGAGAAGTGATTGAGTAGACATTTCCTTGTTTAAAATAAAATGGCATGTGCCTCAATGCAGTTGAATTTTGTTATATTTATATACTATATAAAGGTTTGGAAACCTTATTTTACAAGTGGGATAATGACAATTCCCACTTTAACGAAATAAAGCTTAAACTCAAAATGTCCGAAGCTTGTGTTGAATGCCGTCTTGGAGATAGATGCATCATCCATTGCAATCTGATGATATCCACTCCTCATATCAATCTTGATAAACACTCGTGCTTCACCAAGCTTGTCTAGGATATCATCCACACGTGGCATCGGCATTTTATCCTTCACTATCTTCTTGTTCAAAGTGCGGTAGTCAATACACATTCGCATTGAACCGTCCTTCTTCACAAGCAAGACCGGAGCACCAAATGGAGACTTACTTGGCTGAATGAATCCAAACTCAAGTAACTCCTTGACTTGTCGTTGAACTTCTTGCTCCTCCACATAACTTAACCGAAATGGACGCTGGTAAATTGGCCGCGTCCCTAGCTCCAATGTAATCCCATGCTCCACACCTCGTAATGGAGGCAATCCATGAGGAAGTTCATATGGAAAAACATCAGAAAACTCATCAAGTACATCCCGTACTACTGCTTCTCCCCCACACGTGCCTTGGTCCCCCACGTCACGAACAAACAGGAAGTAACTTGAAAGTGCTTTTCCATTACGACAAGCCCACTTCAAAGATGTAACAGAGAGCATAACAACTGGTGGTTGAACGCCCTCGCCAAACCACACATCTTTAACGCCACCATACTCCAGCGAGATACGCTTAATGCTCCATTTTATCTCTGGATCCACCTTCACCAACCATGGCATCCCAAGGATGAGATCCACACGATGGATATCCACGAGATAAAAAGTCTCCACAAGTGTGGTTTTGCCAACCAACACTTCCAGCCCCTCGACACAAGCATCGAAATGCTGAGCAGAGGTAGCTGCACCTTCCACTGTGTATGGAAGAACTCCACGTCTGTTCAGGCGATGCTCCGCAACAAACTTTGCCGAAACAAAGTTGTCATCGCTCCCACTATCCAGTAAAATCCGCACTAGATCACCACGGAACACACCCTCCAGCATTAAAGCTGATTCACGCGTATCCTCAAGCTCCATCTTGTTCCAAACACAATTGAGTTGACGAGCAACGATCGAAAGTCTCTTCCTCCGACCAGAATGGTCGTTCTCGTCATCCTCACGCTGTAAAGCTTGCAACTTTTTAGTATCTGACTTACCATGAGAAGATGATTGGCCATTCTTCTTGTCCTGCTGCTTGTTCTTCAACTGCGGACAATCAGCTTTGTAGTGTCCAAGTTCACCGCAATGATGACAACCTTGTCTATAATTCTTCACAAAGAACTTCTGCTTCTTGGACCCCTTTGCATCTGAAGTAGTCACCACCGACTTCAACTTGTGATGCTTGTTCCCATCCTTGTGTCCATGGCGATCATCACGACGATTCTCGACAGCAGGACTCCGCGAACGCTTGCGAGACTTGTGCTTGTCATTGTCAAGTCGACGAGCCACATCAAAGAGCTCCTCCAAACTCTTTGTAGGCTGAGAATGACGCAAGTGTTGCCGCATGCTCTCACTATGTAGGCCATCAATGAAGTAGGACTTGTTCTGATCAGGATCCTTCGTTGGAACACGACTAATCAAGCGAGTAAGCTTCTCAATATAATCCCCGAGCGTCATTTTCCCTTGCTAGAAATGGCGAAGTTCTGTACGAGCATTCTCCACATCGTAATGAGGGGCAAAACGTAAACGGAAAGCAGCCTCAAACTCATCCATGGTAGACACTGGTGGTTTTCTTATCCGCAACACGGGACTCCTCAAGCCAATTCCACCATCGAAGACCCGCATCACGGAAAACCATCGAAATAGCCACGTGGATGAGTGTCTCGCTTGGCTAGCCAATGTGAAGAAGTTCTTGGCTGCTAGAGGAACTCTAGATGCAGAGGCTTTAGTGGCTACCACCATCACCCGAAAAAGTTGGAATCTTGAGTTGATCTACCAAAGAAGGCTTACTTGGAGTGCTACCCCGTCGAGCCTCGAGTGCCTCAACACACCCACGCATGGTATCCATCATGCCATGCATCTCGTCTTGCATCTCTTGCTGATTTTTATTAAGGGCTCGCAGCTCATGAACCACATCTTGAATGGTCCAAATCTCCGCAGCTTCGTCGGCACCATCGTCGGCACCACCATTGATGATAGGATTCCAGCGTTCAGCTTGGTCGGCCATCGCAACCAACTTCTCTGATACCAATGTTATGATCCGGCGCAAAAAGACAAAGATCTAGTTGCCCTAGACTATGCTACGCCACCTCTTGAGGTTCCTCACCACCCAACCACCCCCGAGCTACCTCAAAAGCTCCACTGCGCCGCCGCTCCACTGTGAGCCCTAGGGTAGGTTAAGTCCCTTACCCTAACATGCCTTAATATACCCTTGAGCCTCCCTTTGACCGATGTTGACCACGTAGTCAAAGCTGGCGCCTAACAACTACAGCCTCTGAATTCCCCTTTAGGTTCACGAATTCTTCAATTCTTTCTCCATTCTCTGTGCACAAATAACTCGAAAGATTACGAATCTACCCACCTCACCCAAATTCACTCAAATTACGCCCAAATTTGTAAATTTGCCCAAATTCAACAAGTAAATGCCACCACCAACATGGATCAATGGCGTCCAAGCAGTTTCTGCCCAACACAGTATAGATAGACGCTTTCTAGAGGAGATCTTTGAAAAATCTGAAAGCTCTCTCTCAAGATCTCTGAGTCCCATCACCGACGAAGAACACCAACAACCCTTTTCAATAAGAAACTCCAGTCGACCAGCACCTTCATCAGCAGACGCCCTTGGCCACTTCATTGGCGAACTCCATTTCTAAGCACAAGACCACACACTCCAAGCTCGAGAACTCAACCAGCGCACTCGACATGAACCGACGGCACAAGACCACACACTCCAAGCTCGAGAACTCAACCAGCGCACTCGACATGAACCAACGCCATTGCCGAAATGAACCCCTCTTCCGCGCAGTCGTTGACCCGGCAATCCTAGCGCTCTGAAACAATTCCAGTTCCCACATCCACTCCCAATACCGCAGCACATCGTCAGAACCTACACCAACGACGAAACCATCACTCTGTTACTTGGTATCAAAGAGCTCGTCAAGGGAGAGCTCGTCAAGGGAGAGCTCGTCAAGGGACAACTTGAGAACGCACCACCGATTTTTCAACAACCTCTCCGACAGAGTCAGCAGCTCAGCACCGAAACGACAGTCCGACCTTGGTTCGAAATCAACACGTTCATTGCATCAACTCTCACCAATCACACCATCGCCCAATCCGGACTCGAACAACTTGACTGTAAGCTCCATCGCCCAATCCGGACTCGAACAACTTGACTGTAAGCTCCATCGCCCAATCTGGACTCGAACAACTTGACTGTAAGCTCCATCGCCCAATCCGGACTCGAACAACTTGACTGTAAGCTCCTGAGTTTGGACTTCCTAGGAGGTCACCCAACCCAGTACTATTCAAACCCAAAGACACTTAACTCCAAATATCCCAAGACCCTTAACCGATTGGAAAAGGGGGTGCACTCTTGTTCACCCTTTCCCTCTATATTTGAACCCCTATGGATCGTCTCTCGAGTCATTCTCTTTGGTTGCTTACAATTCACCATGCTTCGCTACAAGTTCACGCTCTCTCTGAACGGAAGCTAAGAGCCGCAGCTCTCCCGAGAGCCCTGCTCTCTTGACACCCTACCCCTCGGGTCGAGCCTAGCGGGAGCAAACTGGACTAGCCAGATGTCAATCAACATGTGGTGTGATTCCCTTAGCCAACCAACAGAGTCGGACCTGGGACCGCTCTGATACCAAATGTAAACTCCTGAGTTTGGACTTCCCAGGAGGTCACCCAGCCTAGTACTATTCAAACCCAAGGACGCTTAACCCCAAATATCCCAAGACCCTTAACCGATTGGAAAAGGGGGTGCACTCTTATTCATGGGCCCTTTCCCTCTATATTTGAACCCCATGGACCGTCTCTCAAGTCGTTCCATTTGTTGCTTACATTGACGATATTATCGAAGAAATTATTTCAGACAAACATGAGTATCCAAAACTCTTCATTGAACTCCATCTCGGCACCAGCAAGTGGAAGACCAGTCTACATACTGCACCAGCACACTCGACCCAACACAACTCGACTGAACACAACCCAACCCAACACGCACCACTGTCGATATTTGGACCGAAAAGAAAGAACAAGCTCACAACGACTTTATCGACAATTGGCCCACCGACAGTCTTCCCGAAGTTCTGCCTGAACTGCATGACCGACTGCGAACGCAAATCTGAAACTGACAACAAGTAGAAGAATGCATGTATTCAAAACCAAGAAGAACATCCAGCAAGTCGGAAGAAGACCAACAATGGCTTATCCAACGTTTAGATAGAAATTTGAAGAATTTAGAAACAAAGAGAAAGAAAGACCAAGAGAAGTTAAATCAAGTTATCAGACCCTCCAAGAGAGAGAATTACATCCGACACGAATTGTTACCACGAGCTAACTCTGACAAATTAGTCTCAAACATCCGCAAAGAATATGACAACTACACGACACCACCGGACACACCACCGGCAGCACCCTTGATGGCAACCACCGAAGTGCCTGAGCCTGAACCAACACCGTTGACTGCACCCACCGAAGTGCCCGAGCTTGACCAAACATTCGAGCAGTTGACACAGACTATGCCCAAGCAAGAAAACATTTTTCAAGCAGCATACAACCACTTCAAAGGTACATTCACCAACCCCATCTATAGTGACGACGAACGACCGAGTTTCCCGCCCAGCTTCATAGACTTCACCAGACCGGCACCATTTTCACCATACTGACTGATCGTCACAACACCAATATATCCCACATTTGCTTCCAACATCTACCAAAGCCCGCTATCAGCAAGACCTTTCGAACACGCTTTCAACTTCAATGTGCCGACAAGACAACAACTTGACTTCACCCACTACAGTCACACTCCAATATACCCAATCAATAGCGGTAAAGACGACCAACCCGAATCATCCAATAGGCAAGCACTTGACAAACAAGTTGACAACTCACACCAAGCTGCCGAACAGTGTTGGGGGAAGGAGGGGTGCCTCCCCCAACTCTCGCTCAAACATGAGAAATGTTTCAATGCTCTTCGCAAAATGCCCCCCTTGCCCTTGTGAGGCAAGGAAGATGGGGAATATTCTGAGGACTAGAATATTCCTTCTCTCTCTCTCTCTCACTCTCTCAGTGGCCACACCCTAACATGCGACCATGGTGGATCAGGCTGGCTCCAAACATGTGAGAACCCTTCGAAGAGTGTAGAGTGTACCTCTGCTACCGATGCCAAGTGCTAGTAGCTGCATGAAATAGTGGAAACTCTAGAAAACAAAGTGGAAAAGAAAGAAAAGAGGTAGGTGTGAAGTTTGGAGACATGGAGGAAAACTCGGTGGGAAACCCTGTAGTTAAACTGAACCCTGAAGTTGAAGAAAAGTGTAGAAAAAGTGTGAAAAGAGGAGGAAAATAGAGGAAAAAGAGTGTGAGTACCCAAAGAACTTAACCCGTACCTGGATTTTGGCTCAGGAAAGTGTAATATGCAAATGCAGCCTCTTGATGACTTCCGGTATGCTCCAAGGATTGGTCGAAATCGAGAAAAAAAGAGAGGTAGAAGAGGGGATGCATTGCCCAAGGGTGGTAAGTGTGGAGATGATGAAAGATGGAGTGATATGATGGAGCGCTGAGATGGTGGTGGCACCCTGAAAAGGCGGCCATTGATAACCGTTGGCCTGTAGAGTAAACGCTAACCACTCGGAGTAGTCAGTAACCAGTAACCAGTAACTAGTAACCGGTAACTGGGGACCTGTAACCTGTAACCGGTAACCACCTGCTCTCTCCTACTCCTGCGCCTGCACCAATACCGATATGGTGGAGTGATATGGTGGAGCGCTGAGATGGGGTGGCACTCTGAGAAGGTGGCCAGTTTGATATGTCAGACTAAAGCAGTCAGCAGCTGAAAAGGATGTCATAGTCACTAGGTTGCCGATAAAGAGAGGTGGCATGTGTCCATTGAGTGCTGGAGCAGAAGAAAGTGGCGTTGGCTTCTATGGCCTCGCCTAAAGATCCACCTAGGTGCCTTGAGTGAACAGGTTCACCTGGTTGGAAGAAAGTTGCTCCAGAAAAGCTAATGCGTTGTCAGCAAATGGTCATAAGGATATCTCGGAAATGGCACGTCTAAATGAGGTGGTGTCTTTTGCTGCTGGTGCACATATGTGTGTCCGTGGTATGGTGTAAATGTGACCTCAAACAGAGGTGTGAATGATGGTGAAAGAATGAAAGATGTAATACGGGCATCTAGAGATAAGTGTGGGCAACACTACTGGAAGTGATTAGTAATGGAATTGTGAGTGTAGATGATATGGAATGAGTGAGGGGAAGTTGTAGGGTGTAGTAATGGTAAGGGAAGGGCCAAAGAATGTGGAACATAGACCGAGCCAAGTGAGGAACCTCCATACAAACGGCAATGCAGCCTGAGCACAAAATCCAGGTCATAGGCCACAGTCCAATGGAGAAACACCCTCTGAAAGTAAGAAAAGTAGCCATGAAAGTAAAGTGAAAGAAAGGAAGAAAAAGAAAAAAAGAAAAAAGAAGAGAAAAGGAACACCTCACCGGATGAAGCATTTGAGATGAGAGTGGTTGTGAGCGTGTGGGAGCTCACGTCCATCAGCATTAACTAGCACATATGCTCTGCCTCCAATGTGTCGCTGGACAAAGTAGAGGCCGGTCCAGCGAGGGGAGAACTTCGAAAGTGGCATAAACTCCTTGAGTAGAACGAGATCGCTATCCTCGAATGGTTCAGCAGACCGCTAGTAATCGATGACTAACTTGATCTTCTACTTGCCTTGAAGGAGATGTTCAGTTGTGGATCAGCCGCATGTGAAGAGTTGGCTGGAACTCTTGGATGGTCACAATCCAAGATAAAGTATGAGGACTGTGAACCGATCACTGTAAAAGAAAGGTTAGCATAGTAAAACAAACATGGGAATGGATACGGGCTCCAGCATGAAAGCGACAAAATCGTTCTGGTGGTTGGAATACTGAGGGCTTTACAGTAAGAAGTTCTGAACTCAAAGAGCTATAATGTGCATGCAGCACATCCGATTGGCTTGATTCCTTTTTCCTGTTGTGGGTCTGGATGTCATCCTTCGTCTCCAAAGAACGGCATGACAAAATACGCTTAGAGTTGTCAGCTACCGCGATTTCAGTAGGAAGATGCTGGCTGTGCGACACCTCAGATAGTTGCTGAGGAGGATTGAATCCTGCGAAAGATGGACTTGGTCTGGGGTGACTATGTCATCAAGCTCCATAAGAGAGAGTTGGTCCCATGCAAGAAACGAATCGAGGAGCCCTTCCTCTATAAAGAAACACTCTGGATATGGGAGCCCAGACTTTATAAGCCCCGTCATCAAATAAAGAGGGCCTGTCTAGAGGCTTGGCCTTAAGCTGAGAGATGTCTCAGGCTACCTGACTCACCTCCAACCATGTCAATCGCATTGCATGAGAAAGCATCCGTCATATAGATGATCGATGCCACTGCCAACTCAGGAAAAACCTCTGTGAGTTCAGGTGGAAAGTATTGTGTGGAGGCCATCTTAGTCTGAGCCTGTTGGGCTTGTTGAGAAAGAGCTCTGCTGTGGTTGTTGAGAAAGGTGGTGCTGTGGGTTCCATCGCTAATTTCCATCTTGCCTTGTGCGCTGTCAATGGTGCAATGGGCTATGGCTTGCCATGAATCGCCAAGGATGATAAAGTCCTTCAAAGAGGACGTTCCAAGACGTTTGTAGTCAACCACTAGGAAATCCACTTCAGAAATAACACCCTACACTGAGATCTTGACACCATAGCAAATGCCCGCTGGAGGAACGGTGTGGTTGGCGAAGGTTTTGAGCACGATGGAGGAGCTCTCAGTGACCTGTAGCTGTGCTAAAAGGGCAGCTTCAAGAGAGATAATGTTACTTCTAGAACCGGAGTCAACCAAAGCATCAAACAGCTCACCGATATGACATCTACACCAGCCAACACTCTGACAGACTCGCCCAAACTCAACCCGACACAGACAGCTGTTGACACATTTCGAACCGAGATTCAACCAGGCCATTGCAAAAATGATGTTCCAACAATCGACCTACGACTCGACAAACACCTTGTTTAAGGAGCCATAATTGATGGTGGCTCCAATGTCAATACTATTGAAGAAAGTCTTGTTCAACAACTCAACATTGGCCCAGTCCACCCAGCACCTTTCAATGTCCAAATGGCTGACCACCAATCTGTTCAACCCAAAGGCATCATCCAAAAAGTCAACACCACCATTCAAGGCGTCAAAATACCAGTCAACTATGTCGTCCTCAAACTACCGGAGCAGACTGACGGATACTCGATTCTCCTTGGTCGACCTTGGCTCCAAACTGCCCAAGTTTATCAAGACTGGCCCAATGACAATCTTATCCTTCGAGGACCGGACGGACTGACAACCGTGTCGACAAAAGCGACCAAATCACTGTCCAGCCACAACCGACCTATTGACTTGGAAGAATATAATCTCGAAGATGGTCTCGACAACTATGAAGAACAACAAATCCTCAAAGCCTACCCCGATCTTGAACCTTTGGCCGAGATTGACCTATTCCGAATTGTTGCCGACTTCCAACGAGAACGACCACCAATTACATCAGCACTGAAAAATCCAGTCACTCGAGATACAAAACTCAAAGCGCCACCAGCATTCACAGTCGACAACCACAACAAAGTCGCCTACATTCTGTCAATTCCAGTAGACCAAAAACTCAAAAAAGTCAGCCTCATCGATGACGGCAACGAACACTACATTGTACTCGCCACTGACATCTCGGCAAGTTTTCGAGACAAAGGCATCAAACTTCTCTGAAAGAAGAAACACTTGTTCACTTGGAGTTACCAAGACCATAAGGGAGTTTCGCCAAAACTCAGCCTTCACACCATCACCCTTCTTCCAGACACAAAACCAAGAAGACAAGTGGCCTACCGGATGAATCCGAATCTGATGGAACAAGTAAAGAAAGAACTCGACAAGCTTTTCCAAGTCAAGTACATCTACCTGATTCAGAATCTGATCTAGCTTTCCTGACTGGTGGTTGTGCCAAAGAAAAATGGCAAACTTTGAATTTGCATTAACTATAAACAGCTCAACGATGCCACTGAAAAAGATGTCTTCCTGATACCATTTATCGATGAAGTTCTTGACGCAGTCGCAGGACATGAGATGTACTCCTTCCTCGATGGTTTCTCCGGCTACAACCAAATTCACATTGCCGAAGAAGATCTGTACAAGACAGCATTTAGTCTTGTGTGAGGAGAACAACATAGCACTCAACCTTGATAAATGCACTTTCTTCGTCAAATCTGGAGTACTTCTCGGCCACGTTGTTTGCAAAAATGGCATTCTCATCGATAAGGACAAAATCGACATCATCTCCAAATTGGAATTGCCGAAGAATCAGAAAGAACTTCAATGCTTCCTTGGCAAAGTCAGATATCACCGACGCTTCATCCACAAGTACGCTCACATTGCCAAACCACTCACTGACATTCTGAAGCAAGATGCCCAATGGACATGGATGTCTGAACAGCAACAAGCATTCGACACTCTCTGACTCAAACTCACAACAGCACCAATCCTTGCCAAGCCCGACTGGACACAAGAGTTCCACATTCATGTTGATACTTCCGACGTCGCCACTAACACAATTCTCAGCAAAACTCAACACGACAACTGAGATCAACCGATCTACTATGCCAGCCAACTACTCAACCCAGCTGAACGAAATTACACCACCAACGAGAAAGAAGCTCTCAGCATGATCTACTCACTTCAGAAGTTCTGACACTACATACTGTCAACCAAACTCGTCCCTTTCGTAAACCACAAGGCACTCCTTTACCTCATCAACAAGCCAATACTATCTGGTCGAATATCAAGATGGTTCCTTTTACTACAAGAATACAACTTCGAGATCGTCCACAAAAATCACGAGCAAGCAGACTATATCAGCTGGATCACCACTGGCGACAAACCTGAAAGACTCACTGACAACTTACCTGACTCAAACCTATTCCAAGTTTCCATACCGGCAACCTGGCTCGACGATGTCTTCAGTTACCTGAACTCAGCAAAAGTTCCAGATCAGTATACCATGTCTAACCAAAAGAAGACTTTTGTCACTAAAACCCACTGATACTCAGTCATCGGAGGCACTCTCTACAACCTTGGCATCGACAATATTCTTTGCCGATGCATCAAGCTGCCAAGCACAACTCAAATCATCAAGGAAGCTGGACCTTCCGACAGACATTTTGCCGCCGACACCACAACTCAGAAGATTCTTCAAGCCGGCCTCTGGTGGCCGACACTCTTGCACGATACTGAAGAATTCTGCAAACGCTGTGACACATGTCAATGACACTTATTACCGCTGAAAACTCAGACTCAACAACTCAACCCAACATTCCCGATGGCACCATTTCAGAAATGGGGACTCGACTTTGTCAGACCCCAAGTCAGCACCTGTTGACAAAATCAGTACATCATCATCGCCACAGATTACACTACCAAGTAGGCCGAAGCAATACCTCTCCGACATGCCATAGCGAAAGCAACAGCAACCTTCATCTATGAAAATATCATCACTCGTTTCGGCACACCACTTGAACTTGTCACCAACAGAGGCACCCACTTCATCAACGAAACGATTGAACATCTTGCCACCAAGTTCAAAACCCGACACAAAATGTCAACACCATACTATCCTCAAGGCAACGGTCAAGCAGAAGCAACGAACAAAACACTGAAGACCATCCTCAAAAAAGTCATCAATGATTTGTAAGCAACCAAAAGGGAACGACTTGAGAGACGATCCATGGGGTTCAAATATAGAGGGAAAGGGCCCATGAACAAGAGTGCACCCCCTTTTCCAATTGGTTAAGGGTCTTGGGATATTTGGGGTTAAGCGTCCTTGGGTTTGAATAGTACTGGGCTGGGTGACCTCCCGGGAAGTCCAAACTCAGGAGCTTACATTTGGTATCAGAGGGGTCTCAGGTCCGACTCTGTTGGTTGGCTAAGGGAATCACACCACATGTTGATTGACATCTGGCTGGTCCAGTTTGCTCCCGCTGGGCTCGACCCGAGGGGTAGGGTGTCAAGAGAGCGAGGCTCTCGGGAGAGCTGCGGCTCTCAGCTTCCGTTCACGAGGGCGTGAACTTGCAGGGAAGCGTGGTGGATTGTAAGCAACCAAAAGGGAACGACTTGAGAGACGATCCATGGGGTTCAAATATAGAGGGAAAGGGCCCATGAACAAGAGTGCACCCCCTTTTCCAATTGGTTAAGGGTCTTGGGATATTTGGGGTTAAGCGTCCTTGGGTTTGAATAGTACTGGGCTGGGTGACCTCCCGGGAAGTCCAAACTCAGGAGCTTACATGATTCTGGCAAAGACTGGGACGACAAACTTTTCAATGTACTTTGGGGCCTATCAAACTGCATATAAAGTCACCATTGATATGACACCATTCAAACTTGCCTTCAGAATAGAAGCCATCACGCCAATTGAATTCATCATCCTGAGCATGCAAGTCACCATCAAGTATAATCTCGACAATTGACACGCAATTCGAGAAAGGCTTCAGCAACTCAAATGTCTCAACGAACTCTAACTCCACGCCCTCTGGACACTTCACGCCATCCAAAAGAGAAAAGCTTGACATGTCCGACAAGCATCCCAGCACAACATTCTGAAATACAGCGTCGACAATCATGTTCTCTGGTACCGAGGACCCATCGGCAAACTTGGCCGAAAACTCCACACCAACTGCCAAGGACCTTTCAAAATCATTGAACTATACCCCAATGGCACTACCAAAGTTAGCACACTTGCAGAAGACTTCACTAAGATCATCAACCTCAACAAGCTTCGACCATATCACGTCGACATGTTCAACATCAGCACCTCAGCAAATTTCCGACCCAAACTCACAAACACCCCAAAACCAACAATCGACAATCACCCTGGCAGACAAAGTTTGACTCAAATCAGTTCGACACAACTCAACTTGACTCAACACAAACTCATCCACCAACTTCAGCAACAAACAGTAGCGAAAATCTCTAAGTCCCAAGCTACCGTTGGATCAATGCCACCTGAGCAAATATCAACAGTTGAACTTGAGTTAACTTCATCAGCAATATCCACCATTGATCTGCAATCAAGCCAAGTCAAACCATGTCAATTCGGTCAACAAATCTCTACTGTTCATCACCAGCAATCGAGCGCCACACGATCAGCCAACCAACAGTTACAGGTCTCAAGAACCCTCACAGAAAATGAAGAGAAAGATGCCAGCTCATCCACCCCGGTGCCTCAGATACATCATACACCATATTCCTAGGCTTCCCAGCAACGACACAACCACCTGGCTCAAGGACCATGGATTCGAGCTCCTCCACAGGGCTTTTTCAACACACCTTGACCAAAAACTGGCGAGGAAGCTGGCTGCCTCCTTCAACCCAAGAACAGCACCATAACCGACAGCACCAACAAGATCACCCTCAGCCCAGCAAGAATCACCTCTGTTTTCAAAATCTCCAACAAGGGACTGCTCAAATTCTCAGGAGAAGTTTCACAGCACATCATCAAGGCCAATCGAGAGATTACCACTGAGCTCACATGGGAGGACATTGAGGAGCAGCATTTGGATCGCCTCAAAGCCCTCCTCCTCTACTATGAACTTTGCCCAACAAATCGCACCATCGGCAAGCACACAGCAGAAGTCTATGGAGCTCTACTTGATTCAACAGCACCAGCTCCAGCAACACACCCTCCAACAATTCAACTCCACTTTGCCGCCACCTCACAGACAAAACACCAGCGAATCCAGCTCCAAAATCGCTGATCCGAGAACACCTCGTCATCAGTGACAATGAAGACAACTCACACCAGACGTGGCTCATCATCTCCACGAGCTCCTTCTCAAGCTTCTCGATGCGCCATCCTCACCACACAACAAGAAGACCATGCGGACAGTAATATTCCCACTGCTGATCGCTCTACACCAAGCTCCTCCCAACAAGCAACCGTGGACAACCCAAACGAACTCCGCAGAACAAAGCAACAGCTCCGAAGAACAGTAAGAATCAGAAGGAGCAACTCCCAGCAAGAAACCGAAGCCAGCATCTCAACAATCAGGCTCAACTCACTCCAACAACACCAGCTCCAGCAACACACCTCCAATGATTCAACTCCACTTCGCCGCTGCCTCACAGACAAAACACGAGCGAATCCTGCTCCAAAATCGCTGATCTGAGAGGACCTCATCATCAGCGACAATGAAGACAACTCACACCAGCTTCCACACTCACACCAGAGCCATCATCCACTTGAATCAGCTCCAAAACCGACAACTTCTCACAAACATCTCAACATCTCCAAAGGAAAATGTTAGCTGCTCACCCAGCACTCAGTTTCTCCACCAGCTCAGAACAACATTCTCACCGCCCCAACCTCCTCGACATATTCTACAAAAGAAAACATCGACTACCTTTGCCAATCACTTGAAGAACACACAACCATGCCTCCTCCAGCAAATGCCACGATCAGCATTAACAAAACTTCTGCCCCTTCAACAAAATTTCAAGCAGAAAATTTCCCAACAGATAAATTATATTCAGCGCCACATCTGGGCCATTCATCCACCATCAAACTGAAAAGCTCATCTCCAACCACCTCAAAAAATCCGGCCCGACCACGTCACCCACATCCAACGAAGCAGATTCAGCCTCCAGCCAGGACCAAGAACACAGCAAACCCTAGCGAGAAACACCAGGATCATGAAGCAGGAGCAGGAGCAGCAGCCATGCCTCAGCCACAGAGTCAGGTATGCCGTGATTATGATGAGATCAGGAAGGAGTATGAAGATAAACTCCGCGACCCAAGCTACTACACCCGCAAGTTGTTTGAAGCCTCAATCAACACATGCACTGCAAGCAAGCAAACCACTTCCCAACACCAGCCGACATCGCACAGCATCTTCTCAAGCAAGACTCCTTCATATACACCCAGGGAGCGATCAAGAAGGAGTTCTATGAGCCTTTAAACCACCGGCTCAATACTCAGCTCGAAGAGATGAAGCAGATCTGTACTGACCTCTGGGACATCAGGAAGATCGTCTCCAAGCAGCCATCAACCCCATCAGCAGCTCACGAATTGACCTACAAATTAAAATACGAAGAGCTCAACACCCGCTACCAGAAGCTCAAGGATGATCATACCACCCTCCTATCTGAGGTAGCTGACCTCCAAGAAGATGGGACAGATCCACCAGATAGTGTCCCCAACCACAAGCTTACATTCCCGCAGCAAAAGTGTCGCCTTTATCGACTTGAGCAGCAGCAGAAGCAAGGGAAATTGACTACGTTTGCACTAAGGACAGTGTCTAGTTCTGTCAGGGGAGTAGAGTGTATCAACCAAAACCCCAGGCTCAAGGGACTCTGACCTTGAACCTAGGGCTGCATTAGAGATATCAATTAGATCATACACAGTATATACTATTCATTAGCATATGTTGGTAGTTAGAATCGCTAGCCTTTCAAGGGGGGGATCCGAGTTATGGATCCTTATCTCTATTCCATCATTTCTTATCAATACACAACATTCTTTCACTTATCTTTCTTCTCAGCCCTTGGAGATCAGGCCCTTTTCTCTTTTGTTTTCTTACTAACAATAGATTTCCAGCGAAAAGGAGTATCCACACCTCTTCACTCTTGGTTTTTATTATCCATTTAGGAATGTGGAAACCATTGTCACCATTGATAACAATGCTCTTGTTACTTTTAAAATAACAGTTTCGAGAAAGAAAAATGAAGAAATGAACAATATAGCGGAAAACACCAAGAAATCTATGACATTTGTAATTTAAATATTAATTCATATAAAAAACTATATTTTCTGCCTATATTGTAATCCTCCTATATGAAAAGACCAAGGTATATTTTTGTAGTGAATCCTCAATAAGAGTTTTTGGGAGTACACAAGTCAGCAAATCATGCTGCACAACTACAACAAAAATTGAAGACAACTCAATAGTAGAATATTTACAATTAGACAAAGATATACCACCACTAGCAACTCTAAAATATAAAGGTTATACTAACAATTATCAATCGTTATAGTGCATATGGTTTTTACCTTCTATCCTATGGTGATTTACCATAGGATAACTATGAAATGGAAACTAAACCCTCTATGTGCCACATGCCACGTGCTCAAAGGACAACGGAGTGAAACCCAAGTTTCAGGGCCTTAGGTCACTAAATGAAGGAACAAAGCCAAACTCCTAAGCATAGAGCCAGGGAGTGAAGGAGTTGGAGCACAGAGCGACTTTTGAGTGTATAGCTCAAGGAGCGAAGGGACAAAAGAACGAAGCGACTTCGAATGATCCTAGAGTATCTAGCATCCTAATGCTACTGCTATTTCAGCATACCAATGGCTTAATGCGATGATATGGGTACTCCATTAACTAGCATGGTATGGAACTGGGGCTTAGACCCAAGCCGAATGCAGAACAAGGATAAACACACAAGTGAGAGTTATATTATACCTCAGGATGGTCAGCCATGCCCGACCTACCCACTATCCCTACTATACATTTGGAACCCTGCCCCCCTGCCCCCCCCCCAATGAGGAACACATGCTTTGGGCTTTCAGCCTTAGCCACCCTTAGTACCAGGAGTTGATCTCTAGGACAAGCTTAAAACTTACTAAATATAGAATATCCCTAAATTGTGAGTTTAGACATAAGACAAACACCATTGTGTTCAGAAAAATCTCTACATTCTATAGATATGCCAAATGAGCAAATCTAAACACTTTTTATAAATACCAACACAACAGGCATGATAATGAAGGTGTTTGCTATCATTTAGCGATATTGAGGGACTAGTCTCAACACATGAGGGTTTTTGTCAAGCCAGTGCAAGACAAAATAAAAGAGAATTAAGAACCAGGTAGAGTATGCTCAGTTAGAAACAAATAGAAGTTCCTACCTTATATCCATATGGCTAAGTACACGTGCTAAGCCCAATTTACTAACACTTGAACAAGAGGAACTGATAAAGGGTTTAGCAATACCAACTTTCTGGTGTCGTGGTAGTAAAGAAAGAATATTCAAAAGGACTAGCTGACAGGTAACTTTCGATACCCACAGTCACATTCACGACAATCATATTCACCATTACCAAAATAATAAGTTCCAAACAATACTGAAGACATGGCACTCATCAACCCAGCAACATTATATGATAACATAACCATCTACCTAAATTTCACTAGAAGTAAAACCGAAGATGCAAAAAGACATTTTTAACAATTCAACCTCATTATCAAAGTTAATTAACAACAAATAAACGAAACACTCCTCTTTCCTTTTACACTTATTAAAGGCAAAGTGAAGAAAAACTCGACTACAAAGAAAAGATTAATCTAGCGGCACAAGAAACAAACACCTAGAACACCTCAAGAGCATTAAATAAGATACCTAAAGATTCAAATATCATGCAAAACATTGCAAAGATCTACTCACTAAATAATGTAAGTACATTTGGTATGTACAGGGATTGAAGAAAATCTATTAGCAAATGGTCGCTCTAGCAAGCACAGAAGAAGATTTAGATGTTGCGACCACCATCAATAATATCTCTAAGAAAATCAGAGAAGAAATTAAAGATGACCTCTAAAAACATATCTAAAAATTTTCAAGAGTAAAAACATCAAAGACTAATGACTCTTCTGATGATGAGGAAGATTACAAATTCGAAGTTAAGAAAAAAGATAAGAATCAAGAACTCACCAAATTACTCAAGAAAGTTATAATCAAGAACAAACTTAAAGGAGTATACGAAATGTAAGAATGATGGATATACTATTTATGAATAATAATAAAAGAAATTGAAATCTTTCGAAAGACTCAAAAGTAATATCACATCAAAGAATAAACTCTATCTATATTTCCAAGACTAAAAGGCAATCTCACATGAGAAAATGGCAATGTGGCAACATGCCCTACCACTATAATGTGGTCTATATTTCCCTACAATATATTTCTATAGAAAATTGGCATATGTAGAAAAGCATATATGCGTAATGAAGTAGAATTTCATTAAAATGATTGTAGTGTACATGGTTTTCACCCTTTATTCTATGGTGATTTACCATAGAACAACCACAAAGCGGAACCTAAACCCTCCATATACCATAATCACATGCCACATGCCACATGCCACATGTCCAAAAAATAACGGAGTGGAACCCAAGTTTTAGGGCCTTAGGCCACTAAATGAATTACCAGAACCAAACTCCTAAGCATGGAGCCAGGGAGTAAAGGAATCAGAGCACGGAGCAACTCTTAAGCATATAACTCAAGGAGTGAAAGGACAAGAGCATAGAGCAACTTGGAACAGTTCTAGAGCTTTGAACATCCAAATGCCAAGACTAACATGCAAAATGGAGCTAAACAGAATTTAGCACTATTTTAACATATCAATGGCCTAATGTGAGGATATAGGTACTCCATTAGCTACTATGGTGTGGTTCCGAGCTCCCAAATTGATGGTTCATGTTGCCTAAGCCGCATTGACCACCCAAAGAATACAAATCAATCTCAAAGGAAGCCATTAGGTAATAGCTAAGATAATGGCTGCAATAATGGCTTGGGAAATCGGTAATAGCAAGGAATTTAGTGGTAGGAAGTGGGCTTTCTGACAAAGATAACTTTAAAGATGAAGTGGAAATTTCACAAGATAGATATCAGCCATTTGATCCTTTCTTTTTACTTTTTACTTTTTCCTAACTTTTTTTTATTTCTTGGCATGAGCCACCTTTTCATATTCCTAGTATTTTTTCCTTATCTACAATGCTTTCTTCTCCTAGGATATCATTCATTTAGAACTTTGATAATTCTCATTCTTAGTCTAGTGTTGAGTTGAGTGTTTTATATCCTCCTCAAACTAATCTAAATGTTGAGTGTATGCATGAAGTTGAAAATTTTAATTTTGTTTCATTGGTAGAGCCTTTGATTAGTTCTGGTGTTGAGTATTCCCATGTTCCAAGGGTTGAATCACTTTGGCTAGAGTTTCAAGTTGAATGCATGTCCCCACTTCTGACTGTTGCTAAAATCTCTTGCTTTATCGTTGTTACTGAGGAGTTTATGTATTCCCTTGAGAGTGTGGATGTTGTTATTGATTTTTCTATCTCAAATATTGAGTTGTGTATTGAGGAAGTTGAGCAGTGTGAATTTTTTGTTTATATTGTGGTGGCCGAAGTATTTTATAATAGAAAGTCCTTTATTTTCCAAGTTTTAAGCATATATTCTTTTGATTTCCCCATTTTTACATTACCAACTACTGCAAATTCTTCTTAAGATGCTTCTTTATCCATTTTTTCTTCTTTCATAATTGTTTTCCTCAATTTTTTTTTTCATTTTCTCCTTTTTGCCTCAACACTTCAAACTTTGTTTTCTTTAGAAGAGGGGGTAGAGGGGACGGACAAGAGTTTGGCTTCAACTATGGAGTGAAGATGAACGAATATAGTAGTGGAGCAAAGATGAATGACATGGATTGTGGAGTGAGGATGAGCATAACAAGTCCAAATGAAACATCTAGCCCTGACGTAGTGAGGCTAAACAAATGTGATAATGGAGTCAAGTTGAACATAGATGGCAAAGTGAGGATGAGTGCAATGAGTCCAAATAGAGTTAGTATTTTTTAAAAAAAACCTTTCAAGAGGGGAAAAAGAGGATATGGAGGATAAATAGAGCAAGTTTAACCTCCCATGTGTGGTGTTAGATGAGGATGATGGTTGTGAGTCTAAGTTAACATAGGTCTCAAATGTTGATCGAAGGGAAGACATTATGGTAGATTTTACTTATGATCCTAAGTCCAAGTTAATGGTGGTCTTGGAGGATTGTCAACAAGCAGGTTTAGAAATAGGATGTATTGTTTGCTGCAATAGTGCTCTATGGACTACCTTACTTTGGTTCAAAGTTATGGTTGTATAGTTGGTTTGAGCATTTGGGAGTTGTATATAGAATTGCAATTAATTCACTAAGATTCTATAATCAACTGATACTTATGCCATGGCTTTGGGTTTTATTTCAATAGCTATTTTAATGGTGATATTTTATAGGAGCTTTAGATTCTTGTGGTAATTTATAATCACCCAACAAAAACTTCAAATATTCTACCTAACTTATTATCATCACCTTTTCATCTTTTGGAGGGGAGGATGGTGTAATGTTTGGAAATACATGTATGTATATACATATATTAATTTGGTTAGGTAATACACTAATTATAGTATTATAGTATATACACTATCCATTTATAACTGAATCTAGTCCATCCATTCTTGTATATAAGCAGGGTTTAAACCTCAATTAATATACCTATTCCTATATCACAAGCACTCTATTTTGCCTATAATAATATAAATAGGTTTATATTGTTAATATGATCATAGTAAATATATTTCTATATTAAAGTTCTCATATTTATCTGTTTATCCTTTAGCTGAATTTAAATACTATTTTTTTTATCAATTTCTGTTTATAAAAATGAAACTTATAGATATTAATAAGTTTGATAATATATCTAACCTACGTATCTCAAAAGAACAATATTGCAGTAGTACAATAATTTGAGCATAGCCTCTCATATGGATTGGACCATTTTGCCAAATATCTTCAAGCATGCATTGGACATATTAACGATTATGATAATGCTGTCGCACATGTGACTTCGGGTATCGAAAGTTACTTGTCGGCTAGTCCTTACGGACACTCTTTTCTTACTGCCACGACGGCAAGAGGTTGGTATTGCTGAACCCTTTATTAGTTTCCGCCTAAGCTAGTTGAGAAACTGGTCATCACATGTGCACTTAGACAGGAAGGGCACTAAGGATGGAAATCCTACATTGTCATTTAGTCAAACATATTTGGTACGGCGACAAGAAATTCATGATGTTGACTTGCACTTGCTAGTGTTGGGAACCCCCGCAATATTGAGTTTGGTCCCTCAATATTCACTATATGATAGCTTACCATGTTTGCCAAACACCCTTGCTATCATGCCCTTTGTGTTAGTCTCATTTAGGTCCCAAATGTTATTTATGGAAAGTGTCCAGATTTGCTCATTTGGCATATCTATAGAATGTAGATATTGACCTGAACACAATGGTGTTTGTCTTGTGTCTAAATTCACAATCTAAGGACATTCCATATTTCATAAGTTTCGAGCTTGTCCTAGAGACTAACTCCTGATATTAAGGGAGGCTTGGGGTGAAAGCCCAAAGCGTGTGTTCCTCCTTGGGGGGCAGGCAGCTGTGCAGGGTTCCAAATGTATAGTAGGGATCGTGGGTAGGTCAGGCATGGCTGACCAACCTGAGGTATAGTCTAGCTCCCACTTGCGTGTTTGTCCTTATTTTGCGTCTGGCTTGGGTCTAAGCTCAAATTCCATTCCATGCTAGCTGATAGAGTACCCATATCCTTGCGTTAGGCCACCAGTATGTCAAAATAGTGCTAGACTCCGTTTGGCTTCGTTTTGCGTGCTGGTCCTGGCATTGGGATGCTGGTTGCTCTAGGACTGTTCCAAATCGCTTTGAGCTCCTATCCCTTCGCTCCTTGGGCTGTATGCTCAAGAGTTGCTTCATGGTCCAGTTTTGTCACTCCTTGGCTTCGTGCTTGGGAGTTTGGCACCGTTCCTTCGTTCAGTGGCCCAAGGCTCTGAACCTCGAGTTCCACACCACTGTCCTTTGGACATATGGTATATAACATGTGGCATATAGAGGGTTTATGTTCCACTTTGTGGTGTTATCATATAGTAAATTACTATAGGATAAAGGGTAAAAACCACGTGCGCTACATTTGGTATTAGAGGATGAGTCTTGGTGAGTACTATCCAATGAGATTGGGCAACTAGTCTCATTGTATACACAAAGATGAAACCAATGATCCAAGTAGGTACACGTTTGGGTGCAAAAACTTCGCAATCATTTTTTAGGTATGGATTATGGTTACCTTTTTGTACCGTAATAATGTGAGCATGCTCTTGGGCTCATAAAAGGGATTGAGTTCTTCGATTTGTATGAGTTTTAGCTTGAGCTCGTGAGTGAGGCACATAAGCAACTCGAGGTTACACTTTGAGATGGCAGGATTAATGTTAGCCTATCGGTGGTTCCATAAATTGTTCCTTGTACCATGGGAAAAAGTAAACCTTCCCTGGGTTTGCTATGAGTGGCAAATAAGTTGGTCCGTGGCTGTTTAGCATGGCACTAATGGACCCTTCCTAAGCATGATTATAAATGGATCAATCAAGATTGTAGTGAAGAGTCTATTGATTCAAGTAATCATTGCTATGCTCTATTATAAACTTTTTTTAGATTGGACTGAAGGCAATGCGAAAGCAAGCTTGAGGTTTAGTCAAAGTTAAGACTAAAAGAGAGTTGTCAGGGACGAAAGATCAAACACGTAAATCATCTTTTCTTCTTGGAGAGATGATTCACAACGATGTGTGACTCATTTCTCGTATTCACATCATGCAATGAAGAGTCTCTATCTTGATGCATGTTGGAGATGATGGTTTTACAAATGGTGAGTTGTGGGATGAATAGCGGTGAAGCACTGAACCATTTTGTCTAGGCTTGCTATTGAAGACTTGAGTTGCAATGCTCAATTCTTTTCCGGGGAACCTTGCTATTGCTCCTTTAGTAACTTGGTCTTGGATTAGTTTTGAGTTTGGTCAGAAAGAGAGTGGCATGAGTTTGCCCGTATTGTGAACAAAAGTTAGTGATGTTAGTTGTTGTAAATCTCTATCGGTGGAGTATGGCATTTATGTTGCATTTTGTCAAATCGAGTTGGCACTTGATGCTTATAATAACCTTTGAAGTAATGGCATGAATGTTGCTCGTGGTGTTGCTCAATTAATGATCAAATCATTGTGATACTTATATCATATGTATGTGGTCATGAGCAATATATTTGCGAAGTTGCTTGGTAAACAATGATCAACCCCAAAGTAATTGATGGTGAAGCTAGTCTACTTGCATGAAGTAGCATTGTAATAGTTTTGACTAGATTCTCAATGGCAGTCCATTATGCTAATTTAAGTTGGTTCTTTGGTTCCTAGAGTTTGCCCATTAAAGTGTTGGAAAGGGTTGTAGCATTCATTTGGTATAGCTCTTTAGTTGATTCGTTAGCACTTGGAGTAGATTGTTGGATGGAGAAGGTGTGTAGTTGAGGCATTGACATCACTAGCACTTGTGTTAGTGAAAGTGGTGTTGTTATTTTGAGTGATAAGAAATTTTCCTTAAACCTTGATTTTCTATATCATTTTTTTTGTTAATATTTTGGCTTCACATTGGATCTTGAAGGTGGTTGAAGAAGAGTGTTAGTGCAATGTGGATATCTAAAAATATAGTCTTTGTGATCAAGTCTTGGATGTTCATTTTGCATTTTACAAATGTCGATGTTGGATATTGGAAAAATGGGCAAAAATGTTCGAGGCTTAGGCATACTATGGGTCATGAGAATTGGTGTTGAGGTGAATTTATGTGAAGTTGTAGGTAGGAGGAAGTTGGTTAAGTCTTGAAAGTTTGCATTCCTAGACTAAGAGTTATTCTTTCTTTAGGATGGAAATTTTTCCACAAATTTTCTTAGACTTTTCCAATAGCTGATCTGTTGCTCATTTCATTTTCGTAAGCTAATACAAATTAGTGAAAGGGTTGAAGTTAACTTTAGTTAGCTTAGACCTTAGTAAGTAGTTTGTATGATGTGACCTGAAAAGGGATATTGACTTTTGGGGCTAAGGCAATTGAGTTGGATATAGTTTGGTGTTGGTGTAAAAAGGTGGCCATTGCACTTTTTTAAGAAGGGTGACCCTTATGCCTTTCTTTTGTAGTGTTATGCTTGGTCGCAAATTGCACTTTGCATTTCATTAGACTCTATAGGAGTAATGAGCTCTCACTGATCTTGACTTAGTCTTAGAGGCCTTGCACCTTTGCTAAAGATGGTGATGTTTAACTTAGTTGTTTAAGGTTGAGATGTTAGTACCCGTACTATAACTTTGTTTATGAGAATGTTGTGTACCGATATGAGTCCATCTCATGGTTTTCACTTTAGTTTCGACTTAATGTTGATCATGCATAGCTAGCCTCTTCAAGGCATGCTCAGAGCTGTTGGCTAAATGCATTAGTGAGTTTATTACAGTTGAGTCGGATTCAAGTGGTCATTTAGTTATATTTGTCCATGAACCTTTATCTCATATTTGAGGTATCATGTTCATGTTGGATGAGTATATGACTCGATGATATAAGTTTAGTGTTGGGTCTTGTGAAGACAAGTTAAAGAGTGATTGTTAGTTGCTTTGCAACTAGTGATTGCTTATAGACTTCGTCAAGGACAGATTTAATAATGATAAGTTTACTTTACTGAATAGTATTGTGGAGGATCATATCATTAGACTTACATGAGTTTTCCATATTAGTATATTGACTCTACCTTTGTTAATATCATTTGATTACATTTAGTCTGTAGTGTTAGATTTCATTAAGTCTTGGACGTTGTGAATCACTCCTTGATGATGTGTTATCTATAACTGAGTATTGTTGGAGGATTGGTCTCAAATACTAACTAAGGTATCTTCGAATTTAGTTCGCTTGGTTGCTAAAGAGCTTTGAATGGTGATTCACTCTTGCTTTCTATTAGCTTTGTTATGGTGTTGATGGCATTGAAGTGATGCTTTATCATTGACATTGTTGGTGTTGAGATTTAAGTGGGATGAGATGTTTCTCCGTAAGATTGATATTGAGTTTCATTAGTCTCGATGCAAATAGTGCCGATGCTTGGGTTATGGCTTTGTGTTATTGGCATCCATGCATTTGCTAATTAGCAACTATGTTAGTGTTTAAATGAGCTGAGTGGCAAGTTTGAGTTAGTTATGTTCTAGACGAGATTATTTAGTAGGGGTGATTGATATTGGAATATTTGAATTCTTATTGGATTTGAGCTGAAATATATTGATCATTGATGATTCTTCTTGTGCTTGTTGTGAAATGAGTTACATTTTGCTATAGATGGATTCATAAAGGATCGGTTTGATTATCACTTGTTAAGCATATCCTTGGCTGTTGGATTAATGCAGATATGCTCTTCATTAGCTTTAGCATTATGAAGTTTGGCTTATGGATATATTGAGGAGGATATTATGGGTTGTACTATAATTTCTTCTTTAGCATTGAAGTTGGTTCATGTGAGATTCGTGATCATAATTAGACAAAACTTGACTATAAGCTTCTTTGAGCTTTTGGTTCCTTGAGTTTTCATGCTCATTATTCTATTTGTTTGGAGTTGTTGGGGGAAGGCATTTTTGGCTCATTAGCTTCAATGTTAAAGTTGGTTTTTGCATCTAGCAATCATTGGTGATGATTGATTATCATCTAGGAAAGTTAATTATCCTTGTCAAAAAGTTTTGCTTGATTGTTATTGATACAGAATGATTTACTATTTTTCGGGATGGTGGATTCCTTCTTTGACAATGATTAAGCATATTTTTATTGATGGGATAATTGATGATCTTTTATGATAGTTTTCTCTTTGTTTTTTGCATTACCACATGTTTTTTGTGGTTTGCTCTGGATTGATCTCTTGAGTTTGAGATATCAGTAGGATGTTGCTAACACTTGCTTAAGCAATTTAAGTTCTTTTGTATTATTGACTGGGATCTATTCAAATTGGCTAGTGCAATAGTTGGTATGAATGAGTGTTTATTGGTCTTACCATATTCATTCTGTTCTGTTAATTTTTGCTCAAGTTAGTTCTGATAAATTAGAATGTTATTTCCTTCGGGTGATACATTCGCGAGCATCTTGCTTGCCAAGTCAATAATACTTTGTGTTCTTTGAGTTATCTTTGGTACGTTGTTTGGCATATTGTCTACAATCTTCGGTAGTTAAGTTTTCTCATTGAGTTTACTTGATGATATACTTGCTATTGAATTTTGTTTGATGGTGAATTTTATGTTTTTTAAATATGATGATCTTGGTGGTTTCTATACTATAATACTGGTTTATCAGATGATAGCTTACTTGGAATACTTTTGTGTTAAAATATAATTTTTAATCACTGATATATTAAGTCTCTCAAATATCATTGTGTTTGACGTTGATATTGTCCATCTATTAATATTTGAGTTTGGGCCAGTATAGGCAGACTGACTTCAACACTTTATGTGCATGGTGAAATCTTTAATCATGGGGTAGCTACTGTCGACTGGTAACATCACCCGTCTCTCTGTTGATGTTCTTTATTTCGTTTAAAAAGGGCGTGACTGTGTAAACAACTTTACTTACCTATTTATAATAGTCTATTTTAACCTTACTGATAGGTTTGGTTTCTTTGCTCATGAGGGTTGGGGCCTCTGGCTTCTCTCTCTATGCCACCTGTGGGCAGGGGCGTATCACACTTTTGTAAGCTGGGTTGGCTAACTCTATTGGTCATTTCTTTGTCGGTGACGGCCGGAAGGTGTCTGAGTTGGTAGCGCATCCACGTTAGATAAAGAGGTTACCCTAGTGACTTCGGGTATCGAACGTTACCTGTCGGCCAATCCTTCGGCCAATCCTTATGGACAGTCTTTCCTTACTACCACAATAGTAGGAGGTTATAAGCTCTTAAATTTAAACTTCCTAGGAGGTCATCCAGCCCAGTATTATTCAAACCTAAGGACGCTTAACTCCAAGTATCCTAAGACCTTTAACCGATTGGAAAAGGAAGTGCACTTTTGTTCATAGGCCCTTTCCTTCTATATATGAACCCCATGGATCATCTCTCAAGTCGTTCTCTTTGGTTCTTTACAATCCACCACGCTTCCCTGCATGTTCACGCCCTCGTGAACTGAAGCTGAGAGCCGCAGCTCTCCCAAGAGCCCCGCTCTCTTGACACCCTACCCCTTGGGTCAAGCCTAGCCGAAGCATACTGGACCCTTGCCAGATGTTAATCAACATGTGGTGTGATTCCCTTAGCCAACCAACAGAGTCAGACCTGAGACCCCTCTGATACCAAATGTAAGCTCCTGAATTTGGACTTCCCGGGAGGTCATCCAGCCCAGTACTATTCAAACCCAATGACGCCTAACCCAAGACCCTTAACTGATTGAAAAAGGGGGTGCACTATTTTATATATAAACCCCATGGATCATCTCTCAAGTCATTCTCTTTGGTTACTTACAAAGGTCAGTATTGCTAGACCCTTTATTAGTCTTAATCTAAGCTAGTTGAGAAACTGGTCATCACATGTGCACTTAGACGAGAAGGGCACTAAGAAAGGAAATCCTATGTTGTCATTTAGTCAAACATACTTGGTATGGTGACAAGAAACTCATGATGTTGACTTGTATTTGCTAGTGTTGGGAACCCCCGTGATATTGAGCTTGGTCCCTCAATATTCGTTAGATGATAGCTTACCGTGTTTGCCAAACACCTTTGCTATCATGCCCTTTGTGTTAGTCTCATTTCGGTCCCAAATGCTATTTATGGAAAGTGTCCAGATTTGCTCATTTAACTTATCTACGGAATGTAGATATTGACCTGAACACAATGGTGTTTGTCTTGTGTCCAAATTCGCAATCTAGGGACATTCCATATTTAGTAAGTTTTGAGCTTGTCCTAAAGACTAACTCTTGATACTAAAGGAGGCTTGAGGTGAAAGCATAAAGCATGTGTTCCTCAGGGGGGGGGGGGGGGGGGGCTGTGGGGGGTTCCAAATGTATAGTAGGGATCGTGGGTAGGTCAGGTATGGCCGACCAACCTAAGGCATAATCTAGGCTCCCACTTGCATGTTTGTCCTTGTTTTGCGTCTGGTTTGGGTCTAAGCCCAAGTTCTATTCCATGCTAGCTGGTGGAGTACCCATGTCCTTCTGTTAGGCCACCGATATGCCAAAATAGTGCCAAACTTCATTTGGCTCTGTTTTGCGTGCTGGTTTTGGCATTGGGATGCTAGTTGCTCTAGGATTGTTCCAAGTTGCTTTGGGCTCCTGTCCTTTCACTCCTTGGGCTGTATGCTTGAGAGTTGCTCTGTGGTTTGGTTCTGTCACTCAGCTCTATATTTGGGATTTTGGCACTGTTCCTTCGTTCAGTGGCCCTGAACCTCGGGCTCCACACCACTATCCTTTAGACACGTGGCATATGACACATGGCATATGGAGGGTTTAGGTTCTGCTTCGTGGTGTTATTCTATAGTAAATTACTATAGGATAAAGGGGAAAAACCACGTACACTACAAATGCCTTCCAACAATTGCATCGTCTTTGTCAAGGGCTATTTGACTTAGTGATATAATTTGGCATTTGCTTCTAGAGCCTTTTGCCTAATGCAAAACTAAATATATCAGGGTGCATCAAATTCAACACTTTGTCAAAATCTTATGGAACTTGTGCATACACTTGCTCTAGCCACCTTTGACTATACTTTTTGACTAGCATAACATTATAAGATATTAGCTCTTCCACTTTTAATTGTACATCTTTCAACTCCATTTCCAATTAGAGATGGTTTTATTTTGATGAAGGTTGATATTATTGCTTTTTGTGTTTAAGGACAAGGGTGAGGATGTGGTCATGGCTGTGATGTCCACTATTAAGTGTATGATGAGATTAATCACATATATCAACATTGTTAGATTACTCCCACTATATCTTTCTGTCCTCCCAATGGAGCAGTGGTAGTTAACTCCACCCTTGGGTCACTAGATTCCCCACCACCAGGTGAAACACATCAGCATGGTCAACCATGCCCCTGTGTGTCCTGAAGACACATACCAAACCACCTGCAGAAGCAATGACTTGAGTGGGAGGAAATTTTCGGAAACTTCACACTGTGTTTTGGCCATGATGGATCCTAGGCATGGCAATGCTCACTGTGGGGGAAGGAGCTAGTCATAAGCCGCAAGGATTCCTGGCCACTGTTTTGGCACCAGTGGCGGTGAAAGGATGGATTGCTGATGATGGCTTTCCATGATGTGGTCACTTGGTGGCCAGGTCCACATAGCTGAGAACCGTCTCCAAAATGTTGTCTTGCAGTGACACAGGCATTTCTTTTCTCTGTTTCTATCACAAGGGCAATGCCAAAAGGAACTGGAAACAGAACAAGGTTACCTGCAATCTAAGGAAAAAAAGAAGCTCGTTCTCTTAGTTTCTTCTTTCTGAAGAAGTTATTCCCCATTATCTGTCCTCACTGGCTTGTGCAAAACCGAGCTTCTCATAAATCTCTCCAATCCTCGACCATTGTCATGGTCATGGAATGTACTACTTCTGTAAAAAAAAGAGGCCTTTAGTCATTGGCGGTCCACTTAGTCGTGGACCTGTAAGTTGAATCTGTGGATCATGTCATGGTGGCACAGTAGAAGTGGGTAATACTTGTTGAAAACTTTCCATTGGAGGCAGCATTCTTGTGTCCTGGTAGGGAAGAAAAAAGACGAAACCAAACAACCTTTTTGCTTTCCCATCAAGGTGAGCCTCTGTAGTTTCTGGAATTCATCTTCGCTGCTCATGATGATTGTTGCTCGATCCGGCAGCTCTTTAAACATCTATGACCACAAAACAAATGCGTGACCACTGTGGCAAAACATTTCACATACTTACTTTCATACATTGTGATCATTCGAGCCTACATAACTCTCTTGTTTCTTCACGACAAAACTATGCCAGGCGTGCTCAATCTCCGTCCACTCTGCCATCAGTGTCCAAGGGCCGGAGGAAACATCCATAAGTGAAAACCATTTCTTCAGAACATCGAAAACAAAGAACTTACGTGAATAACTCTGCCCCATTGTTTCAACTGTTGAAACAATGATTGATTGATTGATTGGGAATCTTAGGTCTTATATCCCAGCCATCAGCAGTATTCGTAAAGCACGTGGAGATGTACTGGGTGATATTCCCTTCACCGCAAGCATAAATTGGAGTCCAGCACCTTGTGCCGTAAGTAAGGATGAGATGCTGGCAGCCTATGAGGCTATTGATAAAAAACATGGCTGAGGAACCCGATTCAGGTCAGGAAAACTTCGTTTGCCAAAAGACAGTCCTGCTTGTGTGGTTGTTAAATGCTCTCGTCACAACTTGCAGTTCCTTGTTCAAAGCTAGGACCAGTATCATTGTTGTGATTGTCATTGCTGTCCTCAAAAAGTCTCGGAGAGTCCAGTTCAGCAGAAGTGGCCGTTTCATCAGTAGTTCTCAATGCACAGTTTACTGATATAAAACGACGAAGACTCACGTTTTTCTGGCTCTGCTTCCGAGTCCTCTGAAGCTGTTGTCCATTCTTCCTCCTGTATGAAACACAATAAGTTTGGAAAAGTAAAAACGCCTACCAATTGTATGGGATACTTGTCACTGAAAGACTTTACGGTAGTTCTCTGCAATTATCTCCACTCGATGCGGCCTCTACTCGAAAACTTGCCTAAGGCCCTTCCTGTTAGGTGCCAACTTTAACCACGTGGTCAACATTGGTCAAAGGGAGGCTCAAGGATATATTAAGGCATGTTAGGGTGAGGGACTTAACCTACCCTAGGGCTCACAGTGGTGCAGTGGAGCTTTTGAGGTAGCTCGGGGGTGGTTGGGTGGTGAGGAACCTCAAGAGGTGGTGTAACATAGTTTAGGGCGACTAGATCTCTGTCTTTTTTGTGTTGGATCATAATATTGGTATTAGAGGAGTTGGTTGTGATGGCCGACCAAGTTGAACGCTGGAATCCTATTGTCAATAGTGGTGCTGATGATGGTGTTGATGAAGCTGTGGAGATTTGAACCATTCAAGATATGGTTCACGAGCTGCGAGCCTTTAATCGAAATCAGCAAGAGATGCAAGACGAGATGCATGGCATGATGGATACCATGCGTGGGTGTGTTGAGGCACTCAAGGTTGGATGGGGTAGCGCTCCAAGTAAGCCTTCTTTGGTAGATCGACTCAAGATTCCAACCTTTTCCGGTGATGGTGGTGTGGATGAGTGTCTCACTTAGCTAGCCAATGTGAAGAAGTTCTTGGCTGCTAGGGGAACTCTAGATGCAGAGGCTTTAGTGGCTATTCCAATGGTTTTGTGTGATGCGGGTCTTCGATGGTGGAATTGGCTTGGGAAGTCTTGTGTTGCGGATAAGAAACCACCAATGTCTACCATGGATGAGTTTGAGGCTGTTTTCCGTTTACGTTTTGCCCCTCATTACGATGTGGAGAATGCTCGTATAGAACTTTGACATTTCCAGCAAGGGAAAATGACATTTGGGGACTATATTGAGAAGCTTACTCACTTGATTAGTCGCTTGATTGCACTTCGGATGCAAAGGGGTCCAAGAAGCAGAAGTTCTTTGTGAAGAATTATAAATAGGGTTGTTATCATTGCGGCAAACTTAGACACTACAAAGCTGATTGTCTGCAGTTGAAGAACAAGCAGTAGGACAAGAAGAATGGCCAATCTTCTTTTCACGGTAAGTCAGATACTAAAAAGTTGCAAATTTTGCAGCGTGAGGATGATGAGAACAACCATTCTGGTTGGAGGAAGAGACTTTCGATCGTTGCTCGTCAGCTTAGCTGTGTGTAGAACAAGATGGAGCTCGAGGATACATGTGAATCAACTTTAATGTTGGAGGGCGTGTTCCGTGGTGATCCAGTGTGGATTTAACTAGATAGTGGGAGCGATGACAACTTTGTTTAGGCAAAGTTTGTTGCGGAGCATGGCCTGGTCACACGCAGAATTCTTCTATACATAGTGGAAGGTGCAGCTACCTCTACTTAGCATTTTGATGTTTGTGTCAAGGGGCTGGAAGTGTTGGTTGGCAAAACCACACTTGTGGAGACTTTTTATCTTGCGATATCCATCGTGTGGATTTATTCTTGGGATGCCATGGTTGGTGAAGGTGGATCCATTCAACAACTAGTTGTTATGCTCTCTGCTACATCTTTGAAGTGGGCTTGTTGTAATGAAAAAGCACTTTTGAGTTACTTGCTGTTTGTTCGTGACTTGGGAGCCCAAGGCACGTGTGGGGAAGAAGCAGTAGTATGGGATGTACTTGATGAGTTTTCTGATGTTTTTCCATCTGAACTTCCTCATGGGTTGCCTCCATTATGAGGTGTGGAGCATGGGATTACATTGGAGCCGGGGACATGGCCAATTTACTGATGTCCACTTCAGTTAAGTTATACGGAGGAGCAAGAAGTTCAATGACAAGTCAATGAGTTACTTGAGTTTGGATATATTCAACCAAGTAAGTCCCCGTTTGGTGTTTTGGTCTTGCTTGTGAAGAAGAAAGATGGTTCAATGTGGATGTATATTGACTACCGCACTTTGAACAAAAAGACAGTGAAGGATAAGATGCCATTGCTATATGTGGATGATATCCTAAACAAGCTTGGTGAAGCACGAGTGTTTACCAAAATTGATCTAAGGAGTGGATATCATCAGATTGCAATGGATGATGGATGTATCTCCAAAATGGCATTCAACACAAGCTTCAGACATTTTGAGTTTACAGTTATGTCGTTTGGTTTGACGAATGCACCGGCCACATTTACTCGGTTAATGACGGAGGTATTTGGGCATTATCTTCATGAGCTTGTGGAGATTTTCTTGGACAATATTCTTCTTTTTAGCAAGAATAGGGAGGAGTATAAGGTGCATTTGCGCAAGGTTCTTTTGTTACTCCGAGATAGCAAACTTTATGCAAAGAAGAGTAAATGTGAATTTGCAAAGTCAGAGGTGGAATATCTAGGCCATATTGTGACATCTAAGGGTGTCAAGACAAATCCAAGGAAGGTGGCTGTGGTGGAAAACTGGCCTACACCGACTATAGTGGCCGAGTTGCACAGTTTTCTTGGTATGGCTAGTTACTACTAATGTTTCCAGCATAAGTTTGCCGAGGTGGATATTCCTTTGACACGGTTGGTACGCAAGAATGTGCCATTCGAGTGGAAGCAGCCACAAGAGGAGAGTTTTGTGGCGCTGAAACGATTGTTGAGCGAGACTCCAGTGCTTCACATTGCTGATCTATCGAAACCTTACGAGGTGACATGCGATGTGAGTGGTTATGCACTGGGAGGAGTTCTCATGCAAGAGGGACAGCCTATTGTATAAGCAAGAGTTACTCTTTATTGTTCATGCTTTGCGGACGTGGCAGCACTATCTTTATGGTGCAGTGTTCGTGGTGTTGACAGATCACAAACCATTTGTGTATCTTTTCACACAGAAGGAGTTGAATATTAGGCAAGCTCGTTGGATGGTTAAACTCATGGAGTTTGGGGAATTTCTTATTGAGCATTGTCCGGGAAAATCAAATGTGGTGGCAAATGCTTTATCTCTTGTTCGTCATGTGACGACATTACAAACACGATTTTGTTATCATTTGAGTAAGGTGGTCAGCAAGTTTGGGTAGCTGGTTGAGCATGCTCAGACTCAGGATGCTGAGGTGGCCTCTTTGCGAGACCAGATGGAAGCCCCTTTCTCATTGGTGGATGGGATTCTCTACTACAATGGCCGTGTATATTTGCCACGGGTGGATGCGTTAATTACTCAAGTTTTATTCCACTATCATGATCGTCCAAAGGCCGGTCATTTTCGGGGGAAGAAGATGTATGAATTGATGAAGTGCAACTTTTATTGGAGGAATATGAAGGCTGATATCCTCAAGTATTGTAAATCATGCGAGCTTTGTCAGCGGGTTAAGGTGCCATAGGAGAAGTCGGAGGGACTTTTGCAACCTTTACCTATTCCTCAAAGCCGTTGGTGTAGTATCTCTATGGACTTCATCACTTGTTTGCCACGAACACAGAGGCAAAAGGAGCAAGTATGGGTTATTGTAGCACATGTGATCATGGGATGAGATTTGGATATATTGTCATCGTGGATCTTTGGAACCTTGGGGGATAAATGGGGATAAAATAGCTACTAAGGGCTCTCTCATCAAGCAATTGCCCCTTTTCCAGTTGGCTTAAGGGGAGAGAGATAGGGTGCACTACATGTGGTATCAGAGCAAATGGCACGGGTTCGATTCCGGCTACTTAAAAATATAATATACCCTGAGCAAGGTATATTCCTACCCTTAAATTTGAAATCGTACGTATTATGCATCCATGCGTATGTCCTTCCTCTTATCCACGGACGAAGGTATCTATCGTGGGACTGTGGTACGGGTGGATGACTAGTTGCCTCACATGGAATAGCTGGTCTACACAATGGAAGGATTGGTAGATTCAGATTGGAAATGGAGGTGCTAGTTCCTTTTGGCTCAGTAGAACAACATCTCTCAAGGGGGGGTGAGTGTAGTGCATGTGATCATAGGATGAGATTTGGATATACTCTCACCGTGGATCCTTGGAACCAGGGGGGGTGAGTGTAGTGTATGTGATCATAGGATGAGATTTGGATATACTCTCACCGTGGATCCTTGGAACCTTGGGGGATAAAGCATGTAGCTCAGGATAGAGTGGAGAAGCTTGCTAATGAGCATCGCCAATTTTGGGAATATAAGGTGGGTGATTTCATCTTTGTGCAAGTGATCTTTCCGTTAAGTGAGCGGCGGACCACCTTGGTGCCTTTATGGACAAGGAAGAGTGATAAACTTTTCTATCGATATGCTGGTCCATATGAAGTGCTGGAGCGCATTGGTAAAGCGGCTTATCGGGTGCGACTACCAGCTGGGGTGAAAATTCATCCGGTATTTTATGTCAGCAAGTTGAAAGGTATACTATCTCGGAGTGTATCACACGTGGTTTTTACCCTTTATCCTATGGTGATTTACCATAGGATAACCACGGAGCGGAACATAAACCCTCTTTGTGCCACGTGACAAATGCCATGTGTCACATGCCACGTGTCCAAAGGACAGTGGTGTGGAACCCGAGTTTCAGGGCCTTGGGCCACTGAACGAAGGAACGGTGCCAAACTCCCAAGCATGGAGCCGAGGAGTGACGGAACCGAACCACGGAGTAACTCCCGAGCATACAACCCAAGGAGCAAAGGGACAGGACCCCGGAGCAACTTGGAACAGTCCTAGAGTAACCAACATCCTAATGCCAGGACCAGCACGCAAAACGAAGCCAAATGGAGTCTGGCGCTATTTCAGTATACCGGTGGCCTAACGCGAGGATATAGGTACTCCACCAACTAGCATGGTGTGGAACTTGGGCTTAGACCCAAGCCGGATGCAGAACAAGGACAGGCACGCAAGCGGGAGTTAGACTATGCCTCAGGTTGGTCGGCCATGCCCAACTTACCCACTATCCCTACTATACATTTGGAACCCCCCACAGCCCCCCCCCCTGAGGAACACACACTTTGGGCTTTCACCCCAAGCCTCCTTTAGTATCAGGAGTTAGTCTATAGGACAAGCTCAAAACTTACTAAATATAGAATGGCCCTAGAATGCGAATTTGGACACGGGACGAACACCATTGTGTTCAGGCCAATCTCTACATTCTGTAGATATGCCAAATGAGCAAATTTAGACACTTTCCATAAATAGCATTTGGGACAAAACAAAGGGCATGGTAGCGAGGGTGTTTGGCAGACACGGTAAATTCTCATCTAGCGATATTGAGGGACCAAACTCAATATCGCGGGGGTTTCCAACACTAGCAAGTGCAAGTCAATGAATGAGTTTCTCTAACCAGGTCAAGTATGCTTGACTAAATAAACACTTAGGAATTCCTTCCTTATGCTCATCTGGTCAAGTGCACGCGCGAAGACTAGTTTCTCAACTAGCTTAGGCGGAGACTGATAACGGGTCTAGCAATACCGACCTCCTACCATCGTGACAGTAAGGTAAGAGTGTACGTAAGGACTAGTCGACAGGTAACTTTCGATACCCGAAGTCACATTTGCGACACTCTCCCCCCCTACGGAAGATTGACGTCCTTGTTGATGCATACTTGAGTCTAGAATACTGCCAAGGAAACAACTCCAGAAAAAGTTCACGGTACTCACACTATGTGATAAATGCACCAACTTAAATGAGTTAGGGGGCAACCTCTTTGTCTAATGCGGATGCACTACCAGCTCAGACACTTTCTGGCCGTCACCGACAAGGAAATGACCAATAGAGTTAGCCACCCTTGCTACTCTGGGTGTCACCCAGCTACAAAAGTGTGATATGCCCCTGCCCACAGGGACATAGAGAGAAAAGCCAGAGGCCCCAACCCTCATGAGCAAAGAAACCAAACCCGTCGGTAAGGTTTAAATAGACTACTGTAAACAGGTAGTTAGTGTTGTTTACACGGTCACGCCCTTTCAACGGAATAAGGAACATCGACAGAGAGGCGGGTTATGTGACCAGTCGACAGTAGCTACCCCATGACTAGAGATTTCAACATGCACACGAAGTGCCGAAACCAGTCTACCTATACTGGCCCAAACTCAAGGATCAATATATGGACCATATCAAAGTCATAGACAATGATATCTTAGAGATTTAATTATCAGTGAATTAATCTTAGATTAAAACACAAAAGTATTTCAAGTAAGTTATCATCCGAGAAACTAGTATTATAGTATAGGAACCACCAAGATCATCATAAGTGGTAAACATAGGATTCACCATCTAACAAAATTCAATTGTCAATATATCATCAAGTAAACTCAATGAGAAAACTTAACTATCGAAGATGGCAGATAGCATGCCAAACAACTCACAAAAAACAATGCAAGGTATACAAGGTATCATTGACTAACAAGCACAATACTCGCGAATATATCACCCGAAGGAAATAACATCTTAATCTATGAGAACTAACTCGAGCAATAATCAACAAAACAAAATGAATGTTGCAAAGCAAACAAACACTTATTCATATCAACCAGTGCATTAGCTAATCTGAATAGATCCTGGTCAATAATACCAAGGAACCAGAGTTGCTTAAGCAAGTGTTAGCAACCTCCCACCAATGTCTCAAACCAAGAGACCAATCCAGAGCAAACCACAAAGAACATATGGTATTGCAAAAAACCATAAGCTATAAAAGATAACAACTAATCATCATGAAAGATCATCAATCATCCCATCAAAAAGATATATGCAGAATCATCGTCTAAGAAGGAATCCACCATTCCGAAGAATAGCAAATCATTCTAGATTAATGATAATCAAGCAAAAACCTTCGACAAGGATAATCAACTATTTTAGATGATAGTCAATCATCATCAATGATTGCTAGATGCAAAAGCAAACTTCAATATCGAAGCTAAGGACCAAAATGCCTTCCCCAACAACTTCTAACGAATGGAATAATGAGTGTAAAACTCAAGGAACCAAAAGCTCGAAGAAGTCTATAGCTAAGTCTTGCCTAATAATGATCACGAGTCTCACATGAATTAACTTCAATGCTAAAAAGAAAATCATGGTATAACCCACAATATCCTCCTCAACACATCTAGAAGCTAAATTTCATAATGCTAAAGCTAAGGAAGAACATATTTACATCAATCCAAAAGCCAAGTATAACGAAGTTATGCTCAACAAGTGATCACCAAACGATCCTCCATGAATCCATCTATAGCAAGATGTAACTCACTTCATAACAAGCACAAAAAGAATCATCAATGATTGATATATCCCAACTGAAATCCAACAAGGATTCAATCACTTTAATACCAATCACTAACTCTTCCTCTTATAGAGGTAGCATTGTCCACGACTAAATCACTTTTCAAGGAAAAGCTAAAGCTCAACCTCAACTAAGCAATCTCATCTAGAACACAACTAACTCAACTTGCCATTCAGTTCATTTGAACATCAACACAGTTGCTAACTAACAAATGCATGAATGCCAATAACACAAAACTAAGGCCAAATCATCAACACTATTTTTATCAAGACTAATGAAACTCAATATCAATCCTTGGAAGGATATCTTATTTCATTCGAATCTCAATATCAACAATGTCAACGACAAGACATCACTTCAATGCCATCAACACCATAACAAAACTAGAAGAAAGCAAGAGTGAATCACCACTCGGAGCTCTCCAGCAACTAAGCTAACCAAAGTCAAAGATACTTTAGTTAGTATCCGAGACCAATCCTTCAACAACACTCAGCTACAGATAACACATCATCAAGGAGTGATTCACCACGTCCAAGACTTAAGGAAATCCAACACTACGGACTAAATGTAACCAAATGATATCAATAGAGGTAGAGTCAACATGCCAACATAAAAACTCATGTAAGTTTAACAACACGATCCTCTGCAACACCATCCGGTAAAGCAAGCCCATCACTGCTAAATCATCATCGAAGCAACAATCATCAACAAAGCAAGTGTCAATAGTCCTTGACGAAGTTTACAAGCAATTACTAATTGCAAAGCAACTAACAATCACTCGTTAACTTGCCTTCACAAGACCCAAACACTAAACTCTTGTCATCAAGTTATATACTTATTCAACATGAACGTGATACCCCAGGTACGAAATAAAAGTTCATAGACTAGCACAAACTAAATGACCACTCGAATCCAACTCGACCACAATAAACTCACTAAAACATTTAGCCACTAGCTCTGAGCATGCCTTGAAGAGGCTAGCTATGCAATTAACACTTAGTCGAGACTAAAGTGAAGACCATGAGATGGACTCATATCGGTACACAACCTCCTCATAGACAAAGCTATAATACGGGTACTAACATCTCAATCTCAAACAACTAAGTTGGACATCACCATCCTCAGCCAAGGTGCAGGGCCACCAAGACCAAATCAAGATTAGTGAGAGCTCACTACTCTCATAAAGTCTTAAGCGAAATGCAAGGTGCAACCTGCCACCAAGCAACACTATAGAAGAAAGGCACAAGGGTTACCCTTCTTAGAAAAAATGCAACGGCCACTTTTTTATACTAACTCCTGACTCTATCCAACTCAATTGCCTTAGCCCCAAAAGTTAGCATCCCTTTTGGGCTGCATCATACAAATTATTTACTAAGGAATTAAAGTCCTTACAAAAACAAACTGGTTTTCAAACAAAATGATCAATAAATTAGCCATTGGAAAAGTCTAAAAAAATTTGGGGAAAATTTTCCATCCTAGAGAAAGAATGACTCTCAGTCCAAGAATGCAAACTTTCAAGACTCAACCAACTTCCTCTTACCAACAACTTCACATAGGTTCACCTCAACACAAATTCTCATGACCCATAATATGCTTAAGCATCAAACATCTTTGCCAATTTTTCCGACATCTAACTCCGACATCCGCAAAATGTAAAGTGAACACCCAAGGCTTGATCACGAAAACCACATCTTCAAATATCAACATTGCACTAACACTCTTCTTCAATCACCTTCAAGATCCAATGTGAAGCCAAAACACTAACAAGAAAAATAACATGGAAAATCAAGGTTAAAAAAAATTCCTCATCACTTGAAATAACAATGCCACTTCCACTAACACAAGTGCTAGTGATGTCAATGCCCCAACTACACATCTTCTCCATCCAACAATCTACTCCAAGTGCTAACGGATCAACAGATGAGCTATAGCAAATGAATACTACAACCTATTTCCAACACCTTATGGGCAAACCCTTAAGGAAACAAGGTACCAACTTAAGCTTAGCATAATGAACCACCATTGAGAATCCAGTCAAAGCTACTACAATACTACTACGTGTAAGTAGACTAGCTTCACCATCAACCACTTCAGGGTTGATCATCATTTACCCAAGCAACTTTATAAACACATTGCTCATTATCACATGGATATAATATAAAATCACAATGACTTGATCATCAATCAAGCAACACTATGAGCAATGCCCATGTCACTACTGCAAAGGTTTATGTGAATATCAAGTGCCAACTCGATTCGACAAAATGCAACATAAATGCCACACCCTATCAATGGAGATTTACAACACCTAACACCACTAACTTTTGTTCACAACACGGACAAACTCATGCCACTCTCTTTCTGACCAAACTCAACACTAATCCAACACCAAGTTACTCAAGGAGCAATAACAAGGTTCTCCGGAAAAGAATTGAGTATTGCAACCCAAGTCTTCCAATAGCAAGCCTAGACAAAATGGTATAGCGCTTCACCACTATCCATCCCGTAACTCACCACTCGTAAGACCACCATCTCCAACATGCATCAAGATAGGGACTTTTGATTGCATGATGTGAGCACGAGCAATGAGTTAGCACCTCGTTGCGAATCATCTCTCCGAGAAGAGAAAATGATTTACGTGTTTGATCCTTCGTCCCCAATGACTCTCTTTTCGATCTCATCTTTGACTAAACCTCAAATTTGCTTTCGCACTACCTTCAGTCCAATCCAAGAAAAGTTTATGAGAGAGCACAACAATAACTACTTGAACCAATAGACTAATCCCTATAGTCTTGATTGATCCACTTGTAATCATACCTAGGAAGGATCCACTAGTGCCGTGCTAAACAACTACGGACTAGCCCATTTGCAACTCATAGCAAACCCAGGGAGGTTTGCTTTCACCCATGGTACAAAGAACAACTCATGGAACCACCGATAGGATATCATTAATCCTGCCAACTCAAAGTGTAATGTGCTAATGTGCCTCACTCACGAGTTGCTAATGTGCCTCACTCTCGAGTTGCTAATGTGCCTCACTCACGAGCCCAAGCTCAAACTCGTGCAAACGGTATAGCTCAAATCCATCCTATGAGCCCAAGAGCAAGCTCACATTATTACGGTGCAAAAAGGTAACCAAATCCATACCCAAGGAACGATTGCGAAGTCTTTTGCACCAAAACGTGTACCCACTCGGATCATCGTTTTCATCTCTGCATATGCAATGAGACTAGTTGCCCAATCTCATTGGATAGTACTCGCTAAGACTCATTCTCTGATACCAAATGTAGCGCACGTGGTTTTTACCCTTTATCCTATGGTGATTTACCATAAGATAACCACAAAGCGGAACCTAAACCCTCTTTGTGCCACGTGATAAATGCCACATGTCACATGCCACGTGTCTAAAGGACAGTGGTGTGGAACTAGAGTTTCAGAGCCTTGGGCCACTGAACGAAGGAACGGTGCCAAACTCCCAAGCATGGAGCCGAGGAGTGACGGAACCGAACCACGGAGCAACTCCCAAGCATACAACCCAAGGAGCGAAGGGATAGGAGTCCGGAGCGACTTGGAACCGTCCTAGAGTAACCAGCATCCCAATGCCAGGACCAGCACGCAAAACGAAGCCAAATGGAGTCTGGTGCTATTTCAATATACCGGTGGCCTAACGCAAGGATATGGGTACTCCACCAACTAGCATGGTGTGGAGCTTGGGCTTAAACCTAAGCCAAACACAGAACAAGGACAAGCACACAAGTGGGAGCTAAACTATGCCTCAGGTTGGCTGGCCATGCCCGACCTACCCACTATCCCTACTATACATTTGGAACCCCCCACAGCCCCCCCCCCCCCCCTTGAGGAACACACGTTTTGGGCTTTCACCCCAAGCTTCCCTTAGTATCAGGAGTTAGTCTCTGGGACAAGCTCGAAACTTACTAAATATGGAATGCCACTAGATTGCAAATTTGGACACAGGACGAACACCATTATGTTCACACTAATCTCTACATTCCGTAGATATGCCAAATGAGCAAATCTAGACACTTTCCATAAATAGCATTTGGGACCAAAATGAGAGTAACACAAAGGGCATGATAGCGAGGGTGTTTGGCAGACACAGTAAGTTATCATCTAATGATATTGAGGGACCAAGCTCAATATCACAGGGGTTCCCAACATTAGCAAGTGCAAGTCAACGAATGAGTTTCTCTAACCAGGTCAAGTATGCTTGACTAAATAAACACTTAGGAATTCCTTCCTTATGCTCATCTGGTCAAGTGCACACGTGAAGACTAGCTTAGGCGGAGACTGATAACAAGTCTAGCAATACTGACCTCCTGCCATCGTGGCAGTAAGGTAAGAGTGTCTGTAAGGACTAGTCAACAGGTAACTTTCAATATCCAAAGTCACATTCGCGACACGGAGTGACGGGCCCAATGCCTCCTTGATGTATACGGCTGTGGAAGATGGACCAAAAGCTTGAGTAAGGTTCCCCAGAAAGGGTGATCACCAATACAACTCGTCCTTGGGACAAGGACTTTGTTGGGGGGGAAGAATTGTTAGGCACCAACTTTGACCACGTGGTCAAAGTCGGTCAAAGGAAGGCTCAAGGATATATTAAGGCATGTTAGGGTGAGGGACTTTGGAATAGCCATTAAAGCCTTTACATCTGGAGTTCCCCTAGCAGCTAAGAACTTCTTTACATTGGCTAGCCAAGTGAGACACTCATCCACACCACCATCACCGGAAAAGGTTGGAATTTTGAGTCGATCTACCAAAGAAGGCTTACTTGGAGCGCTACCCCCTCCAGCCTCAATTGCCTCAACACACCCATGCATGGTATCCATCATGCCATGCATTTCGTCTTGCATCTTTTACTGATTTCAATTAAGGGCTTGCAGCTCGTGAACCACATCTTGAATGGTCCAAATTTCCGCAGCTTCATCGGCACCATTGTCGGCACCACCATCGACAATAGGATTCCAGCGTTCAACTTGGTCGGCCATCGCAACCAACTCCTCTGATACCAATGTTATAATCTGGCACAAAAAAGATAGACATCTAATTGCCCTAAACTATGCTATGCCACCTCTTGAGGTTCCTCACCACCCAACCACCCCCAAGCTACCTCAAAAGCTCCACTATGCCACCGCTCCACTGTGAGCCCTAGGGTAGGTTAAGTCCCTCACCCTAACATGCCTTAATATATCTTTGAGCCTCCCTTTGACTAATGTTGACCACATGGTCAAAGTTGGCGCCTAACAGCCAGAGACCCCACCAAGACGATTGAAACTTCCGGCTTGTTCAGCAGACTAGCAAGCCTAAAGATGGATGTATTCTTTGGCTTCGTATGTCCAGTCTCAATATCCTCACAAACCAGCTGCTTCTGATCGCCCTGTTTGAAGTCTCCAATATCACTGGTAGTTGTCTATAGTTTTCTCTTTATTCCAATGTTAACTTGTTTATACAGGAGGAAGAATCAACAACAGCTTCAGAGGACTCGGAATCAGAGCCAGAAACAGTGTGAGTCTGTGGTTTTTATCAGTAAAATGTGCATTTGAAAAGTTTTCTCTTAAACAAGGCCACTTCTGCTGAAGTGACTTGGTGAGGACAGCAATGACAATCACGACAGTGATACCAATGCTAGCTCCGAGCAGGAAACTGCCAGTTGTGACAGGAGTTGAGTTTCTTGCTTCAACCGCACACACAGGATAGTCTTTTCGCAAACGAGGTTCCTCCTGAATTGGGTTCCTCAGCCGATCGAGCATTAAGCATCTCATCTTTACTTGTAGGCATGGCCGACATTTCATTATTTTTTTCTATAATTTCAGGCAGTCATGCGTCAATTGAGTTCTTTGAGTTCTTCGGGGCAGCAGACGGATAAACTCCGAGCTCTTCAACTTTTTAGGTGCTTTCTAACAACTTTCTTCACTAATTCATTGAGGCTTTGTTTTTCTTCAAATCGGGCATTTTGTCACAGTTTTTCAATGTCACGTACATTCGCAGCTTCTGGGGCGATTTTCTTCGTGCTATCAAACACGAGATAAATAGAATAACGTGCTGCAAGTTTTTTCTCCTTGCAGACGTATTATGAATATCAAGGACATGCAGGACTTGGAGGTAGTTCACCACAAGTACTTGATCAATGCAGTCCATCAGTAAGCACTGAAGTAAAGCAAGACTTTTATGCCTTCTGCTGTCTTTGTGTGTGTTTCTTTGGAACACACAGGAGTGAAGTCATGCATGAACAACATAATGCAGTGCTTGCTCAACTTTTGCTCCTTGCTCAAGAACATTAGGAGCTGGGAGGATGGCATCCACAAACTATATTCAAGGGTAGGGAGTTTCGTTTTATCTCTTTTGAGTTATATTCTCATTATCCCAACTATTTTACAGGTTCTAGAGCTGAGATCGTCATTTCACGAGAACGTCTGCCGCTTACACAGATGCTACTTGAAATCCCAGGCCCAGCACCAGCTCTCTGACTTTTGGACGGCTCTAGATTACAATGGCTATTTCATCAACATGTTGAGGGACTATTATGCAGAAGAAATCCTCGATATGAATCCGAGAGTGATTTTGATTTATGCGTCCCAGTAGGCTTTGTAGGATTTTCTTTGTAATTAGCTTCAAACAAGCAGGCACAAAATCACAATTGAAATACAATGATTTTTCGAGTCTTGGTTTTCAAGGGTGGAGGTATCCAGCGTGGCCCATGGTACCATGCCGTTTGCCACGACCATTCTAAATTCCTAACCACGCACTAACAAGTATTCCATTGCCACTGAGTATCGACATAATCTCCATTTTTTTTTTGCGTTCACGAACTACTCTTCAAACTCCGGCTGTCACCTTTGCGGTTGCATCATTGAGATTGTAAGCCACAACAGGGACGCATTCTTTTCTAAAGGAGTCGTTGACAATCATAACGCCAATCTCTTCCGCCTTTTGAAGCAGTGGGTGATCCAGCATCTCCTGCTCCAGCTTCAAGCCCTGCTCCACAACAAACAAAGTGGTTCTCAGCAGTAGATTTCTCTCTCGCGATCCTTCATTAACATCAAAGCTCTGAGTAGATGTTTGCCACTGACACATAAAACGCTGCTTTCTTCTCGTCTTTCTCAATTGTATGCCTTGCCACACTCAAGCCAGCATGACCATGAGCTTGACACCCGCAAGCTGAAAGAAAGCACATCCAATCCACTCCATCAGCAACGAAAGGATGCTCCCAATTAGCTCCATTGCCACATCCAAATGCCGAGCTCTTGAAAGTATCAACCATGCAGCAATAATGCTGCTTCAAAGGTTGGATTCCATAGTCGATAACCATGCTTCTAAAGTTCTGGATCCCCTGGCGAACCATCTTGGCTGCTGGCAATGAGGACCATGACAAAGCAAGCCTCATCCGGAAGGATTGTTGATTGCATCTCATTGAAAACCTTCTTCACCACTGCTGGTTGTCCACTTTCCACAAAACCAGCTAGAATGGTATTCCACGAGATGATATTGCGGCTGGGCATGGAGTGAAAGATTCTCTTGGCATCTGAAAGATGTCCGTTTTGAGTATAGCATTCCAAGTTGCTTCGTCTCTCTGGGGCATATTGTCGAAGATGACGAGTGCTTGATCTAGATAGCCATGCTGGGCCTATGCCGAAAGCATCGTGTTAGTCGATACCATGTTCCATTCTGGGAAGCTCTCATAGAATCTCTTCACTTCGACAATTTGTCCATTTTGAGCATATGCCGAGAGCATCACAGCCATTGCAATGAGATCCCTTTGGCCCATTTGGTCATAAACAACAAATCAAACACACGCTTGGCATCTTCCACATGACCGTATTGTGCCAATGCTGCGAGAAAGGAGGTCCACATAACCAAATCCCTCTCAGGCATGTAACTTTCTACAAAGCTAAAAGCTTGATCAAAATGCCCGTTTTGGGCATACGTAAGGACCATCACATTACAAGCAATAAGATTTCTGTACGGCATTCTTTTAAACAAATTCTTCGTTTTTTGTTTAGCATAAGAAGAAAGCCCAGAAACCCACAAATTAAAAGAATGCTGTTCCTCCAGCATAATTTCAGCTTCTTCAAAATACCCAGTTTGGGTCTATGCAGAAAGTATAGTTGTCCACGAGATAAAGACTCCCAAAGGCATTTGTAGAAAGGTCTCGGTGGCAAAATCAATTTCCCGGTCAGTGCGTACAGTGCTAACATAACGTTCCAAGAAATAATATTTTTATCCGGCATATTTGCAAACACAGCCCTTGCATACTCTAGATGCCCAGAACGGGTATATGCAGTTAGCATCGCATTCCATGCAACTAGATTCCACGCAGGCATGGCATCAAAGAGGGATTTAGTGCGATTGAGTTGTCCAGCGTGTGCATAAGGAGAGAGAATTAGCACGAAGGAAATAGATTCTTGTGTTGCAATTCCTCGAAAGTCTTTGTCGCGTCGTCCAGGCCCCCCAGTTTTGTGTACATTGCAATCAGCCTGTTGTGTATTGCCCAGGAGGAGGTTAGAATGCGAGTGTAGATTCTTCTGGCAGCAAAGAGGTGCAAGTATCGATGAGATCCAGGGATTGAGCTCAAGCTTATCACAAATAGACCAGGATACAGTGGACCTTTTGTGTGTGGTTCTTTCTTTTGCGAGGCTAGACGCCTCTTGTTAAATCTTGTTATCTTTTGCCGTGTTGAAGCCTGCATGGCAGAAGAAACAAAAACACAGCAGGGGCCAGGCTTGTACGTGGGAAGTCGCACTCGCTGGCCCAAAGTATTGGCAGTGTAAAACTTTTGGCTCCCGGCCCTGGATCGCAGCTCTTGGCGGGTGGCCCTCTTTGCAGGGTCATTCAAATAAAATACATGATCACATGCATTACAAAGGTGCTATGCTGTGCAGATTTCATTGTATTGCACCTAGGTGAGAATCTAATGAGTTACAAAAGAAACAAACAAAAATTACTTCAGGGAAGGGTCAGGTTAGGCCTTATTTGACTAATAGTGTTTAAAAGCATTTTAGAATGTTTTTCAAGTGATTTTACTGAATAGTTAGCTGAACAATAATTTGTGTTCTTGATGGTAAATGATGGTAAATAATTTATGGGTTACAATGACAATTGTCCGGTTCACCATAATCCTGTTCAAAGCATCCTGGATAAAGAGATTTTAAGTGTTAGTGAAATTGCACTCAGTTTTTAATAAGCTTTGATTAAAATTCATGGTTGGCCACTAGCAACAAAGCCTCCCTGACCAATTTCATATAACCAGCTCTCCCATTGATTTCCTCCAAATCTTTACTGTCATTTAGCACAAATTCTCATCCCACAACTCCCAAAAAATATCCATGCATCTTCAAAACAAAAACACAACTTTAACTCTTTTAACACTATCCAAACTACTAGGGTTTATAGGAAGGAAATGTATATTTCTTTTAGCAACCACATCGATCAAAACACAACTTCAAACTATTTCTAGGATTTGGGCATGTGTACCTGGGTGGGGGGAAGCTTGACAAAACAACTGACCGGATTACCTGTTTATAGTTATCAATTTATACATCCAACTCCATTCCGTCCTCATCACCCCAGTAGTCTTCCAGTTCAGTAAAGGCTACATCGAAATCTCTTTTCCTCCTAGGCCTGTCCTTGAACGAGCGATGCAAGTCCAATGCCAGCACTTTATCAACTGCACGTGCCAAGGACTCCGGCTCTCCAACTTTGAATCCCTTGTACACGTTCAGAAAGTTTACCAAACTGTCAAAACAAGTTAGCAACAATCACAGTACACAGATGAAGACCACTTACTCCTGAGAAAACAATTGTTTTGCGTTGCCAGCATGAATGATGATCTTGAGCTGGGGACCAACACCGCCTGCAGCAGGAATCACCTCAACAGCAGGAGGCATACGCTCCTTCTTGAAGACTGCTGGATACACTACCATCAACCTGATAATGCCGTTCTTCCACCAGCGGTTACCAACCTCCTCCTTGAACTCTGCCCTCAGTTTCGCTGCCTTGCGAGACCTGAATATGAACTCAGGGTTCGTCGTCGACACGCCCTGCTCGAACTTCTTTTTGTCAAGAAAGTTCAGGAGTCTGAACTGTGCAAAGAGGATCAGCTCCTTGTTGTCTTCCGTCTTCAGTGGGATCACCAGATCTGGACCTGCTAGGAATTCCGGGTGGAGAACCTTTGCTGTTCCCATCCCACCAGCGAGATAGCTCGTCATTCCCTTGGTACTACACACCAGTCGAAGGCTGTCTGCTGACCACAACCTCAGCTGCTGGCAGAAGATGTCTGGTAAAGCAGTTGCGCCCTCAAAGATAGGATGATTACTGAACTTGCCAGCCGAAAGAAAACTGCAAAGAGCATCTGCTGCAGCTATCTCGAGGTTGAATCCTGCCGATGGTGAATTGAGACGATTCATTATGTGAAGAGGGGCGTTGTCCTCACGGAAATAGTACTCAAGCGCTTCCAACACGAGTGGTTCCTCGATCGTTCCTTCCAGCCCGAACTCTCCCTTATCCACATCAACAGCATCCAAATAAGCTAGCCCATGGTGAATCAGCTCGACTTCCTCTTTCCTGGTGCAGTAGTACTTTCCAACATATTGGCTTGTCAGACGTATCATCCGGCACAATTGGATCAGCTCCACGTTGTGAATCCGTGGCTGGACCTGGATGCGCTTCAAAACCGTGACGTAAGATCCTTCCGAGTCCTCCTTCGCGAGCATCGATCGGACACTCTTAAGCGACTCATTGAGAGAGCGTTGCTTTTCCAGAAAATCCTCAAGAACCCGAGCCAGTGGTCTGTATCTCCCTACGAACCTCTGGAGCAACTCTTCATCAACAGTGTCATCGACAGCAACAAAATTCTTCATGTACTTGTACATGTCACCCGTGTCTCGAAACTTGCCGAAGGAACAGAAAGCAGGACCCCGTAACAGCTGTTTGGCAATTGCCGGCGAGAAAACCTCCGTTTCCTTGTATCCGGCCAAACAAGTAGCCGAGAGCAGCAGCTTGGCAGTCACACCTCTGGAAGGCCGGCTAAGTGCCTCATACACTTGATGGAACGAACTCCTCGTCCCAGTCCCTCCGCCAAAAGGCTTAAACTGATCTTTGTGCAACTCGAAGAGCGCCTGCGCTTCATCCAACACAACGACTACATCAGTAGCCATCCCTATAACCTGCTGCCACTGCTCATTGATCTCTTCCTCTAAGGTTTCCTGCCTTCTCACTACACCTAGAGCTTCCAACTTGACGAGCAAAGACCCCGTTAAATCCCTGCAAATATCCACCTGCACAAACTGACTTCCCAGAAGCTGGAGTAGCAACCATTCCCGTGCCGAGAACTTCACCTCAAGACAACGCTTAAGTAGAAATAACCGAGCTAAAACTGAAGCTCGTACTACCGACTGAGCTAGAGCAGCTCGAACGTCATATGCCACGCCTTCCAGAACCAAGCTGCGCAATAATGTTAAGTCCTCAAACCCAAAGTTACCCTGCATGTCAGCTACGAAGTAAAGCCCAATTCTCGAACAGAGAAGCTCCAGCAACGTCCTTGTTTTCCCTGAACCCGATGTGCCCACCACAGAAACCACCGGACCTTTACTGTCTAGCATCTTGCCCAGATCACCAGACTGCGTCAGAAAGCTTGTTCCCAAGCCCGCTAAAAGTAGGCTGGGCTTCCCCTTCACTGTGGGCACAGCTCCAAGCTGCTTGATAGACTCCCGGGCCTTTTGGATAAAAGCGTCTACGCGGGGGAGAGCCTCGATTAATACTTCACCAGCAGTTGGAATTTCTTGAGCTGCACAAGACAAAAGCACAAGCTTAGAACGGAGAAAAAAAAACGGCAGAAAAAAAGTGAGTTTTTAAGCAATGTCTTCCAAACGTCTCCTCGGTTTCGAGCTGTGGCAGACTTAGAGCTATGGGATCAATGGCGCAAGCTTTGGATGGGGCAAACAAGGGATAAAATGCAAAAGGATGGAAGTGCACCTCGAGTGGCTTTTTCGATTCGAGATGGCAACGAAACAAAGCTCGACATTTGGGGCTTCTGCGGCAGATATGAAAAGCAGCTGATTGGGGCTTTTGCAGGGCAAGGCTAGGAGTGTGCATCAAATCTCTCAGATCGCGCATAGCATGTACTTACCATTAGATTTGAGCAGGACAAGCTCCTTCTTCCGCAGCTGCTCCTCCTTCTTCCGCAGTTGCCACTTCTCCTCCCACAGATGCCTTTTCTCTTCAGGATCTTTCTCGCTTTTCAGTTGTTCTTTCAATTCTTCGATTTCAGTGCCCACAGCCAGGATGGAATATTCAAGCTCATCCATAACTGCAAAAAAGGACGCCATCCTTCCCCTGCCCAAGAACCCTAAAATTGGGAATTTCTAGGGTTCCTCTATGTCAAATTAAAAAGTGTTGGTCAATTTAATTATATCCCCAATGTCATATAATTGTATTAAATTAAAAAAAAACTGAAAAAATATTTTTCATAAACTTTCTAGTGGTTGGAGAGGATTAGGATATATTAGTATTTAACATCAAATCGTTGTATATGTGGGCAGTGCGTTGGCTTGCTTATACTTCCTTCAAGCTTGTAGGCCAGAACAACTCTCATGTACGAGGGCAGGATGTGAGATTCCATAGTCGGGCAAGGAAGAACTAACAGGACAAAAAGTGGCGGTCCTTGTCTGAGGTTCTTGAATCAGGCCACACTGAGGAGGCGAGGGTGCAGCTTCAGGCTCTCATGAGGATTTGTTCCATAGGTGGTCATGACGAGGAAGAGAAAGCAGCATTTACCACTACTGGCAATGAAATGCTGGAGAAGCTCCAAAGGGAGCTGACTTGTTGTCCGTAAGGTTCACTTCTCTTTTCTTGCTTTGATTTCTCTTTCATTTAACTCATATTTTGGAACTGCGCTGATCTAAAGCCACATGGAGAGTTTATTCTGGAGCAAGCATCAAGGCCGTGGCGATCTCAGCCAGCCTTCCCTCCCAGAGGATTGCTACTCAACAGCGCAGTAGACAGCAGATAAATATTCATGCTCACAAAAAAGAAGCGTGAATAAGGTCTGCTCGTTTTGAGATGAGCGTTGTGAGAAGAGTACCTGATCCGCTGATACACTGCACCAACTTTTGACCATTGCTGGGATTTTCGGCCATATTTGTAGGTCGGATTCGAGGCCTCTGCACCGAAGATCTCACGCTGCTGGGAGCAGTGCGGGCCATCCGTGGAGATATCAAACACGTGCCATGACCGTGGTCTCCTTGTTCCACTTCAGAATTTGTGATCTTAGCAGGCAAAGCTCCTCAACATGCTCTCCAGGGACTTCCCTCCGCAATCGCAGCCTTGCGCTCCCTCGCTCCAGGCTTTGCCTTGGAAGCCGCTGATAAGACTGCACCACTTTCTGGCGGCTCTCATCCTGCGCCAGCGCTTTGGCCAAGCTACTCTCGTGTTTCGCTCGAGTGGGGTGGCACAGGGACCAGCTTGATCGGTTTGTAGACTTCTTCCTTGGCTTCCACAGGAGGAAAGCTGGCGGCACTTGTTCACAGGAGCTGACAGGTTCTCACGAGGACCTGTTCCATAGGTGGCAATGACGAGGAAGAGAAAACAGCATTTTCCACGACCGGTGATGATATGCTGAAGAAGTTCAAGGATTTCCCGAAGGGAGATAGCTTACTCACTTGTGAAGGTTGGTTAGCTATTTTCTCTTTTATTTTAACGAGTTTGTTTCTTTCATCTTTCTAGGAACCTGATCCAGTGCTAGAAGTGCTCTGTTTCATATTTGCTCGGACATATAGGCCGACTTTATTTGCAGGAGCAGCCAGTGTTATGATCCGGCACAAAAAAGACAGAGATCTAGTTGCCTTAAACTATGTTACACCACCTCTTAATGTTCCTCACCACCCAACCACCCTCAAGCTACCTTAAAAGCTCCACTGCGCTGTTGCTCCATTGTGAGCCCTAGGGTAGGTTATGGTTTTGCGTGATATGGGTCTTCGATGGTGGAATTGGCTTGAGGAGTCTCGTGTTGCAGATAAGAAACCACTAGTGTTTACCATGGATGAGTTTGAGGTTGCTTTCTGTTTATGTTTTGCCCCTCATTACGACGTGGAGAATGCTCGTACAGAACTTTGACATTTCCAGCAAGGGAAAATAACACTTGGGGACTATATTGAGAAGCTTACTCATTTGATTAGTCATGTTCCAACGAAGGATCCAGATCAGAATAAGTCCTACTTCATTGATGGCCTACATAGTGAGAGCATGCGGCAACACTTGCGTCATTCTCAGCCTACAAAGAGTTTGGAGGAGCTCTTTGATGCGGCTTGTCAACTTGACAATGATAAGCACAAGTCTCGCAAGCGTTCGTGGAGTCCTTCTGTCGAGAATCGTCGTGATGATCACCGTGGACACAAGGATGGAACAAGCATCACAATTTGATGTCTGTGGTGACTACTTCGGATGCAAAAGGGTCCAAAAAGCAGAAGTTCTTTGTGAAGAATTATAAACAGGGTTGTCATCATTGCGGTGAACTTGGACACTACAAGGTTGATTGTCCGCAGTTGAAGAACAAGCAGTAGGACAAGAAGAATGGCTAATCTTCTTCTCACGGTAAGTCAGATACTAAAAAGTTGCAAACTTTGCAGCGTGAGGATGATGAGAACGACCATTCCGGTCAGAGGAAGAGACTTTCAATCGTTGCTCATCAGCTCAACTGTGTGTGGAACAAGATAGAGCTCGAGGATACGCGTGAATCAGCTTTAATGCTGGAGGGCGTGTTCCGTGGCAATGCAGTGGGGATTTTACTGGATAGTGGGAGTGATGACAACTTTGTTTTGGCAAATTTTGTTGCGGAGCATGGCCTGGTCACACACGGAGTTCTTCCATACACAGTGGAAGGTGCAACTACCTCTGTTCAGCGTTTCGATACTTATGTCAAGGGGCTGGAAGTGTTGGTTGGAAAAACCACACTTGTAGAAACTTTTTATCTTGCAGATATCCATTGTGTGGATCTCATTCTTGGGATGCCATGGTTGGTGAAGGTGATCCAAAGATAAAGTGGACTATTAAGCGTATCTTGCTGGAGTATGAGATGTGTGGTTTGGCGAGGGTGTTCAACCACCAGTTGTTATGGTCTTTACTACATCTTTGAAGCGGGCTTGTCATAATGGAAAAACATTTTCAAGTTACTTACTGTTTGTTCATGACTTGGGGGCCCAAGGCACGTGTGGGGAAGAAGCAGTAGCACGGGATGTACTTGACGAGTTTTCTGATGTTTTTCCATCTAAACTTCCTCATGGGTTGCCTCCGTTACAAGGTGTGGAGCATGGGATTATATTGGAGCCAAGGACGTAGCCAATTTACCGGCGTCCATTTCAGTTAAGTTATGCGGAGGAGCAAGAAGTTCAACGACAAGTCAAGGAGTTACTTGAGTTTAGATTTATTCAGCCAAGTAAGTCCCTGTTTGGTGCTTCAGTCTTGCTTGTGAAGAAGAAGGACGGTTCAATGCGGATATGTATTGACTACCGTGCTTTGAACAAAAAGACAATGAAGGATAAGATGCCGATGCCACGTGTGGATGATATCCTGGACAAGCTTGGTGAAGCATGAGTGTTTACCAAGATTGATCTGAGGAGTGGATATCATCAGATTGTAATGGATGATGCATCTATCTCCAAGATGGCATTAACACACAAGCTTCAGACATTTTGAGTTTACAGTTATGCTATTTGGTTTGATGAATGCACCAACCACATTTACTCGGTTGATGATGGAGGTATTTAGGCGTTATCTTCATGAGTTTGTGGAGATTTTCTTGGACGATATTCTTCTTTTTAGCAAGGAATAGCCACCTCGGCAAACTTATGCTGGAAACGTCGGTAATAACTAGCCATACAAGGAAAACTGCACAACTCAACCACTGTAGTTAATGTAGGCTAGTTTTCCACCATAGCCACCTTCCTTGGATCTGTCTTGACACCCTTAGATGTCACAATTTGGCCTAGATATTCCACCTCCAACTTTGCAAATTCATATTTGCTCTTCTTTGCATAAAGTTTTCTGTCTCAAAGTAACAAAAGAACTTTGCGCAAATGCACCTTATGCTCCATATTCTTCCTTTGACGTGGTTGTTACACAAGAATGTGCCCTTCGAGTGGAAGCAACCACAAGAGGAGAGTTTTGTGGCGCTGAAACGATTGTTGAGCGAGACTCCAGTGCTTCCCATTGCCAATCTATCGAAACCTTACGAGGTGATATGCAATACGAGTGGTTATGCATTGGGAGGAGTTCTCATGCAAGAGGGATAGCTTATTGCATATGAGAGTTGAACTTTGAATTCTGCGGAGCAACGCTATTCCACATATGAGCAAAAGTTACTCTCTATTGTTCAGGCTTTGCGGACGTGGCCACACTATCTTTATGGTGCAGTGTTCGTGGTGTTGATAGATCACAAACCACTTGTGTATCTTTTCACACATAAGGAGTTGAACACTAGGCAAGCTTGTTGGATGGTCAAACTCATGGAGTTTCCTATTAAATATTGTGCGGGAAAATCAAATGTGGTGGCAAATGCTTTATCTTGTGTTTGTTGTGGCGACATTACAAACACGATTTTGTCATCATTTGAGTAAGGTGGTCAGCAAGTTTGGGCAGCTGGTTAATGAGCATCGCCAATTTCAAGAATATAAGGTGGGTGATCTCATCTTTGTGCGAGTGATCTTTCCATCAAGTGAGTAGTGGATCACCTTGGTGCCTTTACGGACAGGGAAGAGTGATAAACTTTCCTATCGATATACTGGTTCATATGAAGTGCTAGAGGACATTGGTAAAGTAGCTTATCAGGTGCAGCTGCCAGCTAGGGTGAAAATTCATCCGGTATTTTATGTCAGCCAGTTGAAATGTGTACTATCTTGGAGTGACAGGCCTAATGCCTCCTTGATGTATACGGCTATAGAAGATAGACCAGAAGCTTGGGTAGGGTTCCCCAAAAAGGGTGATCACCAGTACAACTCGTCCTTGGGACAAAGACTTTGTTTGGGGGGAAGAATTGCTAAGTGCCAACTTTGACCACATAGTCAAGGGAGGCTCAAGGCATGTTAGGGTGAGGGACTTAACCTACCCTAGGGCTTACAATGGAGCGGGGGTGCAGTGGAGCTTTTGAGGTAGCTTGGGGGTGGTTGGGTGGTGAAGAACCTCAAGAGGTGGCATAACATAGTTTAGGGTGATTAGATCTCTATCTTTTTTGTGCCAGATCATAACACTGGCTGCTCCTACAAATGGAGTTGGCCCATATGTCCAAGCAAATATGAAATGGAGCACTTCTAGCACCGGATCAGGTTCCTGGAAAGATGAAAGAAACAAACTTGTTAAAATAAAAGAGAAAATAGCTAACCAACCTTCACAAGTGAGTAAGTCATCTCCCTTCGGGAAATCCTTGAACTTCTCCAGCATATCATCACCGGTCGTGGAAAACACTGTTCTCTCTTCCCCGTCATTGCCACCTATGGAACAGATCCTTGTGAGAACCTGTCAGCTTCTGTGGACAAGCGCCGCCAGCTTTCCTCCTGTGGAAGCCAAGGAAGAAGTCTACAAACTGATCGAGCTGGTCCTTGTGCCGCCCCACTCGAGCGAAACATGAGAGTAGCTTAGCCAAAGCGCTGGCGCAGGACAAGAGCCACCAGAAAGTGGTGCAGTCTTATTGGCGGCTTCCAAGGCAAAGGCTGGAGCGAGGGAGCGCAAGGCTGCGATCGCGGAGGGAAGTCCCTGGAGAGCATGTTGAGGAGATTTGCCTGCTAAGATCACAAATTCTGAAGTGGAACAAGGAGACCACAGTCATGGCACGTGTTTGATATCTCCACGGATGGCCCGCGCTGCTCCGAGCAGCGTGAGATCTTCGGTGCAGAGGCCTTGAATCTGACCTACAAATATGGCCGAAAATCCCAGCAATGGTCAAAAGTTGGTGCAGTGTATCAGCGGATCAGGTACTCTTCTCACAATGCTCATCTCAAAATGAGCAGACTTTATTCACGCTTCTTTTTTGTGAGCATGAATATTTATCTGCTGTCTACTGCGCTGTTGAGTATCAATCCTCTGGGAGGGAAGGAAGCATTGGTGAAGTCTGTCTATTCATCAAGAATTATACACATTTTGTACATTTAAGATTTTGAGATTCTATGTACATATAAGATCCAAACAGGTGTGTTCCTCTTGTTAACTTACAGCCTAGCTCAAACTCATCATAACTGTTTGTGTGGCATTCATCCTCCTTTCTCATCTCATTGAGTGTGCTGGTTGTCATTTGCCAAGGCTTCTACAGCTATTGATTGGTGCATATTACATCAAGGTGAGATTGAACAGAATTTGAGGTTCTCTATATAAATCCATAAATTGTTTCAATTGTTATATTCACTTTTCTATCTGATGAGCTTGTCTATTTCAAAGTAAGTAGCTATTGCTTTGAAATACTTTGCATCTGGAGCTTGTCTATTTCAAAGCAAGTAGTTATTACTTTGAAATACCTTGCATTTGGAGACATGTCAAAAACAATTGGTAATGCATTTAGAATGGCTTCATGCATCAGTCAAGCTTGTTTATGCCATTTGGGGATGGTCCAAAGTTGAGTTGAACTCACGAGTTAAGCTCAACTCAACACAAGTCAACTCAAGTCAACATAGTTAACTAGAAGTTTTACAAAGTAAATCTAAAGTAAATCTAAATTGAAGAAATGAAGGTTCTAGCAAACTTTAAAATATTGAAATATGTAAATATCTAAGTTAAAAGTTTCTATTAGATTGAGTCATTTGAAAAAGATAAAGTTCATAAGAATATTATTTTACTATGACTATTGTTACAGCTGTCATATTTTGATTTGACTACTTTTACAACTATACATACTATTCCTTCATTTAAAAGATTTTTTTAGGGTTCTTGAGAAAAGGAAAATAAAAGATCTGTGATTAAGAGTTGTAGTGCAAAGGAATGTGAGAATGTTAATTTCATTTCACTATCACAATCTCTATATAACACTCTTGGTTTTTATTACCCATTTAGGAATGTGGAAACCATTGTCACCATTGATAATAATGCTCTTGTTATTTCTATAATAACAGTTCTGAGAAAGAAAAATAAAAAATGAACAATATAGCGGAAAACACCAAGAAATCTATGACATTTGTAATTTTAATTCATATAAAAAACTATGTTTTTTGCCTGTATTGTAATCCTCCCATATGAAAAGACCAAGGTATATTTTTGTAGTGAATCCTTAATAAGAGTTTTTGGGAGTACACAAGTGTAGTGCACGTGGATTTTACCCTTTATCCTATGGTGGTTTACCATAGAATAACACCACAAAGTGCCATGTGTCCAAAGGATAGTGGTGCGGAACCCGAGGTTCAGGGCCTTGGGCCACTGAACGAAGGAACGGTGCCAAACTCCCAAACATGGAGGAGTGACGGAAGCGAACCATGGAGTAACTCCCAAGCATACAGCCCAAGGAGCGAAGGGATAGGAGCCTGGAGCGACTTGGAACAGTCCTAGAGTAACCAACATCCTAATGCTAGGAGCAACACACAAAACGAAGTTAAACGAAGTCTGGGGCTATTTCAGCATACCGGTGGCCTAATGCGAGGATATAGGTACTCCACTAGCTAGCATAGTGTGGAGCTTGGGCTTAGACCCAAGCCGGACGCAAAACAAGGACAGGCAAGCAAGTAAGAGCTAGATTATGCCTTAGGTTGGTCAACCATGCCTGACCTACCCACTATCCCTACTATACATTTAGAAGCCCCCACAGTCCCCCCCCTGAGGAACACACGCTTTGGGCTTTCACCCCAAGCCTCCTTTAGTATCAGGAGTTAGTCTATAGAACAAGCTCAAAACTTACTAAATATAGAATGGCGCTAGATCGCGAATTTGGACACGGGACGAACACTATTGTGTTCAAGCCAATCTCTACATTCTGTAGATATGGCAAATGAGCAAATCTAGACACTTTCCATAAATAGCATTTGGGACCGAAATGAGACTAACATAAAGGGCATGATAGTGAGGGTGTTTGACAGAGATGGTAAGCTATCATCTAGTGATATTAAGAGACTAGTCTCAATACGTAAGGTGTTTTGTCAAGCCAGTGCAAGACAGAGCAAAAGAGAACTAAAAAGCCAGGCGAAGTATGCTTGGCTGGATAGACACTTAGGAATTCCATCCTTATGCTCATCCGGCCAAGTATAGATGCAAAGCTTAGTTTACTAGCACTTGAACAAGAGGGGCTAATAAAAGGTCTAGCAATACCGACCTCTTGCCGTTGTGGTAGTAAGAAAAGAATATCCAAAAGGACTGGCCGACAGGTAACTTTCGATACCTGAAGTCACATTCGTGATAACAAGTCAACAAATCAAGCTTCACAACTATAACAAAAATTGAAGACAACTCAATAGTAAAAGATTTACAACTAGACAAAGATATACCACCACTAGCGATGGTGTCTATGCATACGTCCATGCCTACGTCCTTCCTCTTGTGTGGAGTATCCATGGACGAAGGTATCCACCGTGAGACTGCAATACGGGTGGCTGACTAGTTGCTTCACATGGAATAGCTAATCTACACAATGGAAGGATTGGTAAATTCAGTGTGGAAATGGAGGTGTTAGTTACCCTTGGCTCAGTAGGGGTTGTTAGTCAATAGTCAATGAGGACATTGACATCTCTAAAGGGGGGGTGAGTGTAATGCATATGATCATAGGATGAGATTTGGATATACTGTTATTGTGGATTTTTGGAACCTTTGGGGATAAATGGGGATAAAATAGCCACTAAGGGTTCTCTCATCAAGCAATTGCCCATTTTCCAGTTGGCTTAAGGGAAGAAAGATAAGGTGTGTTACAATGTGGTATTTACCCTTTATCCTATGGTGATTTACTATAGGATAACCATAAAATGGAACCTAAACCCTCCATATGCCACATGTTGCATGCCATGTGCCATATGCCACATGTCCAAAGGACAATGGAGTGGAACATGAGTTTTAGGGCCTTAGGCCACTGAATAAAGGAACAGAGCCAAACTCCTAAACATGGAGCCAAGGAATGAAGGAGTTAGGAACACGGGGTGACTTTTGAATGTATAATTCAAGGAGCGAAGGGATAGAAGCACGAAGCGACTTGGAATAATCCTAGAGTATACAACATCCTAATGCTAGTGCTATTTCAGCATACCGGTGGCTTAATGCAAGGATATGGTACTCTATTAACTAGCATGGTATGAAACTTGGGTTTAGACTCAAGCCAGATGTAGAACAAAGATAAACACACAAGTGAGAATTATATTATACCTCAGGTTGGTCAACCATGCCAGACCTACCCACTATTCCTACTATACATTTGGAACCCCGCCCCCCTCCCCCAATGAGAAACACATGCTTTAGGCTTTCACCCTTAGCCACCTTTAGTACTAGGAGTTGATCTCTGGGATAAGCTCAAAACTTACTAAATATGGAATATCCCTAAATAGTGAGTTTAGACACAAGACAAACACCATTGTGTTCAGAAAAATCTTTACATTCTATAGATATACCAAATGAGTAAATCTAAACACTTTTTATAAATAGCATTTGGGACGAAATGAGACCAACACAACAGGCATGATAACGAAGGTGTTTGCTATCATTTAGCGATATTGAGGGACTAGTCTCAACACATGAGGGTTTTTGTCAAGCCAGTGCAAGACAAAACAAAAGAGAATTAAGAGCCAGGCCGAGTATGCTCAGTTAGAAACACATAGAAGTTCTTACCTTATATCCATCTGGCTAAGTACACGTGCTAAGCCCAATTTACTAACACTTGAACAAGAGGGACTGATAAGGGTTTTACAATACTAACTTCCTACTGTCGTGGCAGTAAAGAAAGAATATTCGAAAGGACTAGCTGACAGGTAACTTTCGATACCCGCAGTCACATTCATGACAATCATATCCACCATCACCAACATAATAAATTCCAAATAATACTGAAGACATGGCACTCATCAACCCAGCAACATTATATGACAACATAACCACCTACCTAAATTTCACTAGAAGTAAAACCGAAGATGCAAAAAGACATCTTTAACAATTCAACTTTATTATCAAAGTTAATCAACAACAAGTAAATGAAGCACTCCTCTTTCCTTTTACACTCAAAGGCAAAGCACTCGAATGGTACTACAACCTTGAAGAAAAACTCAACTACAAAGAAAAGATCAACTTAGCAGCACAACAAACATACACCTAGAACACCTTAAGAGCATCAGATAAAATACCCAAAGATTCAAATATCATGCAAAGCATTGCAAAGATCTACTCACTAAACAAAGTAAGTACATTTGGTATGTATAGGTATTGAAGAAAATCTATTAGCAAATTGTCACTCTAGCAAGTACGGAAGAAGATTTAGATGTTGCGACCACCATCAATAATATCTTTGAGAAAATCAAAGAAGAAATCAGAGATGACCTCTAAAAACATATCCGAAAATTTTCAAGAGTAGAAACATCAAGGACTAATGACTCTTATGATGATGAGGAAGATTACAAACTCAAAGTTAAGAAAAAAGATAAGAATCAAGAATTCACCAAATTACTCAAGAAAGTTACAATCAAGAACTTAAAGGATTATGGTGTATGAAATGTAAGAATGGATATTGTTTATGAATAATAATAAAAGAAATTGAAATCTTTCGAAATACTCAAAAGTAATATCACATCAAAGAATAAACTCTATCTATATTTCCAAGACTGAAATATATATTAAATATATATTAATAGAAACTTAATAAAGTATAAATACAAAAATAAAATTTAAATAAATTTATTTTTAATTTAAATAGATACTGTAAGCTTCATGTGTACAGAAATGATACTATAAATAAATATTAATGTAATATTATTTTGATAGCTATTAAATTGGTTTCAATCCATACCACTCGCTCTTATAAATAAGATAGGGTTTTTAAACTATTGATATGCACATTTTTGTATTTCATTTCCATATTCCATTGGTAAAGATGAGGGGCAATTTAAATTATCCTTGAGGAGTGCTTACATTTAGGCTTTTAGTTTAGATTTAGCTTTTGCATCATTTATATCTGTTGCGAATGTGACTTCGGGTATCGAAAGCTACCTGTCGACCAGTCCTTACGGACACTCTTACCTTACTGCCACGATGGTAGGAGGTTGGTATTGCTGGACCCTTTATCAATACCTCTTGTGCTAGTGGAGTTAACTGGGCATTTTGAGTGTATTTAGACCGGACGAGCATAAGGACGGAATTCTTACGTATTATTAGCTAAGCATACTTAGCCCGGTAAGGAGTTCTCGTCTCGTTTTGTCTTGCACTTGCTAGTGACAAGAACCCTCGCGTATTGAGATTAGTCCCTTAATATCGCTACATGATAGCTTACCGTGTCTGCCAAGCACCCTCGCTATCATGCCTTTTGTGTTAGTCTCATTTCGGTCCTAAATGCTATTTATGGAAAGTGTCCAGATTTGCTCATTTGGCATATCTACGGAATATAGGGATCGTCCTGAACACAATGGTGTTCGTCCCATGTCCAAATTCGCAATCTAAGGACATTCCATATTTAGTAAGTTTCGAGCTTGTCCCAGAGACTAACTCCTAGTACTAAGGGAGGCTTGGGGTGAAAGCCCAAAGCGTGTGTTCCTCAAGGGGGGGGGGGGCTGTGGGGGGTTCCAAATGTATAGTAGGGATAGTGGGTAGGTCGGGCATGGCCGACCAACCTGAGGCATAGTCTAGTTCCCGCTTACGTGCCTGTCCTTGTTCTGCGTCCGGCTTGGGTCTAAGCCCAAGTTCCATTCCATGCTAGTTGGTGGAGTACCTATATCCTCATGTTAGGCCACTGGTATGCCGAAATAGCGCTAGACTCCGTTTGGCTTTGTTTTGCGTGCTGGTCCTGGCATTGGGATGCTGGTTGCTCTAGGACTGTTCCAAGTCGCTCCAGGCTCCTGTCCCTTCATCTTCATGGCAAAGTAGTAGCCTCTTTCTCATTTAACTCTAGATGGAATTGTTTGATGATATGTGGTTGCAATTAAACAATAAATTCAAATAATAGCAATATTTACAGTATATAGTAGAATTTCTTTTGCTCTGCTACCAATCTTCATGTTTGGCTGGAGTTTTTCCATGGGAAGATGTGCAATATTGGTTTGATCACTTTACAATGATTGCCACCTATCATTTTTATGATGATGTTTGGTATTTGCATGAGTTTCCTACGTGTCTCCAAAGAATAGTATTGTAGTAGTACAATGGTTTGAGCATAGCTTCTCATATGGATTGGACCATTTTCCCAAATATCTTCAAGCATGCATTTGGACATATTAACGATTATGACAATGCCTTTCAACAATTACATTGTATTTGTCAAAGGCTATTTGAATCAGTGATGCAATTTGGCATTTGCTTCTAGAGCCTTTTGCCTTATGCAAAACTAAATATATCAGAGTGCATCAAATTTAGCACTTCGTCAAAATCTTATGGAACTTGTGTATACACTTGCTCTAGCCACCCTTGACTATACTCTTTGACTAACATAACATTATAAGATATTAGCTCTTCCACTTTTAATTGTACATCCTTCAACTCCATTTCCAATTAGAGATGGTTTTATTTTGATGAAGGTTGATATTATTGCTTTTCGTGTTTAAGGACAAGGGCAAGGATGTGGTCATGGCTGTGATGTCCACTATTAAGTGTATGATGAGATTAATCACATATATCAACATTATTAACATTTTCCAGATTACTCCCACTATATCTTTCTGTCCTCCCAATGGAGCAGTGGTAGTTAACTCCACCCTTGGGTCACTGGATTCCCCACCACCAGGTGAAACACATCAGCATGGTCAACCATGCCCCTGTGCGTCCTGAAGACACATACCAAACCACCTACGGAAGCAATGACTAGAGTGGGAGGAAATTTTCGGAAACTTCACGCTGTATTTTGGCCATGATGGATCCCAGGCATGGCAATGCTCACCGTGGGGGAAGGAGCTAGTCATAAGCCGCAAGGATTCCTTGTGGCCACTGTTTTGGCACCAGTGGCGGTGAAAGGATAGATCACTGATGATGGCTTTCCATGATGTGCTCACTTGGTGGCCAGGTCCACATAGCTGAGAACCGTCTCCAAAATGTCATCTTGCAGTGCCACAGGCGTTTCTTTTCTCCGTTTCTATCACAAGGGCAATGCCATAAGGAACTGAAAACAGAACAAGGTTACCTGCAATCTAAGGAAAAAAAGAAGCTCATTCTCTTAGTTTCTTCTTTCTGAAGAAGTTATTCCCCATTATCTGTCCTCACTGGCTTGTGCAAAACCGAGCTTCTCATAAATCTCTCCAATCCTCGACCATTGTCATGGTCATGGAATGTACTACATCTGTAAAAAAAAGAGGCCTTTAGTCATTGGTGGTCCACTTAGTTGCGGACTTGTAAGTTGAATCTCATGGTGGCACAGTAGAAGTGTTAGGTTGACCACGATTGAATTTTAAACCCCAAAACCACCGTGCCAACCAAAATGGCCCAAATCAAAAGGCATGGAATGATCTCAAATAATAGATTCCGCGAACTACTGTTTGCTTGGCCCTCTTCTAGAAAGTTGGCGAGCATAGCAAAGGCAAGTGTGTTTCTAGGTGTCTAGGGCACACCATACCAACTGCTGAGGGAGGCTCAAGGATATATTAAGGCATATTAGGGTGAGGGACTTAACCGACCCTAGGGCTCACAATGGAGTGGCAGTGTTTGAGGTAGCTTGGGGGTGGTTGGGTGGTGAGGAACCTCAAGAGGTGGCGTAGCATAGTCTAGGGTGACTAGATCTCTGTCTTTTTGCACTAGATCATAACATTAGTATCAGAGGAGTTGGTTGCGATGGCTAACCAAGCTGAACGCTGGAATCCTATTATCGATGGTGGTGCCAATGATGGTGCCGACGAAGCTGTGGAGATTTGGACCATTCAAGATGTGGTTCACGAGTTGCGAGCCCTTAATCGAAATCAGTAAGAGATGCAAGACAAGATGCATGGCATGATGGATACTATGAGTGGGTGTGTTGAGGCACTCGAGGCTAGAAGTGATAACGCTCCAAGTAAGCCTTCTTTGGTAGATCGACTCAAAATTCCAACCTTTTCTAGTGACGGTGGTGTGGACGAGTGTCTCGCTTGGCTAGCTAATGTGAAGAAGTTCTTGGCTGCTAGGGGAACTCTAGATGCAGAGGCTTTAGTGGCTATTCCAATGGTTTTGCGTGATGCGGGTCTTCGATGGTGGAATTGGTTTGAGGAGTCTTGTGTTGCAGATAAGAAACCACTAATATCTACCATGGATGAGTTTGAGGCTGCTTTCTGTTTATGTTTTGCCCCTCATTACGACGTGGAGAATGCTCGTACAGAACTTTGACATTTCCAGCAAGGGAAAATAACACTCGGGGACTATATTGAGAAGCTTACTCGCTTGATTAGTCATGTTCCAACGAAGGATCTAGATCAAAACAAGTCCTACTTCATTGATGGCCTACATAGTGAGAGCATGCGGCAACACTTGCGTCATTCTCAGCCTACAAAGAGTTTAAAGGAGCTCTTTGATGTGGCTTGTCGACTTGACAATGACAAGCACAAGTCTCGCAAGCGTTCCCGGAGTCCTTCTGTCGAGAATCTTCGTGATGATCGCCGTGGACATAAGGATGGGAACAAGTATCACAAGTTGAAGTCGGTGGTGACTACTTCGGATGCAAAGGGGTCCAGAAAGCAGAAGTTCTTTGTGAAGAATTATAGACAGGGTTGTCATCATTGTGGTGAACTTAGACACTACAAGGCTGATTGTCCATAGTTTTAGAACAAGCAGTAGAACAAGAAGAATGGCCAATCTTCTTCTCACAGTAAGTCCGATACTAAAAAGTTGCAAACTTTGCAGCGTGAGGATGAGACCATTCCAATCGGAGGAAGAGACTTTCAATCGTTGCTCGTTAGCTTAACTGTGTGTGGAACAAGATGGAGCTTAAGGATACACGTGAATCAGCTTTAGTGCTGGAAGGCGTGTTTTATGGTGATCTAGTGCGGATTTTACTATATAGTGGGAGCGATGACAACTTTTGTTGCAGACCATGGCTTGGTCACACGCGGCATTCAACACAAGCTTCGGACATTTTGAGTTTACAGTTATGCCGTTTGGTTTGACGAATGCACCAGCCACATTTACTCGGTTGATGACGGAGGTATTTGGGCGTTATCTTCATGAGTTTGTGGAGATTTTCTTGGACGATATTCTTCTTTTTAGCAAGAATATGGAGTAGCATAAGATGCATTTGTGCAAGGTTCTTTTGTTACTCTGAGATAAAAAACTTTATGCAAAGAAGAGCAAATGTGAATTTGCAATGTTGGAGGTGGAATATCTAGGCCAAATTGTGACATCTAAAGGTGTCAAGATGGATCCAAGGAAGGTGGCTGTGGTGGAAAACTAGCCTACACCAACTACAGTGGCCGAGTTGCGTAGTTTTCTTGGTATGGTTAGTTACTACCGATGTTTCCAGCATAAGTGTGCCGAGGTGGTTATTCCTTTGACACAGTTGTTACGCAAGAATGTGCCATTCGAGTGGAAGCAGCCACAAGAGGAGAGTTTTGTGGCGCTGAAACGATTGTTGAGCGAAACTCCAGTGCTTTGGATTGCTGATCCCTCGAAACCTTACGAGGTGATATGCAATGCGAATGGTTATGCACTGGGAGGAGTTCTCATGCAAAAGGGACAGCCTATTGCATATGAGAGTTGAACTTTGAATTCCACAGAGCAACGCTATTCCACATATGAGCAAGAGTTACTCTCTATTGTTTATGCTTTGCGGATGTGGCAGTACTATCTTTATGGTGCAGTGTTCGTGGTGTTGACAGATCACAAACCACTTGTGTATCTTTTCACATAGAAGTTGTTGAACACTAGGCAAGCTCGTTGGATGGTCAAACTCTTCATTAGTAGTTCTCAACACACAGTTTACTGATATAAAACCACGAAGACTCACGTTTTTCTAGCTCTACTTCCGAGTCCTCTAAGCTGTTGTCCATTCTTCCTATTTTATGAAACATGATAAGTTTGGAAAAGTAAAAACTCCTACCAATTATATGGGATACTTGTCACTGAAAGACTTTACGGCAATTGTCTCCACTCAATGCAGCCTCTACTTGAAAACTTGGCTGAGGCCCTTCCTGTCAAAGGCCACAAATAAGAAACAAGAGACCTGTCCTTCATGTCTATCTCGTCACTCGGCATAGAGCCTTGAAACGTATGGCTCAAGGCTTGGGCAAACTCATGCATCTCTGGACGCTTTAGTAGGACTTCCATATGCAGTATTTGGGATGATACATAGAAAACAGGAGTATTGATGCCAGTCCGGACCTAGAGGATGGACAGATCACACAGAAGTCCGAGATCTGATGAAACAAAATCCAGACCTTCAAGCTACTTTTCATGGCTGGCTGAGATCGCCATGGCCTTGATGCTTGCTCCAGAATAAACTCTCTATGTAGATCAGCGCAGTTCGAAAATATGAGTTAAATGAAAGAGAAATCAAAGCAAGAAAAGAGAAGTGAACCTTACAGACAACAAGACAGCTCCCTTTGGAGCTTCTCCAGCATTTCATTGCCAGTCGTGGTAAGTGCTGCTTTCTCTTCCTCGTCATGACCACCTATGGAACAAATCCTCATGAGAGCTTGAAGCTGCACCCTCAGCTCCTTGGTGTGGCCTGATTCAAGAACCTCAGACAAGCACCATCACTTTTCCTCCTATTAGTTCTTCCTTGCCCGACTATGGAATCTCACATCCTGCCCTTGTACATGAGAGTTGTTCTGGCCTACAAGCTCGAAGGAAGTATGAGCAAGCGAGGGCACTGCCCACATATACAATGATTTGATGTTAAATCCTAATCCTCTCCAACCACTAGAAGGTTTATGAAAAATATTTTTTCAGTTTTTTTTTTTTATTTAATACAATTATATGACATTAGGGAGGATAAATACCATTATATTCAAGATAATCTTTACATTATGTAAATATCCCAAATTAGCAAATCTAGACACTTTCCATAAAAAGCAATTGAAACTAAAGAGTACTAACACAAGGTGTATGATAGCGAAAGTGTTTGGTAGACACTGTAAGCTATCACATAGTGATATTGAGGGACTAGACTTAATATGCAACAGTTCTTGTGCAAGATAAAGCAAAAGAGAACTAACAAGTTAGGCCAAGTATGTTTGGCTAAATAGTCATTTGGGAATTCCTTCCTTATGCTCTTTTGGCCAATTACAGATGCCAAGTCTAGTTTACTAACACTTGAACAAGAGGGAGTCATAAAGGGTTCAACAATATCAACCTCCTGCTATCGTGGTGGTAAGGAAAGAATATTCAAAAGGATTAGTCGATAGATAACTTTCGATACCTAAAGCCACATTTGCGACACTCTCCCCCCCTTAGGGAAGATTGACGTCCTCGTCGATGCATATTTTAGTGTAAACCACCAACAAGGAAACAACTTTAGAAACAATTCACAATGATCACACTATATGAGAAATGCACTAACTTAAATGAGTTAAAAGGCAACTTCTTTCTCTAACTCAAATGCTACCAACTCAGACACCTTCCAGCTGTCACTGACAAGGAAATGACCAACGGAGTTAGCCACCTTTGCTACTCTAGGTGTCACCTAGTTTACAAAAGTGTGATATGCCCCTGCTAACAAGGACATAGAGAGAGAAGCTAGAGGCCCCAACCCTCCTAAACAAAGAAACCAAACCCATCAGTAAAGTTTAGATAGACTACTGTAAACAAGTACTTAGAGTTGTTTATACAGTTATACCCTTTTTAAAGGAATAAGGAACATCGAGAGAGAGGCAGGTGATGTGACCAATTTACAGTAGCTACCCCATAATTAGAGATTTCACCATGCACACAAAGTGCTGAAGCTAGTCTGCCTATACTGGCCCAAACCCAAAGGTCAATAGATAGATAATATCAAAGTCAGAGACAATGATATCTTAGAGACTTAATTATCAATGAATAAATCTTAGATTAGAATACAAAAGTATTCCAAGTAAGTTATCAGTCGATAAACTAGTATGATAGTATAGGAACCATTAAGATCATCATAATTGGAAAACATAAGATTCACCATCCAACAAAATTCTAGAAAAAGTTCATAGTGATCACACTATGTGAGAAATGCACCAACTTAAACAAGTTAGCGTAACCTCTTTGTCTAATGCGGATGCACTACTAACTTAGACACCTTCCGGTTATCGCCAACAAGGAAATGACTAATAGAGTTAGCCACCCTTACTGCTCTATGTGTCACCCAGTTTACAAAAGTGTGATACACCCCTGCCTGTAGGGACATAGAGAGAGAAGCCAGAGGCCCCAACCCTCTTGAGCAAAGAAACCAAATCCGTCGGTAAAGTTTAGATAAACTACTGTAAACAAGTAGTTAGAGTTAATTATGCAGTTATACCCTTTTTAAGGAAATAAGGAACATCGAGAGAGAGGCAGGTGATGTGACCAATTTACAGTAGCTACCCCATAATTAGAGATTTCACCATGCACACGAAGTGCTGAAGCCAGTCTGCATATACTGGCCCAAACCCAAAGGTCAATAGATAGATAATATCAAGTGCTTCCTCCAGATCTTCTGGTACCACGCTCTCAATTTCCTTTTGTTGCTGACGGTCTGCAAGGCCTGGCCCTAGATCGGCTTGCTTCGTGCGATGGCCGCCTGTGGAAGATCGCCCCCAATTTGACAACCAGGTCCAGAAGGACGGCGTGGAGCTCCACCTCTGCGATTACGTCCACGACGCCATCTCCAGCGTCATCGCGCACCTCCACAAGGTCTGCTAGCGCTGGCGCTGGTGCTGGGAAGAGGACGAGCGCGTCCTCCGCATCTTGCTGCTCCTCTTGCTCATCCATAATAAACTATAGCCTAGAAACCCACCCACATTTTCTTGGCTTTGTTTTTCCTCATCTTTAGACTACACTATCTGAATCTTTGGAGCGCTGCCCGGAAGTGGAGGAGATCGAGCAAAGTTTTGACTCACTCCGGGTTTGTTTCTTTCTTTCTCGGAGGTAAGGAGGGAAGCGTTCTGCTGTGGTAGCAGCGGCAATCCGATCGACGACTGCTGGCGCTGCGACCCAAAATGGCACAACAATCGCAAACACTTGGCCGAATGCGCGAGGATTTGGCCTCGGGGGTAAGAACGGGGAAATCTACGTTGTGCGACGACAACCCAGTGAATCCCAAGCCCGGCACGCTGCGCTACGGCATGATCCGCTGTGGATCATCTTGAAGTTTTCTTGATGTGTTCTTGTGTCTTTGCTCGAACATTTCTGGCATCGTAACTGGTTTTTTTCATGCTTTGGATGCTCCTGGGACACACAACGACGATTACACTGCAGACCGGGCAATGCAAGTGACTGTAGCTTACAATCACTTTAAACAGGGTTAGTCGAAAGAATGTCGAGGTCAGCCTCATACTTTTGCTTTCTTTGCACGGGTTTGGCTTTTCTAAACTGGATTTCGTTTTCTTCTTTTGCTTTGGTAGATGCCGACACGGATACTTCCACGTTGTCAACCATGACTACACAAATGCTAATACCATAAAACTACAACTAAATGAATGGAAGATGCACGCCATTGGAAGCAGCCCAAATCCCACAATTAACACCGAAGGCAATACATTCTTTGCAAAAACTCGAAAGAGGTAAAGCTTTTTTGAACTTTTTCTTTGTATAGGCTACAAAACTGATGTTTGATCATAAAGCGAGAGTACACTGAGAAATCAATCTGGAAGAGCTGGCACGGGAGATCCGAGAAGAACTTGTTCCTGAATGGAGCGTACTTCATCACGTCTGGAGAGCTGGATCGGTCTATGGCAAAACCTCGAGCCTCGCTGCCAAGCCCACGGCCTACATTGGTGAGTTAACTCTCTCGACAGGAGCAATTCCCTGTGGAGTAGGATTTCCATGCTGACTTGAGGATGATCATCGCCATCGCCAGTCGTCATCAGCAGCTGTACAACATTACTCCTATAGCTTGTCGATCGGTCTCGCCCTCTTAATTATCCATGCGGACTATGATGTTTTTAAGGTTTCTGGATGGAATAAGTGAGTGTGTTCCATCGCTAGAAGGATGGTTAGATGATGGAGAGAGATTGGAGCTCCATCTCCATCTTCATAGAAGAAAGAAGAAGGAAAGTTTGGCAACCTCGGCCAGGAACGGAAGAGTTCTCTGGCCTTGTTCTTTGTTTCGTGCTTGCCACAGATTCGAGCGGCGCTCCTTCTGGATCATGACGCCCTGGTTGTCGAATTGGGGGCGATCTTCCACAGCACGACAACAGTGCCGATCCAGGCGGTGTGAGCGCGCCAGGTCTTGCACGCCAGCGATCAAACCCTACATTTCTGTTCAAACAATTAGGGCTTTGGCGCCAAACGGATTATAGGTCTTAATGACTCGATATAAAAAGTATTATAATAAAAAAAACGTTTTCTCTTTACGAACGTGCGCGGGATTCATTGTACATACAAAGACGGCTTCCACGCGGCAATTCCTACGGGAAACTTTCCGCGTAAAACGAGTGGAAAGCATTCCATCCGACTGCTGCTCGGATATAAATTCATGACGTCTCCCCAGTCAGCAGCAGGGCCCTCTTCATTCCGTATCTAGTGTCTCAAGCTTGTCAAAGCTGCGAATTTCACAACTGTGATCTGCAAATTCGTAGACAATCAAGATGGCTTGGAAGGTGAGCATTGCGTCTCTGATTTCGTTGAGCCTTGTTTGATCTCGAGCTCTGTGCTGCAGGTTGTCTTGAAAGTGGACTCTTGCAACAAATGCAAGGACAGGATGATGTCTCAGATCTATCACGGCGTCTCCGGTGAGTGTAGATTTCCGCAAATTCTCCCAAATTTTGATCGCTGATCAAGAGATCTTCGTGCTCTTGCAGGTGTGAAGAAAGTGGAGGTTAACGATCCCCTTTACACCGTCACGGGTGATTTCAAGGTGGACGACATCCTCAAGGCCACCAAGAAGAAACACAAGTGTATTTCTGTGGAATCCGTCCAGGAGATCAAGGTGGAAAAGCCCAAGCCAAAGGACGATTGCTGCTGCTGCCGCTGCTCTTGCTGCTGCTGCTAGAATTCGTGACTGATTACTGATCATAAAGAGGTTTTGTTGTGGATGAGATGATCAATCTCTCCTCTCATGTAAGTTCTAATCAAATCGAACGATGCTTTATTTCGTTAAAGTGGAATTTTTCATTATCCCACTTATGGTGTGTGGCCACATGCCATTTTTATAACAACAATAAAAAATTGAAGTTTTAGCTTTATAATTTATAAATTAAAAACTTTTCATATGATTTTGTGTTATAATATTGTGAAATATAAAAAATAAATTAAAAAACTGATAGAAATATTAATAAATATTAATTAAGTACTAGGAAATGGCATGTGGACACATGCTAATTAATGTCCCACTTTACTGAATAAGTTCCACTTTAACGAAATAAAGCATAACGAGGGGTTTCGGTTTCTTTCACCAAGTTTTTGTTGCAATAGGATTGAGATTGTCAATCTAACATCCAGAGCACGCGAGTGCTATGTTGAAATGGTCCTTCCCATCTTTGCAGGAGCGGAAATGTTTAAATTTCAAGGATGTTGACACATAGACTTAATTATCAATGAATAAATCTTAGATTAGAACACAAAAGTATTCCAAGTAAGTTATCAGTAGATAAACTAGTATGATAGTATAGAAACCATTAAGATCATCATAATTGGGAAATATAAGATTCACCATCCAACAAAATTCAATAGCAAGTATACCATAAAAAATACTTAATGATAAAACTTAACTATCAAAGATTGTAGATAGTATGCCAAACAACTTATGAAAGACAACTACAAGAATACAAAGTATTATTGACTAGCAAGCAAAATGCTTGCGAATATATCACCCGAAGGAAATAACATATAATTTATCAGAACCAATTGTAGTAATAATCAACAAAATAGAATGAATGTTGCAAAGCAATCAAACAATCATTTATGCCAATGATCGCATTAATTAATTTGAATATGTCATAGTCAATAATACTAGGGAACCAAAGTTTCTCAAATAAGCATCAGCAATATCCTATTGATATCTCAAACCCAAGAGACCAATCTAAGGCAAACCACAAAAAACATATAGTATTATGAAAAGCCATAATTTATCAAAGAGAACAACTAAAAATTATGAAAAATCATTAATAATCCTATTAATAAAAGATATAGAATCATCATTGAAAAAAGAATTCACTATCCCAAAGAACAACAAATTATTCTATATCAACAATAATCAAGCAAAACCTTTTGACAAGAATAATCATCTATCCTAAATGATAATTAATCATCACCAATGATTGCTAGATGCAAATACTAATTTCAACATCAAAGCTAATGAGCCAAAATGCCTTCCCCAACAACTTTTAATAAATGGAACAATGAGCATAAAACTCAAAGAACTAAAAGCTTGAAGAAGCCTATAGCCAAGTTATGCCTAGTAATGATTATGAGTCTCGCATAAACTAACTTTAATGCTAAAGAAGAAATCACAGTACAACCCACAATATCCTTCTCAACACATCCATAAGCTAAACTTTATAATGCTTAAGCTAATGAAAAACATTTCTGCATTAATCCAAAAGCCAAGCACAATAAAGCTATGCTCAACAAGTGACACCAAAAGATCCTCTATGAATCTATTTTCTATAGCATGACATAACTCACTTCATAACAAACACAAGAAGAATCATCGATGATCAATATAGCAAAAGCTCAACCCCTACTAAATAATTTCGTTTAGAATATAACTAACTCAACTTGCCACTTAGCTTGTTTGAACGTTATTTCAGTTGCTAACTAATAAATGCATAAATGTTAATAACACAAAGTTACAACCACATCATTAACACTATCTACATTGAGATTAATGAAACTCAATATCAATCCTACGGAGAAACATCTCATTTCACTTGAATCTCAATAATAATAATGTCAATAATAAAGCATCACTTCAATGCCATCAACACCATAACAAAGCAAGAAGAAAGTAAAAAGTGAATCACCAGTTAAAACTCTCTAGCAACCGAGCTAACCAAAGTCGAAAATACATTAGTTAATCCAACATCAGAGACTAAACATAACCAAATGATATCAACAGAGGTAGAGTCGAGACACTAACAAAGAAAAACCATGTAAACTAATGATACAATCCTTTGTAACACTATCTAGTAAAGTAAGTTTATCACTGCTAAATCATCATCAAGGGAAGCAAGTGTTAGTAGTCCTCAATGAAGTTTACAAGCAACCACTAGTCACAAAACAACTAATAATCACTTTTCAACTTGCCTTTACAAGACCCAAACACTAAACTCATGTCACGTCATCAAGTTATATATTTGTCTAACAAGAAGGTAACACCTCATGTACAAGGACAAACATGAACTAAATGACCACTCGAATACAACTCAGCTACAATAAACTCACTAATGCGTATAGCCAATAGCTCTAGGTATGCCATGAAGAGGCTAGCTATGCATGATTAACACTCAGTCAAAACTAAAGTGTAGACCATGAGATGGACTTATATTGGTACACAACCTCTTGATAGATAAAGCTATAGTATAGATACTAACACCTTAAACTCAAATAACTAAGTTGGACATCACTATCCTCAGCCAAGGCACAAGGCTACCAAGACCAAGTCAGGGTTAGTGAGAGTTCACTACTCTCATAGAGTCTAATGTAATAGAAGTATAAACAACCATGTAAGCAACCATTCTACTTTAGTCACTTAACCACACCTCCGACCACTTGTCGGAGTCTCACTCACAACCTTCATAAGTCTTATTCCGGACTTGGGCTTGTTAGCCCAGAGAATGGCATCCCTGCCACTCAAACTTTGCACTTGGCCCAAGTGCTCCACATGTCGGATCCTATGATCGACACCTCAAGGTACCACCGACATATCAACCTATTACGCTAAGGCCATTCCCCTTCACCTTGGCCACACCGGTGGTCCAACACCACCTGCATCACAGTCCCATCTCTCAAAGACTGGGCTATCCATCCATGAGTGATCATCCCAGATCTACTTCTTAGCATCTTTAGGATGCCCGCAAGCATGGGGAATAGCCTTTCCCAATATCCTTTTTCTAGTCCCCACCAAATCCCTTTTTATCCATGGCCATGTTTGCCAACACTACCACTGGATCAAGGCCCATAGGCCCGATCACTAAGTCCCACGGTCCTCTGGGACTTCCTCCTCACATGACAATATCCTTGGTCTCTACACTAGAGGACTGCTCCTCTTCCTTTTCACAGTCTGGGACTTTGGAACAACATTTCGGAATACCATGGCTTTATGCGAGCCTCATGGGTACTCTCCCTGCCTTTTGCCTTTGGGTGCTCTAGCTATGGGCTTAGAGCGAGGTTCTATTGAGCCATGCCAGGTATCCAAGTAGATAGTGCCACCCACACTTGGACTGGGAGCATTGACCATTCGATCTTTTGGGGGAACTAGAGCCGGCTTTTGAACACTTCACCAAGCTACCTTGCTTGTCAGTCAATATTCACTTCCTAGTGGTCATCCCATCACCCAACAGCTGGGTATGGCCTTCCTAGGCCAAACTAGCCTTTCCTAGCCAAACTAGCTCCACTGGGCTCCAATCCCACACTCTCCCCCCCCCCCCTCTGGGGGGACGATTGCTTTGGGCTTTCACCCAATAGTCTATATTAGTATTCAGACTCGGACTCGAACTCAAAATCAAACTCTGACTTGGTCTTGGTCTCGGTCCCGGTTTCGGACTCGGACTCGGTCTTGGTCTCGGTCTCAGTCTTGGTTCCATCTCGGACTCCAACTCCATCTCAGGTCCATCTCGAACTCCATCTCGGATACATCTCAGATCCATCTCGGACTCCATCTCAGGTCCATCTCAGACTCCATCTCAGACTCCATCTCAGACTCCATCTTGGGTCCATCTTAGAATCCATCTCGGATCCATCTTGGACTCCATCTCGAACTCCATCTCGGGTCCATCTTGGGTCCATCTCGAACTCCATCTCGGGTCCATCTCGGACTCCATCTCGGGTCCATCTCGGGTCCATCTCGAACTCCATCTCGGGTCCATCTCGGGTCCATATCAGACTCCATCTCGAGTCCATCTCAGGTCCATCTTGGACTCCATCTCAGATCCATTTTGGGTCCATCTCGGACTCCATCTCAGGTCCATCTCGGACTCTATCTCGGATCCATCTCAGGTCCATCTCAAACTTCATCTCGGGTCCATTTCGGACTCCATCTCGGACCCATCTCGGACTCCATCTCGGGTCCATCTCGGACTCCATCTCGGATCCATCTCAGGTCCATCTTAAACTTCATCTCGAGTCCATCTCGGACTCCATCTCGGACTCCATCTCAAGTCCATCTCAGACTCACTTGTTGCTCGCTTCATGCTCGTTCCTTGAGCCCTTCGTTGGGAGTTCCACTCCCGCTCTCAACTTCTCGAGTCAAAGCTTTTAGTCCAAATGTGTTATGCTCATTTGGCTCTTACCTCCACCACTACCACGTGGCACCCTTTCAACTCCCCTTTGGGGCCTAAGGATTTTGTGTCTCACAAGAAGGTTCAACTTACCAAGTATATATCAATATAGAAAAAAGGCACAAGGGTCATCTTTTTTAGAAAAGCATAACAGCCACTTTTCTACACAAACTCGAGACTCTATCCAACTCAATTGCCTTAGCCCTAAAAGTCAACATCCCTTTTGGGGCCACATGATACAAACTACATACTAAAGTTTAAACTAACTAAAGTTAACTCCAATCCCTTTACTAGTTTGCAATAGCTTATAAAAACAAAATGGTTTTTGAGAAAAATGATCAATATATTAGCCATTGGAAAAGTTTTAAAAAATTTATGGAAAATTTTCCATCCAAGAGAAAGAATGACTCTTAATTTAGGAATACAAATTCTTAAGACATAATCAACTTCTTCTTACCTACAACTTCACATATGTTCACCTTAATATAAATTCTCAAGACCCAACAATACGTTTAAGCATCAAACACCATACAAGCTCTATTTCGTTAAAGTGGGAATTGTCATTATCCCACTTGTAAAATAAGGTTTCCAAACCTTTATATAGTATATAAATATAACAAAATTCAACTGCATTGAGGCACATGCCATTTTATTTTAAACAAGGAAATGTCTACTCAATCACTTCTCCTCCCCCTGCCATTGCTTCACCTCTCTCTTCTCCTTGTCATCGTCGTTCAATTTCTTTCCATCCTTTTAATATTGGCTTAGTTGCTCCGAGTCTAGGTGGAGCCCAAGTCCCCATTCAATCTTTACTTTCCCCTTATTAATAAAACAACTTCGTAGACTTCCAATAACATGCTGTAACACTTCTAGTATAATGCAAATCCTCTCAAAGAATTGTCTTTTAATATTAATACAATGGCATGGAACCCCATGCCATAATAAGTTACATTTTTAAATAAATACATACCATCTCAGACTGTTATTTTTTGCCTCCAACGCCTATACAATAATCTTGGAATTTCATCACTCTCCACACTATCAGGATTTAAACCCAATAGTAATGCCATCTCTTCTCTAATACGTCCACGCTCATGTTCAGTGGTCGAAGAACCCATCCGGTTGAGCAGATTATGGAGATGCGGATAGTGCTTGGCTAGACAATATACATGCCATAAATGATGACTGGTGTCTGTCTGATCAAATGGCTTCTGATATACCGTTCCATCTGCCATTTGGTTGATTTCTGCAGCCACCTCCTGGACTGGCCGGTTCTCTATCACCATCGCTCCAAGCCGTTTTGCAAGGTCCCCCAGAACATACGGTTTCTTCTCCCTAGTTTCCATACTGCAAGAGATGGGGTGCACTGCATATGTGTGCGTGTTCGCTGCAGTTTTAATCGGCGAGTCATCGATGATGAGGATTTCACTTGACCTAGCAGTCCGGTTCATCACTACAGCCTCTGGCTTGACGAAGATGGGCTTGCTACCCTTCACATGGACCATAGTCAAGCAATCCTTCTGCGTTAGGAGAAAGTCAAATGGTAATATTACTCACGTCTGATCGTGCATCATCTGTAGCAACGTTAATGCATTGTGGCGCATCATGGATGTCCAAACTCCCAATTGCAAATTGAACCCGGCCCTCTGTTTTAAGTGTCGCATGGTCATTATTAGATCCCGCAGTTTCTCCCGTGTGATTAATGTGAATTTGTCTCTTTTGACCAACTTGCGACCACAGGCTTTGGAGGGTGCAATGACATTCGAGGACGAGCCACGCTCATGGGAGAAAAGGACACCGTTCAGATCAAAAACGATACAGTACCTTCGCCGTGACTCTGAAATGAAATGCGTCAATATAAAAAATGGTACAAGTCAATTTTACCATCTACAATATTAGCGAATGGTGCTCCCGATGGTCGTTGAGAGGGTTTTGGTCGAGGAAACGTGAAGGGCGGAAATACTCTCCTCTGCAATGTGGGGTCAATCGCATCCGATGGTGTGTGGGCACATGCCATTTCAGCTGTAGACTCTGGTACAACTGGCTCAATAGTGGCATGGGGTGGTTCCGATGGCGTGTGATCACACGCCATTTCAGCTGGTGCCTCCGTTGGCAAAGTGGACATGACCGAACAGGCAGCAGGGGCGGTGTAGGGAGGTTCCAACGGTGCGTAGTCAAACGATTGGGCACATGTTGAGTCCGTTGGAAATGAGGATACGACCGGCTCGGCGGCTGGGGCGGCCTCATGCGGGTCCAATGGCGCCTGGTCACCGTTAGTTGGATACGTGGACAAGATTGACTTAGTGGTATGGGCAGCATCAAGTGGAGCGTGGTCAGCTTGCTTGGCATTGATATGGATAGTAGCCTCCACCAGCTCTGATGACTCTTGCAGGCAAGTAGAGTCCACTGGCGGATCCATATGCATGTCCAAATATCTCCCTTCGATTGAGATGGTATCCTCCCGTGCTACTAAAAACAAACTCATTAGCACATTGAATCAACTATACTGTATTTACCATCAACTGTTATTGAGGAACTAGGACCGATATCACTTGGGCACACTGCTGATTCTGAAGGATTGGACATACGTTTCGACCCTTGCTTGGCACTATCCTTCCTCGACATTAAAGGCTAGAGTTTGTAAATTCAACTGAATAATCTCTACTTACCATTTGCTCTGCGACCTACATGGACAATGTTAGAAATGGTAAAAGGTTAGGAATGGATGTATTATTATTTACCTGATGGTTTGTCTTGTATGACCTTCCTCCGCTACTCTTTGGCCACCTCAGGCTGGCCATCGTCGTCATCATCGTCGTCGTCGTTATTGTGATCGTCACCATTGTGAGGACCATCCAAGTCCTCTTCGTCCTCCTCTTCTTCGTCCTCCTCTTCTTTGTCCTCCTCTTCGTCCTTCTACTCTTCCTGCTCATTATCTTTCTCTGGCTCCTCATCCCCCTCCTGCATTTCTTCCATAGGCTGCTCAGGCTGGATGGCTTGTTCTTCTAGGACCATCTTGGGAAAATCATCTGGCCGAGTCTCCATCTCAAAATACAAGACATCCATAGCCTGTTTTAGTGCGTGACCTAGAACCGTATCCTCACCCGACTGTCTTAACATGGTTTCTGCATGTTCTTGCACCCTTCGAAGACGACGAGATGAGAAAAACGTGGCCCTGACTTGAAAAGCATCCCTCATCCATTGTACCTCTCCATTGAGATTGGGGAAGGGGAGTCCGCCATAGGAATCTGAGTCAGGAGGTGGTGACTGGCTGCTTTCACTCAGCCCTTGATCTGCAATGAATGGCATGAGCACACACGCCATAACCGCGAGGCATTACCTATCATCTTTTCGTTGCCCTTCTTCCTTTTCGAATCAAACGCCTCTGATCCCGACGACTGTCCAACGTGCTTTCACTTTTTATGACCACTGTCAGTTTGAGCTTGGTTGGTGCTTGCCTGTTTTGCCTTTGAAGAAGTGTCTCCTGCAAGGAATGGCATGAGACCACACGCCATTGCAAATATAATTTGTACCTCCTTTTTTCCTATTGCTTGTCTGTTTGTCCTTCTTCGACGCGCCACCAGTGCGCTTTTCAGTCCTCGTGTCTGAATATTCACAACGATCTAAAATCAAAATGGCGTGAGGCCTCACGTGACCTTACCTTGTGCAGGTTGTGAGCTCGGCCCAACATGGGTATCTTCAACAGTAGCTGTTAACGCCGTTTCAGCATCTGGGGGTGGCCACGCTCCTGCATACAGAGCTTGTGAGATAACATTTAAACTTAAAGTGCGTACTCACCAAGTTTGCAAAGAAGATACTGTTTTTCTTTGGCAACTGTAATTATATGCTCCATTGAAGTCACCTCTTCAATGGAGTTTGTCACCGCAACACACGGGACACCCTTGAGTAGTGCGGCTCAAAAGAATAGTCCGCTGCAGTTGTACTCGACAACGCAGTTGCCCTTGGAGTCGGAAGCAGGTGACCCACCCGCTATTGCGTTGAAGACCCAGCTGAGCATTTCCCATGCTGCACCTGGAGCTTTCTTTGGATTTGAAAGCTCTATAGCCGTCTTCAGTTCCTCAGGCATGGGTAAATTGACCTCCCTCAGATCAATTCAATCGGCCTTGTCGAACGAAGCTGGGAAGTCACTCTAGTCCCACTCTGCTGCAGGACCAATAACAAGGGTGAGTGTGAAGATGCAGACATTCGTCGGTATCTTCTTCTTAGCCATTATCCCATGGATCTCCCGCATCTCCTTGCCTTTCAACCGAGCCTTCACCTCGTTCAAGGCCTTCCAGAACTTGTGATAGGATTCGGAGTCATAGATCATATAGTGGACTGAAGATTCCACCTCCGCAAGTCCCACCATTAAGTCAATGATGGAGCTGACTTCGTCTGCATGAGTGATCTCCTCGTTTGTGAAGTCCATCACACAAAAGATGTTCTTGACCTGCTCATCTCCACGGGAAACGATGCTCCTCCACCTTTGATCCTCATCCGAATTCACAAATACCTGGTAAGGTTCTCGATAGGCCTCTGCTGCGGGGTCGAGCTGTTTCTGAAGCCGGCGGTCGACATCCCTCTTAATGAAATTTGGATACTGATCCAACTTCTCAGCTTTACTTTTCGTGGCATCCCGCAGCAGATCGATGAACTTGGGGGCCCCCTTCACGTACTCGTCGATGTCTTCATTTGACAACTCCAGCGCTTCCATCATCTCTTGCGTGGTGTCGATGCTCACCCTCTCCACAGCCACTTGCTCGAAGATCCAATCCTTCAATAGCGCACAAGCTCTCAGAGTCGTGCACAAGTCCTCGTATGTCACAATATGGCCGGGAGTCATTTTAGTCTTGGTGAAGACTACCTCACCACGTAGAAGAGCATTAGCCACTGTCAGAAGGTCGTCGTCGTCTAGAGACCGCGAGAAACGCAAGGCATTGAGCTTCAAATCATTGGGCTTCCGGCCGTCCTCCACACCCATTGAGTTTAGCAACTCCCCATCATGGTACCTCCTCAGCACATCTACCCATTTGTCAAAAACAACTTTTGTCACGAGTAGAATGTTATGGATGCGGAGTGTGTCATTGACCCCCAGTGTTTTCAAGAGAAGACTCGAGAATTCCTGCAATGGAAATGGCGTGAGGCCACATGCTATGCCACATGCAACGAGGCTTACCTGCCAGGCGCTAGTTGCTAGTGCACGTCCTTGTCCTGGTTTTTGTGGCTTCTTCAGTTGAACCCAGAGCTTCCGTGTCTGTGCCAATGTCTCGTGCAGACCCGATTTGTAGCACATTTCTTGCTTGACATTCTGCGCGTGGGAGATGTATATGATAGATCGGAGGGGCGAGTTGCCTTTTATCAGGCGGACAACTCTTGTCTTGAAGACTTTCTTCACCTCCTCGCCCACCATAATATCCACAACTATCTCTTGCATCGCCAAGCTAAAATGCTGCCCGGAGACGGCATAGAACCGGATGTTCTGATCGTCCAACACCTTCCTATTGATCAAGTCTGGAAACCTCGTCTCGCCCTTCATTGTTCGGTAGTAGGGGATCACGTCTGCGATGTCGGGTGTTACTGGACTTGCCAGCATCTTCTGCTTCAGTTTCTCCACCCACTCATCAGATACTAGCCTGTGGTTGTATTTGTTTTGGATGTCGATACGGCTCACGTCGATTGTATATACTTTGTTGGAATAGTAACAAGTACTATTATCTGCGACGATTTTTGCTGCCTCTTCTTCCTCTTTCTGCTCTTTGCGGCTCTTCTTTTTGGTGGGTGTAGTGTTCGAACCCGAGGCAATGGCATCACCGAGTAGCTTCTTTTTTGGAGCAGGAGAGTCGGACGTCGGCTTGAGCTTGACCACCCTTTTTTGCTTCGGGGTAGTTTCCAAATCGACCCCCTTCCCCTTCGCTTCACGAACTGGAGGCACTCTCAACGGCTCAATGTTGGAATATAGTTTTTGAACATCGCCGTAGGTGAGGTCCGTGGATTCCATGTGATCTTCATAGACCCGCAGCGTCTTTGAAATTGTGGGCCTCCTGGACAACCTCTCCCTAGCTCCCTCTAGGAATTCCTCATAGCCGCTGCCCCCCTCCGGGAAGCCGCTAGGATATGCAAGGTGGATCTTGAAGGCGGACGCTGTCTCTACCACAAGTGCCAGTCCATATTCTTGCATGGAACTGCATGGAGTGTCTGTCACTTGGATGAGGATCCCCATGCATTCTTTTCTCCCACCATCTGTGTTGTACAGCCTCAGATCCTCGCCTTCCATCCTGAAAGTCCAACTGGTGAGCTCCTCCCCCTTCTCTGCATCCACATTGACAGTGGCTGGAAGAAGAACGCAATTCCTCGCCTGTTCAGAAATGCACAATAATTAGAGCTGACAGATGACAAGCTAGCAGCTGGAAATAACGTGAGGCCACACGCCATTCACCACTGCATCAGATGTCTTGAGGCTGCATCCTAAGATGGCGTGAGGCTACACGCCATCTGTAACCGGACTACACTCGAGAGCTCAATCGGTGCATGCCAATGTTGCTACTGAATGGCATGTGGCCTCATGCCATTTTCTACTTGGCCTAAAAGACTTACCATTTGAAGCCGAATGGAGGCGTGACAATCGAGGCCGGACTCGCTGGCGAATGTGCACTGTGTGTGCAGCGGATCGTAGCAGCAAGGCTACTCTGCCACTTACAGTTGGAGAGTGGCGCTGAAATCTCCCGGGACGCCAAGTGGGCTGCATGTGGGTGGCGGAGTGGGCGGCGGAGTTGGCGGCGAAGTTCCAAACTGGGTGTGTCTTGAAGTGGACGCCGATGCACACGAGCGCGAGTGTGATGCAAGCGCGAGTGGACGCCGATGCACACGAGAAACCTGTAAAGAAGGTAGATGAGCGCGAATGTGAGCGTGATCGTGAGTGGGAGCGTGATGCGAGCACGAGTACGATGCAAAACCTAACCTCACACGCGCGAAATGTCACGACGGTTGGTAATCCCGCCACGTCATCATTCCTCGGACTTGGGCGCCACCATTAATTTCTGGATCGCCGCGCGCATGCATGCACGTGAAATCCAAAAGAAATCCGCAACGTCATCATTCCTCGGACTGCATGCATGCGAAATCCAAAAGAAAGATCATGATTGGGATATCATTTAATACCCTCGCTATATTTATACCATGCATGATTGGATATTCCAAAGCATCTTGTATTTCCAAAAATGCCAGATGTTCAGCTAAATAAAGAATGGTATACAATGTCCTTCTTGATGACCCTGCAAAGAAGCATCTTGATCGGACACCACATGAGACCACACGAGCCTTACAATGTTTCAGGGGCATTTGCCATAGATCCGACCGTTATTTTGCTCCAAGATTCTACAGTTTGGTGTGCATTGACCTTTCCATCGACACTGCAAAGGGACATCACAATCAGATGCGGGATCACAAGAAACCAACTTCACTAACTCTGGTTTCACCAAGATCTACGTAAGAAGTTATGAAATGAAAGGACCCTCTCTATTGAAATGTGTTTTTGGTCCTGACATATCAAAGGATTTTGCATCAAGTTCTGTATTTGCATGTTTATCAAGCTACTGAATTGCTAAACCCTAAACCCTAAATATGTGGCAAATGCTGCGTGAAGAAAGATGCCCTTTCTGGGCAAATGCTGTAAGAGGCAGATGCCGAGCAGATGTATCTCAGGCTAGCGAAGGGGACAAACGAAAGCTAGCTATAAACATGACGGGATGCAAATAGATAATATTATAGATAATAAAAAGAAAGGTTTATAATATTTTTGAATTTTAAGCAACCAAAGGAATGTAAGTAGGGCATGTGTTTGTAAGTTTAAAAATGCTTCAACCACTTAAATTCCCAAGTAAATAAAGCTGTTTCTATTTTTGGTACAGGTAAACTTTATAGCGTGTGGGCTCATGCAATTTTGAACCCAAAAATGCACCAAAAAATGCTCGACTAGCATTATTCTTTGAATGGCGTATGGCCTTATATTGCCATAAATGGACGTACACACACAGCATAATTATTCCTTTACACGGCGAATAATCTTGGCGCGGATCGCTGACATGGCATGGCAAAGTTCGAATCACTGACATGGCACAGCTGGATCGAGGCAAGGACATGATGTGACAAAGTTCAACCTCCAACAGCAAAGTCTAGAAGCTACTCAGTTTGAAATTTGTCAGAGGAATCATAAGATCTGGTTTGTCAGAGGATTTGATGTGACGTTCAAGCGTGTGTTATTTTTGAATTCTCGAATCATTCCTAGGTCTATCATTTTTGTGCGCCGTGTTCTTGGTTCTGCTGAGCGCAGTGAGCGCTGCTTGTGTAAGCGGTGTTGTGAGCTCTGGTTTATGCGTCTACGAGCGGTTGCGGCATTGCGAGCGCCATTGCGAGCGGCAGTTTATGCAAGTGGCAGTTTGTGCAAGCGGCGCTACGAGCAGTTGCGGTGTTGCGAGCATGGTCTTCCAGAGGGGTTTGGTCTGCATGAAGGCATGGAGAATCATTTATGGAGTCCCTCAAACCACATTCTACAGAATCAAAACTGAGTTCGAGGAACAAAGGGTTCAACAGGCAGTCCATGGGAACGACGGTACTCACAAAACCAGGGGTCATGTTGTATATGGAGAGGCAATCTTCAAGAGGTTTGTCGAGACATGTAGCGAGCAGCAATCACATAAAACCCGCCTTTTGGAAGATGAAACTCGAGACACCCAATGAGTTCTCCCTGCCATGTATACCAAGGGGGCCATATTGGAAGATGTGAATCGGGAACTCCAGAGTAATGGCTACAGGAAGCTGAGCCAATCTAGATTTAGTAGATTGTGGAGCAACAGGTTCAGGGATGTGAGTATAGAAAAGTACTCCAGCTTTTCAAAGTGTGACGAGTGCACTGCTATCAAAATGGCTTTGTCGAAGAATTCTTGCAGCGCTCAAGAGCGAGAGACGTTGGTTAGAAGGCGGCTCGACCACAACATCGAGCAGAGAAGCTGCAGGACTGCATATTATCATAACAGGATTCTCTCCATGGAGAGACCTGACTCTTACCTCTGCATCATCCACGACAAAATGGACCAGAAAAAGACGTGCTTACCTCGACTCAATCCTGCCCCCAAGGCAATCTCTTCATCCATGCAGCTGCCTGTGTCTCTGTTTGGCATAATCGCTCATGGGCATGGTGCCCAGAACTATGGGAACTTCTTTGTACCTCTATGGGGTGGCGGGGGTGCAAACATGATGATTGCTTCCCTAGCCAAACACTTAAGGTCTCTGCAAAGTGCGCAGACTGAGCTAAACGGCCAACCCTTGCATAAGGCCCTTGTCGATCGAACCCCATACAAGGTTCAGCTGGAGGAGGAGCAAAGGCTTGCAGTATCGCGTGGGGCCCCATGCCATCCCAGTGAATATGTTGGCCGTCAGATTGTAGGGTTATCACGTGAGGCCTCATGCCATTCCGACGAGGCTGGTCGCCTGGTGAATGCACAGCCTCATCCAAACGAAGCAGAATCTCAAGGAAGTTTTTGCGGCCGATGTGGCCTTCCACCCCATCTTCTGCTCCAAACAGACAATGCTGGCAGTGAGAACAAAAACATGTACGTCTTCGCGTACTTGGCGATGCTTGTTGCCAAAGGCATATTTGAAACGGTTACACTTGGCTTTCTCATGGTTGGGCACACTCATGAAGACGTCGATGCCATATTCAGTCACCTGGCAGAGTCCCTTCGGCGATCCAATGTCCTCACCCTCCCACAACTCTACGATGAATTCCAAAATTGCATCAAAGGCACTGTTGAAGCTGCACTTGTGACAGAGGTTCCAAACTTTAAGGGGTTTGTAAGAGGCTACATCAGGGACGGATCCGAAACGCTGATTGGCCACTCCAAGCCTCTTCAGTTTCATTTCAGCATGCGTGACGGTGCTCCAGTGATGAGGTACAAGATGAGAGAATGGGACACAGTGTAGCTGCCAGTGGACGGCATTGAACTCTTCAAGAGAGATCCCATAACTAGGGAACCTATGATTCCTCAGGGTTCCCCACGGCCAATGCACCCGGATGGACTCAAAGACCAGGAAAGTATAGTGGCCGGGATTAGACAGCATATTGCCTTCTGGAAGAGGGGGTTGGTGTTTGGTGGAGAATCCTATTTTCAGAGGTGCAAGCCTTTGATCGAATACTGGGAGAAGATTATATCTGCTATCCAAAATGGGCCGGTTGTATATGAAGAATTGGAAGAGTCCTTTTGGCCAAAACCCAGAGCACCAGATAGTAGCGGAACAATGTCCTCTGGAAATGCAGTGACAGATAACGATGTTGAGGATCACTATTGTGGGCCGAGGAACAAGAAGCCGGATTCAACATTCAATCCAGTACATGTCTGCAAAGGAATGGTCATGCTTGTCAGACCCAGTAATAAAAAACAAATGATATGGGTGGGGCGCTACATCACTGATGCAGAGGAGGACGCGGAAACTAACTCCTTCAATGTAACTGTGGAGTGGTTCAAGCCAAGTTTCGGATATACGAAGGATTGCCTAGAAAAGAGATGGGTGCTGAATCCAAGGGATCCCAGCATGAGCATATCGGTGGATAATGTTGTGCATGGTTGGATGCGGAAGCAGAGTGCCACCATCACCTTGCCAGACCATGCAAGAGATGCAGCAAGAGCATTCATAACCCGGGTTCAAGGTGAGATTCATTAATATTCCTTTACTAAGTTTCTAATGTATTTTATTTCAAGGTGAACAATCCGAATCTGAATCAGAGGAGGTGTGATGGCATGTGGCCTTACGCCATTCCTAGGTGAGATGATACAAATAACAAGTATAAATTCTTAGTTGTTCTAGCAAATCTTACTTAAAGTTCAAGGTGAACAAGCCGAATATGAATTCATCGGATTGTTATAACAAATTGCGAGGTGATGGCATGAGGCGATACGCCATTTGAGAGTGGTAGCCATTCCTATATGAGGTGAGTGAAATATTTATTAGAAATACCTCATTCAATTGTGCACTTCTAAGTCTTGGTCCACTCAGTACTGTTTGCATGTTTTTATTTTAATTCTTTCTCTAAAATGTTATTTAGCATGTGGCTTCATGCCATTGCTCTCCACAATCATGCATTGAATTTTTCTATCCTTGCATAATACTTCTCCATATATATAGCATGTGCGCACATGTGATATGGTTCATTAGGCCTGATATAGTGTGTGAGGTAAAACAAAGATGATGTGACAAATGCATTTACCAATCACACGTGCATAAATCTAATAATATGGCGTGTGGCCTATATTAATGGCATATAAACCCATATTGTGGGCTTACGTGCTTTATGTACCATCATTCCCTTGCAGCGTGTGTGTTGATTTCCTTTTATAACACAACGAACTCCATATTTTAGGGTGAAGAGCGTTCTCATGGCAAGCACAAAATCTGTAAGTGAGGCAGAAAAGGAGACGGAGAAGGAGATAGGTGAAGATGTAGAATATATAAGTCTTCCAAACTCCCCGTACTATACTCCAGGTGATCATTTTTCTGAACAAACGGCAACATTAACAACTATCGAGAACGCCCCAGTAACGTCAGAGACAACAATCCAAAGCAAAACAACTGACCCGGAGAAGGATGATAGTACCGCTGAGAGTACCAAAAAGGAGGTGTCCACTAGCGCTTAGGCTTATAATGGCGTGTGCCCTCATGCCATTTACTTGATCACCAAATACCTTTTTCCCTTTGCACTAGTATATTTTAATACCGGTCTGAGAAATAGAATGGCATGTGCCCTCAGGCCTTTTACTAAATCACCTTTGAAAGAAATGCAAGCCTCTATGTCGTAAAAAAAAGGTACTAGAGAAATTCCTTAATAATATGAATGTTATTTAGTTTCATGAAAATACACTAAGGGTCAAATGAGTTAAATGACTTCTCCAGACTAGCAATGCCTCTTGCTACACCTTCACAATTAGATTCATTAGAAAAAGATAACATTGAATAATATCTAAATGTTCTCACCATTAAGTTATATATCTGGCTAATAGGAATGACGTTCATCTTGGAAAGCTCACCACACGCTCAATGAACAAACAAATAGTGTGTGCGCGCATGCCATCGCTCTTCTTTAGCTTCAGATTTGGCTTGTTCACCTTGACAATGAGATTTATTATACAACCAGATGGACTCAGTCTGGACACAAAGTCACCGCGCTAGTCACCATGCCCCAGATATGTCTAGCCCCTGGACAAAAAACATATAATTTCACGTCATTTTCAAATACTTGAAAATTTGTACCTAGTCCCATTTTACTGAATAAATCCCACTTTAACGAAATAGAGCATGTTTACAATTATGCCGTTTGGTTTGACGAATGCACCAGCCACATTTACTCGGTTGATGACGGAGGTATTTGGGCGTTATCTTCATGAGTTTGTGGAGATTTTCTTGGACGATATTCTTGTTTTTAGCAAGAATATGGAGGAGTATAGGGTGCATTTGCGCAAGGTTCTTTTGTTACTCCGAGACAGCAAACTTTATGCGAAGAAGAGCAGATGTGAATTTGCAAAGTCGGAGGTGGAATATCTAGGCCATATTGTGACATCTAAGGGTGTCAAGACGGATCCAAGGAAGGTGGCTGTGGTGGAAAACTAGCCTACACCAACTACAGTGGCCAAGTTGCGCAGTTTTCTTGGTATGGCTAGTTACTACCGACGTTTCCAGCATAAGTTTGCAGAGGTGGCTATTCCTTTGACGCGGATGCTACGCAAGAATGTGCCATTCGAGTGGAAGACGCCACAAGAGGAGAGTTTTGTGGCGCTGAAACGATTGTTGAGCGAGGCTCCAGTGCTTCGCATTGCTGATCCATCGAAACCTTACGAGGTGACATGCGATGCGAGTGGTTATGCACTGGGAGGAGTTCTCATGCAAGAGGGACAGCCTATTGCATATGAAAGTCGAACTTTGAATTCCGCGGAGCAACGTTATTCCACATATGAGCAAGAGTTACTCTCTATTGTTCATGCTTTGCAGACGTGGCGGCACTATCTTTATGGTGCAGTATTCGTGGTGTTGACAGATCACAAACCACTTGTGTATCTTTTCACACAGAAGGAGTTGAACACTAGGCAAACTCGTTGGATGGTCAAACTCATGGAGTTTGGGGAGTTTCCTATTGAGCATTGTCCGGGAAAATCAAATGTGGTGGTAGATGCTTTATCTCGTGTTCGTCATGTGATGACGTTACGAACACGATTTTGTCATCATTTGAGTAAGGTGGTCAGCGAGTTTGGGCAGTTGGTTGAGCATGCTCAGGCTCAGGATGCTGAGGTGGCCTCTTTGCGAGCCCAAATGGAAGCCCCTTTCTCATTGGTGGATGGGATTCTCTACTACAATGGCCGTGTATATTTGCCACAGGTGGATGCATTAATTACTCAAGTTTTATTCCACTATCATGATCGTCCAGAGGCCGGTCATTTTGGGGGGAAGAAGACGTATGAGTTGATTAAGTGCAACTTTTATTGAAGGAATATGAAGGCTGATATCCTCAAGTATTGTAAATCATGCGAGCTTTGTCAGCGGGTTAAGGTGCCACGGGAGAAGCCGGGGGGACTTTTGCAACCTTTACCTATTCCTCAGAGCCGTTGGTGTAGTATCTCTATGGACTTCATCACTTGTTTGCCACAAACACATAGGCAAAAGGAGCAAGTATGGGTCATAGTGGATTGGTTGACGAAGTATGTGCGGTTGTTGGCTCTTCGGAAGACTGTCACTGCCTCAAACTTGGCTGCGGTTTACTTGGAGAAGGTTTTTCCTGATTTTGGTTTGCCGGAGGAAATCATTAGTGATCGAGATTCAAAGTTCACCAGTGGATTTTGGAAAAGCTTTGCAAAGGCTATGCAAGTGACTTTGAAACTCTCGAGTGGAGATCATCCTCAGACGGATGGGCAAACTGAGCGTGTGAATCAGGTGGTGGAGGATATGCTACGTTGTAGCATTGGTCAAAGGCAAGGACAGTGGGATTTATATCTTCCGTTGGTGCAATTTGCTTACAACAATAGCCAACACAATGGAACCAAGCTAAGTCCTTACTTTGCCATGTTTGGAAGGCATCCTCGAATAGCGGTGGAGTTGGGATTGCATTTGAGTAAGGATGTTCAAGATAAGCTTGATTCCGAGGCAACTGATCTAGCCACAGAACTTGATGAGATTCTGGTGGTGTGCAAACGGAATTTGCAAGCAGCTCAGGATAGAGCGGAGAAGTTTGCTAATGAGCATCGCCAATTCCGGGAATATAAAGTGGGTGATCTCGTGTTTGTGCGAGTGATCTTTCCGTCAAGTGAGCAGCGGAACACCTTGGTGCCTTTACGGACAGGGAAGAGTGATAAACTTTCCCATCGATATGCTGGTCCATATGAAGTGCTGGAGCGCATTGGTAAAGCGGCTTATCGGGTGCGGCTGCCACCTGGGGTGAAAATTCATCCGGTATTTTATGTCAGCCAGTTGAAAGGTGTACTATCTTGGAGTGACGGGCCCAATGCCTCCTTGATGTATACAGCTGTGGAAGATGGACCAGGAGCTTGAGCAGGATTCCCCAGAAAGGGTGATCACCGGTACAACTCGTCCTTGGGACGAGGACTTTGGTAGGGGGGAAGAATTGTTAGGCACCAGCTTTGACTACGTGGTCAACATCAGTCAAAGGAAGGCTCAAGGGTATATTAAGGCATGTTAGGGTAAGGGACTTAACCTACCCTAGGGCTCACAGTGGAGCGGCGGCACAGTGGAGCTTTTGAGGTAGCTCGGGGGTGGTTGGGTGGTGAGGAACCTCAAGAGGTGGCGTAGCATAGTCTAGGGCAACTAGATCTTTGTCTTTTTGCGCCAGATCATAACAGTAGTCGCCAAATGAAGAGGTGTGGATACTCCTCTTCACTGGAAATCTATTGTTAGTAAGAAAACAAAAGAAAAAAGGGCCTAATCTCTAAGGGCTAAGAAGAAGGATGAGTGAAATAATGCTGTGTATTGATAAAAAAAATGATGGAATGGAGATAGGGATCCACAACTCAAATCCCCCCCTTGAAAGGCTGGCGGTTCTAACTGCCAACATATGCTAATGAATGGTATATGCTGTGCATGATCTAATTGATATCTCTGATGCAGCTCTGAGTTTAAGGTCGGAGTCCCTTGAGCTTGGGTTTTTAGTTTATACAAAGAGTATTATATAGAGATTGTGATAGTGAAACAAAATTAACATTCTCACATTCCTTTGCACTACAACTCTTAATCACAGATCTTTTATTTTCCTTTTCTCAAGAACCCTAAAAAAATCTTTTAAATGAAGGAATAATATGTATAATTGTAAAAGTAGTCAAATCAAAATATGACAGCTGTAACAATAGTCATAGTAAAATAATATTCTTGTGAACTTTATCTTTTTCAAATGACTCAATCTAATAGAAACTTTTAACTCAGATATTTATATATTTCAATATTTAAATGTTCGCTAGAACCTTCATTTCTTCAATTTAGATTTACTTTGTAAAACTTCTAGTTAACTGTGTTGACTTGAGTTGACTTGTGCTGAGTTGAGCTTAACTCGTGAGCTCAACTCAACTTTAGACCATCCTCAAATGGCATAAACAAGCTTGACTAATGCATGAAGCTATTTTAAATGCATTACCAATTGTTTTCAACATGTCTCCAAATGCAAGGTATTTCAAAGTAATAACTACTTGCTTTGAAATAGACAAGCTCCAGATGCCAAGTATTTCAAAGCAATAGCTACTTGCTTTGAAATAGACAAGCTCATTAAAAAGAAAAGTGAATATAACAATTGAAACAATTTATGGATTTATATAGAGAACCTCAAATTCTGTTCAATCTCACCTTGATGTAATATGCACCAATCAATAGCTGTAGAAGCCTTGACAAATGACAACCAACACACTCAATGAGATGAGAAAGGAGGATGAATGCCACACAAACAGTTATGATGAGTTTGAGCTAGGCTGTAAGTTAACAAGAGGAACACACCTGTTTGGATCTTATATATACATAGAATCTCAAAATCTTAAATGTACAAAATGTGTATAATTCTTGATGGATAGACAGACTTCACCCATGTCACTACTGCAAAGGTTTATGTGAATATCAAGTGCCAACTTGATTCGACAAAATGCAACATAAATGCCACACCCCATCAATAGAGATTTACAACACCTAACACCACTAACTTTTGTTCACAACACGGATAAGCTCATGCCACTCTCTTTCCGACTAAACTCAACACTAATCCAACACCAAGTTACTCAAGGAGCAATAACAAGGTTCTCCAAAAAAGAATTGAGTATTGCAACCCAAGTCTTCCAATAGCAAGCCTAGACAAAATAGTATAGCGCTTCACCATTATCCATCCCGTAACTCACCACTCGTAAGACCACCATCTCCAACATGCATCAAGATAGGGACTCTTGATTGCATGATGTGAGCACGAGCAATAAGTTAGCACTTCGTTGCGAATCATCTCTCCGAGAAGAGAAAATGATTTACGTGTTTGATCCTTCGTCCCCAATGACTCTTTTTTTGGTCTCATCTTTGACTAAGCCTCAAGCTTGCTTTCGCACTACCTTCAGTTCAATCCAAGAAAAGTTTATGAGAGAGCACAACAATAACTACTTGAACCAATAGACTAATCCCTATAGTCTTGATTGATCCACTTGTAATCATACCTAGGAAGGATCCACTAGTGCCATGCTAAACAGCTACGGACTGCAACTGTTTGATCCGTGTCAAACCCAGGGAGGTTTGCTTTCACCCATGGTACAAAGAACAACTCATGGAACCACCGATAGGCTATCATTAATCCTGCCAACTCAAAGTGTAATGTGCTAATGTGCCTCACTCACGAGTTGCTAATGTGCCTCACTCTCGAGTTGCTAATGTGCCTCACTCACGAGCCCAAGCTCAAACTCGTGCAAACGGTATAGCTCAAATCCATCATATGAGCCCAAGAGCAAGCTCACATTATTACGGTACAAAAAGGTAACCAAATCCATACCTAAGGAATGATTGCGAAGTCTTTTGCACCAAAACGTGTACCCACTCGGATCATCGTTTTCATCTCTGCATATGCAACATGACTAGTTGCCCAATCTCATTGGATAGTACTCGCTAAGACTCATTCTCTGATACCAAATGTAGCGCACGTGGTTTTTACCCTTTATCCTATGGTGGTTTACCATAGGATAACCATGGAGCGGAACCTAAACCCTCTTTGTGCCACATGACAAATGCCACATGTCACATGCCACATGTCTAAAGGATAGTGGTGTGGAACCCGAGTTTTAGAGCCTTGGGCCACTGAACGAAGGAACGGTGCCAAACTCCCAAGCATGGAGCCGAGGAGTGACGGAACCGAACCACGGAGCAACTCCCGAGCATACAACCCAAGGAGTGAAGGGATAGGAGTCCGGAGTGACTTGGAACAGTCCTAGAGTAACCAGTATCCCAATGCCAGGACCAGCACGCAAAACGAAGCCAAATGGAGTCTGGTGCTATTTCAGTATACCGGTGGCCTAACGTGAGGATATGGGTACTCCACCAACTAGCATGGTGTGGAGCTTGGGCTTAGACCCAAGCCAAACGTAGAACAAGAACAGGCACGCAAGTAGGAGCTAGACTATGCCTCAGGTTGGTTGGCCATGCCCAACGTACCCACTATCCCTACTATACATTTGGAACCCGAAAAAGGCCTAAGACCTGATGACAATGTAGAAAAATGTCTTTATATAGTCTAGAACGTCCTTAGCCAAATCTGGCTAGTGGTACTTACTCTAGAGTAAGCCCATATTCTAGGGCACACTAACGTGTGCCACA